>NC_056732.1:695744596-695787096 GCF_019279795.1 Protopterus annectens | reverse complement strand
AATAAGTTCTTTTAAACCAACTTGATTATGGCATACCCACCCTAGTCACAACCTTCCAGAGGATACTATCCACTTTGCAGACATTCTCAAATAAAATGTCACTTTATCACCCACTGTCCCTCTCGGGAGCACAGTTTCCACATTCTCAGTAAAACAAATGGTTACCAGTAAAAAAAGAACAGATGTCCTTCTTAGGCCCCTTCTCTTCACACTCCTGCTTTCAGACTCTTGAAATGTTGTCAGTAAAGCTCTTAAATAAAATATCTACTTATACCTTTTGGAGTGACTCCAAAACTGCCACAAATCTACAGTTCCCCAATAAACAGAACTACAGTGCACTAACCAAGCAGCTATTAATCTAGTTCCAAACTTTAGCAATATCTTCCCACCTCAAAAAAAAAAAAAAAAAAAAAAAATCTTTCTATGACATTTTCATGTTATTTTCCATATTTAGTCCACAATTCAAGTTACATCTACAATATGTCTATTGCAAGTACTCTTGGATGTACCACATAACATAATCACACCTAACTCTGATTATCTCTTAATTGTACTCTTCCTCCTACTGTTCTCCTTTAAGAATCAAACCTTCTTGTCAGACTCCTGTTTACACATATTATGTAAAGGTACTCTTTCCCTTCACATTTTAGGTAAATGTGTGATACATTTTTTTTTCATTTTTGTATTATACTCATACAAGATATAAATTTAAATTAACGTTGCCACACAAATGTTTGATGTATTTGTTTCCTTTTGCTTTATAATACTGTATTCTACCTTTGTTTATGATCTGCCTAACTCTGATGCATGGCAGTCATTGCACTATCCCAGCCTTCTGGAATTATCTTTTTATTTACTGTATCATAATCGGTACTAATATACAACAAAGGAAGTGTGTCATACCCAGCTTCCTAATGTTCTTTCTTATAATCACTCCCTCACAGCCTTTGTCATTCACTACAATTCATCTTTCAGCAAACTTTTCAGTCTCCTCCACAGGATCTTCCCCTGCAGAGATATTTCTGATCGTATAACTTACCACAAGTGTAACCATTAGTTTAACAACATTTATTCCCCCTATCACTGATCTAACTTCACGTCCTTCCTTTAAACTGTGTTATTCTTATTTGTATGTTACTTCTTTGTTCCACATACCAGGGATCCATTTTGTTTTCATGTACACAACACCGCCCTTTCTGCTTATCTGCTCCAAAACCTCGCCGTCACTATTTTCTCTTTTTTTATTCCCGACTGAATTTGAATCAGAAAAAATCATGCAGGCGTGATGAACCATGCCTTCCGGCAGCCTCCTACTTCTGTTTTTTTTTTTTTTTTCAGTTTTATTCTTTTTTTCAGTTATATCCTTGCATTACTTGATAGTTATTTAACTACCATAAGAAGACAATCCCACAAGATACTGTGAGCTCCAGTCTGTTAGCACAGTGAATTTTGGCTTCCTTTGTTTTATTTGTCTATCAACAAATACCTCAAAACATAAAAAGCTGTGTTGTATCATGTATGTCCCTAAACTTCTCACCAAACCTTTTTCACTGAAATCTTCCTCAGAAAATTTCACTCTGGAATGTTGGTGGTCTTCTTGAGATCAGAAAGAACAAACCTTGCTTGAACTTTCACTTTTCTTCCATTCTTATCAAGTCAGTCATGGCACAATAATTATCAGTAGATGGCCTGCTAGTGAAAGTCTTGTTAATATTTACTCTGTAACAGTGGGAGCTCCCTGTTTAAATGTGTACTCTTCACAATATTATGATATATGTTAATTCCCTGGTTCCCCCCCCCCCCCGAACATCTCTGCCTTTTTTTAGTAACACCATTCCCTCAAGCTTCAGGGAGGGTAATAATTCACTCATTATCCCTATTGCATTAACTTTCTCTACCAGCTCCTTAATTAAACTGACTACTCACTTATGAGCTCTGTGGGTAAATCACTGGGTCTTTCTGCTTCCCAGTATTAATGACCCACATTTCCTCTCTCTCTGGCATCCACCTGTCTAGTCTTACATTTCTTCCTTCCACTAATACTGTTAGTATTTTCCACCCTACTCAACCCCTACTTTTTATATAAATCCTAATAACAGTTCCTGACTCTTTCCAAGCTACCTTTCTCCTTATTCATCAAACTCTTCTTCAGTTATCTTCTTTCTGTCCCTCTCTAAGCTTCCATTTAATAGTCTCCAAATCCCCTCATCTTGTAACCATATTTTTGTACAGATCTTATACTTGAATATGTGGTCATTAAAGTTACTTTCAGTGTAGAATGGCTCCTGTTTTCCATGAACTGTTACTCCTTTCTATCCCTTCACATAATAAGTCTTAAAATACCTCTGATATTCTCTGCTTCAGAATTGCTTTATCTCCCCATCCATTTGTAACTTGCAAACTCCTACTTTTTCCTACCCTTTGTTCTGACCTCCATGACTACCAGGACATGATTTGAAATTATCCTATCCTTGAGCTCTGTTGCACAATTCCTCAATCACCACCCCAGCCCCCCTACTTAAAAAAAATCTGCCCATGCTGCTGGTTTAAACTATTCAATGTTTATTCTTTCACTCTTCTTGCACCTCCATGCCCCTGCTACTTGAATATACCCCTCTTGTACTCCCACACCCCTGTTACTTATATATATATACTAACTCAAAAATGGCTGCCCATTGTAGAAGTTCTACATGATACAGCATTTTCAGATCTGGTGTATATTTCTCATAACTGTACAAACAGCAGTTCTGAGGATCACACTTTCAGTCCTTCAAGTTATAACAGGAACCATTAAGTTTTACCCCATCACTTAAGTCTCAGCTTCTGCTCTAAACTCCTGCCACAGTCTGCAAAATTATCACAGGAACCTCTCACATCCATTTGGTTTGTATAAATTCTTAATCTTCCACCTAGTCTGGCCTGCCTTCTTAATGCACGTTCATAGCTTCTTACTAAACTATTAGTCAATGGAGACTAGTGAGAAGCTTGGTCAGATTACCCAGTACTGGTGGGAGACTAAAAATGTCCCCTATTTGGTAGACTTTATCCACACGTTCCCTGATGAAAATTTGTGATCAGCCATCTGCTTATTGGTAGGTGTTGGTTGCTCCTGAAATGGGGGATACATTGGGTTAGGTATCAATCTGGTGTTGTTGATTTGGACAAATAGGTTTAGGTTTAAGTCTCTTGAATTGGTGTTTGCTTTATCACTGGTTCTACATAGTTGAAGGAGTTTGAAGATTGCTGGTTGATTCGTAGCACAGAAGGTTAAACAAAGACCACCCCTCAGAAGTAGAGGGACAGAGCTTTTAGTCCATCTGAGTAACTAAAGATACAGACATCTGAAATATTTTTGGAGAGGAAACACTGAGGTATTTTAAAGCTGGTTTAGGTACATACTGATGGCCCTAAAAAGGGATGAATAAAATGAGACTATAACTTCTTAGGACCTGGAAGAAACACCACAGAGGATAAGATGTGTACTGTAGAAGAATTTTCTGACCACCACAGAGACTTGGTGGTCAAAGCAGATCTGTTATCAACATGCATACCCATGTCCCTGATGACTGTGTCAATTTTAAGTGGCATGATACCTATATGTTAAGCAGCAGTGATGTTAAAGTTACCAAAGGAAATTGCACTGCATTTTTGTGATGAGAGTATGGCTATGATTACTACATCAAGCATTTGTTTGGACCAGCAGATGCTGATTAATTTGAGTATCATGATCAGCTATAAATGCTCCTAGTTTGCAATCCTCAGTAAACTTGATTGGCCATAGTCTCTTGATATCAACTTTTATGTCACAGACATGTACACTAAAGAGGAGGATGCCCAGAACAGAGGCTTGTGTGACACCATTGAAGACATTCTTCTGTCTCGGCCAAATGCAATGACTTTAATGATAAAAGCTCTACTAGACAGCCAATTGCCAGTCCAGCAAACTATGTATGGGTTAATATTGGGTTGAGAGAGTTTGTCATTAATTCCAACAAAGGGGATAGTGTCAAAGGCCTTGGCAAGGTCCAGATAAGCAGTGTGGACTGTGTGTCTCTTATCCATATCTTGAAAAGCTCTTTGAAAGAACTTGACCAGTTTGAGCATGCATGAGCTACATTTTATAAAACCAAACTAGGGTGTGTCCAGGGGCACATGGTCACCTATATTGTATATTAGTTAGGCTACAATATGTTTCATAGTGTTTCAAATAACACTGGTGAGAGTAGTATGCATAAAATTCACAGGGTCAGCAGAAGGATCACCTTTACACAAGAGCACTACAACTGCCTTTCTCCATACGTCAGGGACATAACCAGAATGAAGATTTGATGGAGGGGTTTTCATATGTGAGACTATACACTTTTCAGCAAACATCCAGAGATCTTATCCATACCCATGAAATTAATGTTTAATGTTTATAATTCTGGAAAGTGCCAAAAGGACTTGGTCCAATTTGATCTCAAGAGTGGTGTATGAGGGGGAATGAAGGGGATTGAAGAGGGTGAATGGAGTGAAGATGGAAGATAGTTTATCTGTAAGAATATCAGAGATATTATTTAGGTCATCGCGGATACTGCTGTTGTTGTTAAATTCAGTGCGTAATTGTAGGGAAAATTCTAAACTTCCTAGCATAGCTGAAAAAGGCTTTATGGTTGCAACTCTAAGTTCATAGCTAACATTGTATGACAGAATTGCTTACCAGTTTTAAATCCCTTTGAATGATGAAGAACATTTTCAGGGATTGGCCAGGAGCTATTTTATTTTTATTATAGAGTTTGTTGATGTAGTAGTCTCAATGTGGATTTAGTTCTAAACTTGTCATTACGCTTTTCCCAGATTGGTACTGATACCGCAATGTATGCATCCAATACGGAGTAAAATTCAGAGGAGTAGGTAACAACCTCAGTTACAAGGTTTGCTTGGGAGGTATATCATTAGTGAATATCAAGAAGATTAGTAAATGGTAAAAAAATTACTTTTGGAATAATACCTAAATGTAGAGGAAATATTAGGGGCCACAAAGCAGGTTTTCAGGAAAGAATCTAAATGGTTATATTAGAGAGGGGGTAAAAAGTGCAGTGGTGCAATTGGTAGAAATGTTTGTGAGGTTAAGATTAAGAAGAATAACACCCCTTTTGGGTAAGGGTCAATTTGCTAAAGTGTATTGACATTTGGGGCAATTTGCTAAACTGTATTGAGATTTTCAAAGAAATCTCTGGTCATATTTATATTTGTTGTTGGTAGTAAATTTTTAGTCAGTTTATGTGCAGATAGTTAAGGTCACCTGTAAGAAAAATATTTGGTTTGATTATTAACTTTTCTAACTGGTTAAGTTATTCTGCAAGCTCTAAAGGGGTCATAAATAGGGATCTATAATTGGATATAATGTGATAATTACAAATTGTACTTCAACCAGTTCCAGATATGTATCATGTAAATATAGTGAGAGATCATGGTGTTACAAATAAATACAGATACTTCCCCACAATTGCTGATATCTATGAATGTACATACAGAAAGAACCATTGTATTCTATTATTGGTCTGATGAGAGCTGAGTACAGGGGAGTTATAACCTCCTTAGCTTTGGATGCTATACCCTTACTTATGAGGTGTGTAACTTAGAAAGCCTCCCTTACTACTGTGGACACCTGATGATCAAAATTAAGGCTGCTATCAACTTGTATTCCTAAATCTCTCACCACTGGGTTTGAATTTAGGTGGATATTAATGTTGTAATTAACAGGAGTTTCTCCTTTACCAAAGGGGATGATAATACATTTTTTTGCATTTAGTTTGTCTGTAGCTTTGACACCAATCATTTGTCTGTGTAAGATTATTTTCTAGTATATTGATATCTTTGGGTGAGTCTATGATTTCACCCAGTTTGCATTCATCAGCAACCTTGATAAGCTATAGGCTATCTATTTTGACTTCTGAAAAATAGATAACAAACAATAGGGGGCCTAGCACAGATCCCTGTGGAACACCACTGGTAACACGTCTGCTAGTAGTATTGGCATTCCCAGTTTTGACTGTATGTGTTCTGTTTGTGAGCCAGATGGCAACCCATATAGTGACACAAGGATTAATCCCCAGTCCAGTGAGTTTCACAATGATGCTTGAGTGAGGGATTGTGTCAAAGGCCTTGGTAGGTTGAGATAGGCAGTGTGAACTGTTTTGCCTTCATCCAGTGCCTTTGTGACATTCTCAAAGAAGTTCACCAGATTTGGCAGGCAAGATCTTTCCTTAACAAAGCCAAACTGAGTTAGATCAAGAGTTTGAAGGTCACCTATATCCTTGTTGATAAGATCCCTGATGACTCTCTCCATGGCCTTGGAGATGAGGCTGGTTAGGCTTATAGGTTATAGTTCCTAGGGTCAGTTGAGGGACCCCCTTTGTGCAAGGAGATTATAGTTGCTGTTTTCCACTCAGATGGGACAAAGCCAGTGCTTCGACTGAATTTGAAGAGTGTACTCAGTAGTTCCACTAACTCCTGTTTTAGACCATTTAATAGGCAGCCTGGGATGATGTAATGGAAACCAGGGTTTTGTAATTACAGAAATGCTGAACTTTGAGGTTAAGGAGAGCCTCAAGTTCAGAGATTTTGTTTGTTGTTTATTTATTGGCATTCAATTACAAGGACAGTTATGGCACCTTTTCAATGGAGACTCAGTGGATAAAGCTCCACAATATGAATGTAAGTGATATACAAAATTACACATTTAATGGAGAATTACACCATTATATAAAGGCCATGCGGAAAGATTTCTATACACTCACTCGCTCTCTCTCTCATATAGATATATATATATATATATATATATATATATATATATATATATATATATATATATATATATATATATATATAGATACTGAGCACTATATAACTATTATGCATTGCTAAGTACAATATATACAGGAATTTTAGAAAACTCTGTTATACTGAGCTGTTGTTTCTTTAATAAGTTTGAGCATAATAAATGAAGAATGAAGTGTAACATATTCACCTGTTTAGAGCAATGGTTACAGAAATCTTTGTGGCTTCTTCTGATGTCATACCAGTCAGAGTGCATTAGGATTAACAAGTTTTAACTACTACTATACTATGGCTAGTAGGCAATGGAATACATGGTACTGATTTGTACTGTATTAGGGAAAAGTAATATATAGACTAAATCCTGGATTTCATGCATGAGGTCTTGATACTGAAATTTATTAGTAAGGAGATGAGTCTAAACTGATGTTACTGGCTGGTTGGTAATTGTTTTAGAACTGTTAACCTGAAGTATGATTGGTGCATGTTCTAGAGTTTACAAGGTGAATTTTAATGGTTACCTTAAAAGGCTTAGGATTTATGTTTTGTGTTGTATGCAGATGGAGATAATTTGAATATTTAGCTATGCCTAAGTTGCAAAAACAAAGAACAGTACCTTCACCATGTCCAATATTTGAACATTTGGGAGGAGAGTACCTGTTCATTACTGGGTTTAGAGATGGGCATTTGTCTGGATGATGGTGACTCATCTCAGATGGTCTCACAGTGAAAAGTTTAGGTAGTTAAGAAATTCCATCCACTTAAGCAAGAGCTGAACAATGATTTATTTTATACTAAAGGCTAGAGATTTGGCAGTTTTGTTACAGCATTGCTTTAGTTTTACTAGGAGTGAGCAGTTGACAGTTGTGAGGACTGGTGAGGTATATGAGAGGTCTGGGAGCAGAAATGCTAAGGTAGATATTTTACTAGAGTGGAGGGAAAGACAGGATGATGCTGTATACAGGGTATCTAGTTTTACATGGATCTCTTAAATTATACTTTGAATACATAAGACAGATTGTAGCATGGATGGCAGAACTCTAGCAATTTAGTCTGTGAAACTACCTCAACTCTAGTGTTTTGTGCAGATGTTATTCTAAAGTTGCTTTTTTTGCTCAGTGTAGGACTTTTGTGTAAAATGGAGATTGTTGGTTTTGTTTGGGTTCAGAATCAAGTGGAACTGACTAAGGAAATATTTAATAGAGGAGAGTGATAGTGTGGATATGTCAGGGGTGAGAAAACTAGAGCAGGATCATTTGCATATGGGATGAGTGAATTATGTCCCTCAGCAGTACTGAAACTGGTTAAGAAGATGTTAAAAATAAGGAAACCAAAAACTGATCCTTGTGGAGCTCCAATAGTAATAGGCATGAAAAAAGAAAGGGATATTTGCCATTTGACACGTTGTGTTCTGCCTGCTGGGTATTCCTTAAACCAGCTCAGTATGTGAGAAGACAGTCCAGACTCTGAAAGTGTATGCAGTAACTTTGAGTGAGAAAGTGGGTCCAAATGTTTTTGATAGGTCAAGGAAAATTGATGAGACTAGCAAACATTTGTTTCTATGCTGGCTGATTATGTGACAAGACAGAAGGGCTTTTATTGTACTGTAAGAGGGGCAAAACCTTGCTGAGTAAAAGCCAGCAATTTGAAGTCATGCAGGTATGGATGACAATGGATGGATCATTTCAGGATTTTAGACAGAGGAAGGGAGTATGGGTATTGAGTGATAACTGGGTAATTCTACAGATTTTTCTCCGTTGTGTAGGGGAAGGATGAATGTTGTTTTTTTTATTTTTTTCAGAGTTTGGGAACATAGACCACTAAGAATGATCTATTGATTAGAATAGCTATAGGAAAGGCTATGGCATCAGCAGTGAGTTTTAAGTTTTCAGATGGAAGATGGCCAGCTGCAAGGTTTGCGGGTTTTAGTTTGGATAGAAGTTTATGTATTACTTTAGTTGGGACTGGCTCATGTGAAAATGTTTTGGAGTAGCTGGATGGGAGTTGAGAAATATCTATGTGGTTATTGGGCATATTTTTAAAAGTGATTATGCTACATTAATGAAATGGGAGTTGAATGTGTGTGCTATATTGATGCCATTATCATTTGGGAGTGGATCTGGTTGAGTTATTTTTCCAAGTTTTAAAATTTATTTTTGGTTACCCAGTACGTTTTGGATTATTAGGATGATTCTATTTGAGATGAATGAAGTATTTCCTCTTATTACATATTTGTTTCTTGGTTAAATTTCTCATTTGCCTATGTGCTTGATACTTGGACTGGATTTTAAATTTCTGTCAAATTTTATAGGTCTTATCTCTGTCTCAGAAAGAGTTTAGGCTTCTGACATGCATAAATACTACCTTGATGTTATCCAGGTTGGTTTTTCCTATGTTGTGATGACCATCAGGTAAACTCTGCCTAAAAAGGCACTATGGATGGTAGCAACATTTTTAACAAGCGTTCCAAAAGGAATGAAAGATGCAGGCCATCCCTGGTAAAGCAGTTGGGTCTCTTGACCTTTTCATCCCCTATAGATAAAAACAATGGATTCCCATAGAATGACATCAATTTATGAGGCTATTTTAATATTTAATTTTAAGCATCATTCTTGGAGATGGTAAAATACTGCTAAATGCCAGGGCCATGCTCTCTTCAAAGATATAAGAGTTCAACTATGTCTTTATGCATCTCCACCATGGTAGATACCTAAGATCATTCAACCCTACATGGGCAACCACAAGGTTGCAGTTGTATCTCAGGCAGTGCAGGGACCTAAGAGCCCTAATGACATCCTTAATCCTTGCGCCAGACATGCAGCTATCACCTTATCCTTTACCTGCCTGATAAGTGTTTTGTCTATATATCTTATAGAGTCACCAAGGTCTAAGACATTTCTGTGATATACTGCAGGCTTATGGGACCTTAAGGGTACAGACTTCCAGAACAGGTGAATTCTAGTAATAACCGTTGTAATTGTGGATGTGAGTGTGGTGCTAGTATTTGTGCTATATGCCTGAGATAAGCTAGAAAGATGTCTAGGCAGTCCAGGAGACTTTGAGAAGTATTTCTTAACTATCATCGTATGTCAGAGTAAAGCTTTGGTGCTGGGGTAACGTATTGCTATTGTGGAGCTATTTAGATTGAGTGGTTGGTATGAAGCAATTAACCCCTAGTTAGATAAATAGGTGTATCTCTCACAGGTGAAACTATTATGTGTTAGAAGAAGTGAGTTGTTAGTAAGCATAAGGCATTTCAGCTATTCTTACTTGTAGTACACCCAGGATGCACAGTAGCAAACCTTGCCCAAACCTGCCTTCTTCTAGAGACTACCTGGCTTGTTTTTTATCCCCATCTTGTTCATAGTGCACATAGAAGTGAAGGTTTTTCTATATTATTTTTTAGCTAATAGTGGATTTTTATATACAGCATGGGGATGGGGGGACTTTTTTATAGTAAGCCATATCATTTATGATAGATATGACTACATATGCACAGTCTTATTGTAGGGGTACTACAATTGACTAATACACTGTCTCAGAAACTTAGGAGCTTGTAGGCTAGTTAAGGATGATACTAAAGCAGGCTAGGACTCCATGGTGACAGGTAGTATTTTTTTTTTTGGGGGAGGGCTATTAATCTCACAGGTAACAGCAAATAGAATAAAAAAGAATATGGACCTAAAACCATTGCAAAATAGTAATGGTTGAGAACACACAATGTATAAGCTGCTTAGTAACAAACAGTGAGAGGGACAAATCTGTGAGATTTTGTCTGATGATCAGTTACACATCTAGTTAACCTTGGATATCAATATTCTGGGCCAGTGTAAGATGGTCTAAAAGTAAATGAGCTTGATTAGAGTGTAAGATGGTCTAAAAGTAAATGAGCTTGATTAGTTTAAGGAGAGTGCTTCTACAAGCAGATACGTTTGTAAATATAAAGTAAGGATATCTAGTTTGGATTTTGGGGATATGCAGCCTGCCGAGACAGGACAGTCCACCTTTTCTTCAGAGGACCTGAGAATCTGTCTAGAGTTAAGGAGACTGGAGACTGAAGAGAGAATGCACCTGGAGGCCAAACGACTGGAGGCAGAGGAAAGGGAGAAGCAGCGTTGATTGGAGGCTGAAGAGAAACAGCATCAATATGAATTGGAAGCCAAACGTCTGGAGACTGAAGAGAGACTGAGACATTTAGAAGCTGAGAAAAATGAGAGACAGCGTCGGCATGAAGTGGATCTTCTTACCCTTCAAGAGGGTCATGGAGGTAATGGGGAAAGGAATAACTGAACCCCAGAAGCTAGAAAGGTCAGTAAGCCTTTTCCTCAATACAGGGATGGGAATGACTTTGATATTTTTATTCACATATTTGAGAGGGTATGTAGACAGTCTGATGTTGACAGTGAGCTCTGGGTTCGGCTCCTGTCTCCCTTACTCCACAGTAAAGTTGTTCAGGCCATGTCAAAATTGTCTGATGTAGATTGTTTGAATTATGTTATTTAAAGAAACTGTCTTATAGATTGTTTTAAGAAAACACCTGAAAAACATGGGAAAAAGTTTAACGAAAATAGATGCAAGGCAGGTGAAAGTGTATGTGATTATATTGCTGATTTAAGTACTTTAACAGATGGATGAGTAGGTGTCAGTTCACTACTTTTGAAGGACTGGCAGACCTTTTGGCAAGGTAACAAGCCCTTAGGACTTTCCCTGATTATATGAGAATGTGGTTAGCAGACAGAGCGTGTAACTCTACAGAGGAGTTTGGGAGAAAAGGGGATCTCTACCCAATGCTGCACATGAAACCAAAGCCAGGTTCCACAACAGCATACTGTCAATCAAAAATGCAAAATTAATGCTGCAAGGGTAAATCCAAACTTTTTTAATGTCTTAAAACCAGAAGTCTTAGCACTTTTGTTCACCACCATTGAACTTCATCAGAAACTGGTTAAAATAACCTAAGTCCCCTTATATAACCTTTTGAAAATTGCTCCAAAAATTTTAAGGTGACATACATCAAATAAGCATATACAAATCTGTCACTTTAAAACACAGACCATTCAGTGATGTAAAAATACAGCTATGAATTGAAATACATCTTATTTAAAATAAAACTTAACCCCCCCCCCTTAGTGTTGCATTCATGCAGTCATAGATGATTTCAAGAAATTTTCCTTCTCCGTACCTGAAAAGGTGGAATTACAACCAAGGGGTGATGACTGGGAAACTCTCCTAGAAAAATGAGAGTTTTTTTTGGCAAATTTTGTTGAATGTTGTGGTTTCTTTGAAACCTACTCTAAAGATCAGAGCATCTTGTATTTCATAAATGTATTGTAATTATTTTTACAACCTTTTAAGTTTTATTTTAAATAAGACGTATTTCAATTCATAGCTGTATTGTTTACATTACTGAATGGTCTGTATTTTAAAGTGATGGGTTTGTATATGTTTATTTTATGTATGTCACTTTAACATTTTTGGCGCAGTTTTCAAAAGGTTATATAAGGGGACTTAGGTTATTTTTAACCAGTTTCTGGTGAAGTTCAATGGTGGTGAACGAAAGTGCTAAGACTTCTGGTTGTAAGACATTAAAAAGGTTTGGATTTACCCTTGCAGCATTCATTTTGCATTTTTGCAATGCTGCACATGGACATAGGGGAACCCATGCGGGGGCAGTCTAAACCACTCTAACAGAGTACACGAAGTAACAAGGGAAATTACTAGTCCAACTACATGGTTAGGGATTGGATGTTTCAAGTGTAATTGGAGGGGCTAAACAGTAGTCAAATGTCCATTGAGGCAAGGTGAGAAAAGGAAGGTGAGGGAGCCAGCAAGTAGTAATAACAAACTGCCAGTGGTAAGTTGTTTGGCAACAACAGAGATGCCAATCTATCACCAAAATTGATATCCTATCTTAGTAGATGGTAAACAAGTTACTGCTAAGAGAGGCACAGCTTCTGATATAACCATTGTGAGGCTTCCAGTGGTTAGAGAAGAGCAGTACTTGCTTGGACAGTCCACTACAGTCAGAGCTTAGGTTGGGACCCCCCTTCCAAATACCTTTAGCTAGGGTTCATCTTAACTGGGAGGGTGCAAGAGGAAACAAGAAGGTAGGTGTGTTTTGAGGATATTCCTGCAGATGTCCTGATAGGGAGTGACTTTGATGATGCAGTCCCATGTGTGCATCCAGTCAGGCTTGGAGTCAAGCTTGTAGGTCAGGTAGCCTGGGGGAGACCCATACCTGAGCTGGAACTGGAGTTGTGGCTGTTTCAGAGAAGGAGATATCCTGTAGCAGTAAGTCTGAAAGTGAGCCACAACTGCTGGAAGATACTGATGTTCCCTTGGACACGGTAACTGCAAGGATGGAGGTGAGCGATAGTACCCAGACTGACAGTGAGGCACAGCTGTCAGAAGTTACTAGGCTTCATGTGGAAGGGGAGCTGGGGAGGGTCACAAAGGTCGAGTTGAGAGAGGATCAACTTGCAGACCCTACATTACAAATCTTGAAGAGATGGCTAAGGAAGCACCTGAGGCTCAAGGAAGAGAGGAGTATGTATACTGGCACAAAGGTTTGCTGTACAGAGAGTGCACTCCTAAGGGAGGGCTGAAAGGTGAGGTAGTATGGCAGTTGAGCCTAGAGCCTACCATCTACCATTTCTAGTTATGCTTCCTAATATTCCTTGTGCAGGTGATAGAGACAGAGAAGGTAGCAAATGCTTTGCTAGAAATTTTCAGCAAGATATGTTTTCCAAGGGAGATACTCACTGATCATGGTGCCAACTTTTTCTCAGGCCTGCTGATTTTGTTTATGGAAGTTTTGTGGTGTAAAACTTCTAAAAGCCACCCCTTACCATCCCCAGACTAATGGTTTGTGGAGATGTTAAACTATACATTAAAGACTATGCTATGAGCATTTGCAGACCAGTTTAAAAGGGAGTGGAGCAAGTGTTTGCCCCATGTATTTGTGTACAGGGAAGTACCACAGGAATCTACAGGTTTCTCACCCTTTGAGTTGTTGTATGGGCATAGGGTGTGGTTCCTTTAGATATAATCCAAGATGAATGGAAGGTGAGAGTGAATCTCACAAGGAGTCTGTTGTGGCATACATCCTTAACTTCAGGACAAGACTTAAAAGCTCATGGGTTTGGCCCAAGAGAAATTAGCATTAGCCCAACACCAGAAAAAAGGTTGGTATGATGAGTGCTCATGCATGTACAAGTAGCTTGGAAGGGACCCTTTGAAGTGGTAAGGGAAGTCACCAATGTGAACTACATGGTAAACCTGGTAGGTAGGAGACAGGGGTAAAAACTGTAGCATGTCAATATGATGAAACATTATGATAGGGAGGCCCTAGTATTGAGTGTTCACAGTGGATGGCAGAAGGAGTCTGAAGGGGATATGGTAAACAATCTTTTTGGTGAGGCTAGGACTGACACCTCTATGGATGAGAGAGCCATATTGCAACAGTTAACTCCTAATCAAGTCCGAGATAAGAGCAGTGTGGGAAACCTGGGTGTCCTGACTTGGTGCAGCATCATGTGGACACAGGACCCCAAAAACCTATCAAGCTGGTTCCTTATAGAGTGTCTGAGAGAGTTAAACAGACACTGAAGGTGGACATAAGGGAAATGCTAGAACTGGGGGCAATTCAGGAATCCAATGGTCCCTAGGCTTCCCCAGTACCTGCTACCAAAGAAGGATGGTGATATTGGGTTCTGTGTAGACTATAAGAAATTACAGTTATACAGAGTCAGATGCATAAACCATGTTGAGAATAGATGAAGGCATAGAACAGCTGGGTGGGGCTAGGTATCTGACCACTATTGATCTGACCAAGGGATACTGGCAGGTGCCCTTGACTCCCATGGCTAGAGAAAGGTCAGCTTTTGTGCATCTCCTTTTGGGTTATATCAGTTTACAAGAATGTCCTTTGGAATGAAAATGTCTCAGCAACTTTCCAGAGACTGGTAGACTGTCTTAGTAGGAGCAGGAGATTATACTCTAGCATACTTTGATGACATTGCTATTTATAGTCATTCCTGGCAAGAGCATTTTTAATATGTTAAGTAGATCTTGACTAGATTTAAAAGGGCAGGACTAACCATTAAACCATTAAACCCAGTAAGTGTCAGATGGGTATGGCAGAGGTCACTTACTTAGGACACAGAGTGGGGAGTGGTATGATTAGGCCAGAACCTGTCAAAGTGGAAGCTATTTGTGTGGCCAGTTCCTGTTACTAAAAGGCAAGTGAGAGCATTTCTAGGGACAGTGGGATACTATAGAAATTTTGTGCCCAATTATAGTACAATAGCTGCACAACTTACTGACCTAACTAGGAAAAATAAACTGGATAAGGTAATGTGGACCATATATTGCAAACAGGTAATCACAAAACTTAAAAAGATTTTGTGTTAGCCTGCCCAGATTATAGTAAAGAATTGGTTGTGCAAGTAGATGCATCAAATTATGGGGTGGGAGCTGTACTCACCCAAGTTTCCTCCGAAGAAGAGCACCCATTGGTATATCTTAACTGTAGACTTTGACCTAGGAAGAAATATTATGCAGCTGTGGAGAAAGTGTCTAGCCATAGTACAGGCATTGCAGAAGCTGCTGCCCTATTCTTATGGAAGAAAATTAAATGTACTCGCAGATCATAACCCTTTAACATGGCTAAATAGAGTTAGCAAGCAAAATGCCAAATTACTGAGGTGGAGTCAAGGGTTGCAAGCATATGGCATGACCATACACTGCAGTGAGGTTAATAATGCCAATGCAGATGGATTGTCCAGCAGAGGAATGGGTTGATCTTCTCAAACAGACCCATTTTTCTCAAGTGTCATTTTCAAGGGTCACTTGAAAACCATGCTTGAGTCTTAGGGAGGGGAAGAAATGTGAAGAAATTATACACTGTTATTTGTGCTAGCATGTCTGGCTGTGTTTTTGTACATAATTTCAGATTAACCTGGGTATTATATGCCAGCATGGCTAGCTATGATATTGTAAATAAGTTCTTAAATGTTGATTTATAATCTGTAAAGAATGTTTTAAAGACTTGAACAGTATCCTTTTGGATTTCTAACTGTGCATGTTTGTGAGGAAAGATTCTAAAGACAAACTGTCTCAGATTGAGATCAACAGAATGTTGACATTTGTTATGTGTTACTGTCAGAAGCTGAAAGACGGGAAGCAGCTTTTATAAAACAGCTGTTGGTTGAGTTTCAAAATATTAAATGAAAATTAGAATTGGAGTAGTTGTGACAGTTAGGGTAGTCTAACAGTCAGTAGCCAGTTACAATAGTCAGTTACAGTTGCCAGTTGTTCAGATGTACTGTGCAGTAGATACCCAAAAGGACTTACCAAGAACTGTAGGCCTGCCTTTGCTCTGTTGTACTAATTTAGTTTAGATCAGGGACAGTGTTTTTTAGTCAGATAGGAAAATTATAACTAATCAGTTACACCAGATTTGAGAGTGCTTTGATAATTCCCAGGGCCACTTTGAAAGCCTGGTTGCTTGGGTCATTTGCTACTATTTGTTCTAATATTTAATTTTTATAATTGGACACCCCTTAAGAAGGGCATGAAGACACTCTGGTGGCAGCATTACCATATTATTTTGGGGAAGGGACACAGCTGAAGGTCTGTCAGGCTTTCCCAGAAGTGTTTGGATGTGTAAGTTTTAATTTGTGTATCGGAGGTCTTAAACTGGAACACATTGCTCTGAAGGGTGTAATAAGGAGTTACATTAGGGGTGGACAGAAGTATACAGTCCAGTCCTAGGCTATAGAGTATGTTCCTGTTGTGCTGTTAGGAGAAAATTGTGAAATATCACTCCTGTTTAAGTGACAATCTCACATTGGAGTCAGTAGTGAGAATTGAAGCTCCTTAGTTACTGACCCAGGATAGTAAGCAACATCACATTATTTGGTGGCGGTTCAGTGGGATATTTGAAAGAAATATGTTTTCCTCTCTGTCTTGGCTTTTGTATGATCCTTGTAGATCCCTACTGCATTAACCATGCTTCTTATCCATTCAAATCCCCATACCTAGACTCTCTAGATATTCATCTCCTTTATTATTACCAAAATAACTCCTAGCTGAAGTACTACCCATTTGCAGGCATTTAGGACGGTGTGGGACATATGGTCTTCTTCATGAAGTTGTTGACTTGCTGGACTATATCTAAGAATTCCTATCTATTGCCCCCAGTCCATTTTTAGCCCTGTTATGGTTTCTTCTTTCTCTTCCCATCCATTCTCAGAAAGAATTAGGCTCATGCCTTCTCCTTGGCTCAGCATTCTTTTCGTGTTCCAAAGAATTGTGTCTTCCATGTTCCACCCTTGTCCATAACATCCACTTACACCATACAGTGTTTAGAATACTATGCTATATTGACATGCCCTACTCTCTCTTCTTCTTAGTACTCTGTAACACACAGCATCAGTAGCAATTTTACTTTTATCTCTGGAGCTGTAAGCGGTATTGTTGTAATACTTGAAAAAATGAGATGTCGAGGGTTTTATTTATTTCTTAGAAAAAAGCCACATTTATCACCACATGATAAAGGAGTCCATTTTCAGTGTTGAGGGATGCCATGAAACCCAGTCAGTCATTGCTCCCTTCAACCTCCTAGTAATGGTCACCTGTAAGTGGACTAAGACAAGTTTGCTTCTCTAACTATGCAGTAAATCTTTCTTTCTTCTGCCACAATCTTCCTCCACCTCAGCTGTATCAGTAATTGGATTACATCCTTATAAGAGCCATAGCCCATCATTTTCATTCCCCAAACAACTGAGTTTAGTAGCTGGACCTCTTCATCCCCCAGCTATTGCTATGGCTTTTTATTGATCTTCCATGAAAAACACTCTGGACTGGTGGAATGATTGCAGATGAGCTGTTTTTTCTTCATTTTTAATGCAAACTTGCAATGATAGCAGGGCCCTATATAAAAATGTTCAGTCCTAGGAAAGCTCCCAATTCACAGTGGATGTTCTCTGACCTCCCTTCCCTATCCTGATGCTACTTGATCCTAAAGACTCTTTAGAACTTGTCCCTGTTCACTTCAGAATGTCATAGTTTAGCCTAGTCTATTTTAGTATAACATGTCCTGAGCAACAAATTTGCCCTCTTTAGCAAATCTATACAGTTATAATCTATTTAAAAGGCAAGCTCATCTTTCCATCTGTTATGTTAAGCATATATAAGGTTTACATCTATTCAAAATGTTATTAATCATTATACTACTGCATATAACTTCTCTTTCTCACTGATAAACATTATTATTCATCTGCTATTAGCAACCACTACTACCCTTATAGTATAAATCATAATAGTATGGTATTTTCCCAAAATATAGTAATAACTTCATTATTATGGGTCTATATTGATTTAACTTGATATAGCCAAAATACAGTTAAATATTCATATAACAGCTTTTATAAGACACCTCTAATACATTAATAACATCAAGACAAAACATGCAATGTATAATTAACTAATCCCCTATGTATAGTGTCTTTTACAGATATAAATCTAAGATAGGACATTTGTTATGGCTTTTAATAGACATATATTTGGGAAATACTGTCTGTATGTGTTTGGGAAGTGCTATCTGTATGTGTTTTTTATTGGTCTAAAGATTTAAAAGAAATGTTATGACTGTGGTTCAGATCTGTGTAGATTATTCTTAATATAATTTCGAATGCATTGGTTAACTTGTTCTATGGAATTGGTCATACATGCTTTACACAATATAATCTGCTTGGTTTGGATTCTCGAGGCTCACACTGTTATTTTTCCTGTAAAGAGAAGAGCAGAGAAAGAAAAAAAAGGCTTGTTAACATTTTAAACTGATTTTCCTGCGGATTACAAAGAAGCTATTTCACTCAGTAATTACCTCACGACAATCATCCATGAGCTTCAGCCGTTCCCGGACCCTGTTACCAGCTAAGAAATCTTCTCCTTAACTTTTTTCTCACATTCTCGGATGTGCGAAGCACCCAGATGACATCAGTGCTAATGGACATACAGGAAGTGGAAAGCTCAGCAGAAGCCGAGAAGTGACTGATTTGTGTATTCCTTGTCATCGTACATATGATTCTTGAGAGGGCAACATTCAACTTCAATGTAGTACGGTAATTAGCTGCTGCTGTTATATGAGTAATTTATAAGCCTGCAACTTTTATGCTAGGAGCACAAAGTGTAGAACCACAAGTAAGTCGAATGAAGCTGTGAGCAAAACGCTGTAGAACAAGTGCAAACTCCCAATAGGTTTGAAAATACAATTTAATAAACTTAAGCGCTTTCGGAAGGACCTGTGCCCCTCCTTCAGAAGTAACAAACAAATGAGTGAATTCAAACAGACCTCCAGGCAGCAACTCACATTTAAAAACTCCAATCATTAATTAATTAATGATGCTATTAAGCAATTAAAACATAAAAATATACCATCAAGAAGTATCAAGTTTTAAAAGGAACATGTCTAAAAGGTAACGTTTGTATTTTCAAACCTATTGGGAGTTTGCACTTGTTCTACAGCGTTTTGCTCACAGCTTCATTCGACTTACTTGTGGTTCTTCAGTTTGTTCAAAGTCCCTTTAGTGTAGGAGCACAAAGTGTGTTTACAACGTATATGGTAGAAAATGAGTAATGCAATATTTTGTACAGAAAAGAGACAAATCTTAACTTCACAGTCTGTATGTGCTTGAATCCAAATGTGTATGGGTTTACAAGAGTATGTGATTGTGTGAGTATGGGTGAGTGTGAGCAAGTGTGCATATCAGTTACTGCTTTTGCAGAACTGACTTTCTTATTTTATAGTGTTCTACTTAAAATTTATAAAAAGTACTATTATATAAACCACATAAATGAACAATTTTTCCACTTCTGCTCCAGTTTATTTTATCAGTATTTCCCCACTGCCTGAAACACATTCTCTCACACAAAAATGTTTGCTTGTGGATTAAATTCCTGACTTTCATACCTTCTTTTACAGAATCCCGGCTTTTTCTCAGTTTCCCCCGTCCCTTATAATGTTTTTTGATTTATTGGTAAATAAATAACTTTTTATAATTGGACACCCCTTAAGAAGGGCATGAAGACACTCTGGTGGCAGCATTACCATATTATTTTGGGGAAGGGACACAGCTGAAGGTCTGTCAGGCTTTCCCAGAAGTGTTTGGATGTGTAAGTTTTAATTTGTGTATCGGAGGTGTTAAACTGGAACACATTGCTCTGAAGGGTGTAATAAGGAGTTACATTAGGGGTGGACAGAAGTATACAGTCCAGTCCTAGGCTATAGAGTATGTTCCTGTTGTGCTGTTAGGAGAAAATTGTGAAATATCACTCCTGTTTAAGTGACAATCTCACATTGGAGTCAGTAGTGAGAATTGAAGCTCCTTAGTTACTGACCCAGGATAGTAAGCAACATCACATTATTTGGTGGCGGTTCAGTGGGATATTTGAAAGAAATATGTTTTCCTCTCTGTCTTGGCTTTTGTATGATCCTTGTAGATCCCTACTGCATTAACCATGCTTCTTATCCATTCAAATCCCCATACCTAGACTCTCTAGATATTCATCTCCTTTATTATTACCAAAATAACTCCTAGCTGAAGTACTACCCATTTGCAGGCATTTAGGACGGTGTGGGACATATGGTCTTCTTCATGAAGTTGTTGACTTGCTGGACTATATCTAAGAATTCCTATCTATTGCCCCCAGTCCATTTTTAGCCCTGTTATGGTTTCTTCTTTCTCTTCCCATCCATTCTCAGAAAGAATTAGGCTCATGCCTTCTCCTTGGCTCAGCATTCTTTTCGTGTTCCATAGAATTGTGTCTTCCATGTTCCACCCTTGTCCATAACATCCACTTACACCATACAGTGTTTAGAATACTATGCTATATTGACATGCCCTACTCTCTCTTCTTCTTAGTACTCTGTAACACACAGCATCAGTAGCAATTTTACTTTTATCTCTGGAGCTGTAAGTATTGTTGTAATACTTGAAAAAATGAGATGTCGAGGGTTTTATTTATTTCTTAGAAAAAAGCCACATTTATCACCACATGATAAAGGAGTCCATTTTCAGTGTTGAGGGATGCCATGAAACCCAGTCAGTCATTGCTCCCTTCAACCTCCTAGTAATGGTCACCTGTAAGTGGACTAAGACAAGTTTGCTTCTCTAACTATGCAGTAAATCTTTTTCTTTCTTCTGCCACAATCTTCCTCCACCTCAGCTGTATCAGTAATTGGATTACATCCTTATAAGAGCCATAGCCCATCATTTTCATTCCCCAAACAACTGAGTTTAGTAGCTGGACCTCTTCATCCCCCAGCTATTGCTATGGCTTTTTATTGATCTTCCATGAAAAACACTCTGGACTGGTGGAATGATTGCAGATGAGCTGTTTTTTCTTCATTTTTAATGCAAACTTGCAATGATAGCAGGGCCCTATATAAAAATGTTCAGTCCTAGGAAAGCTCCCAATTCACAGTGGATGTTCTCTGACCTCCCTTCCCTATCCTGATGCTACTTGATCCTAAAGACTCTTTAGAACTTGTCCCTGTTCACTTCAGAATGTCATAGTTTAGCCTAGTCTATTTTAGTATAACATGTCCTGAGCAACAAATTTGCCCTCTTTAGCAAATCTATACAGTTATAATCTATTTAAAAGGCAAGCTCATCTTTCCATCTGTTATGTTAAGCATATATAAGGTTTACATCTATTCAAAATGTTATTAATCATTATACTACTGCATATAACTTCTCTTTCTCACTGATAAACATTATTATTCATCTGCTATTAGCAACCACTACTACCCTTATAGTATAAATCATAATAGTATGGTATTTTCCCAAAATATAGTAATAACTTCATTATTATGGGTCTATATTGATTTAACTTGATATAGCCAAAATACAGTTAAATATTCATATAACAGCTTTTATAAGACACCTCTAATACATTAATAACATCAAGACAAAACATGCAATGTATAATTAACTAATCCCCTATGTATAGTGTCTTTTACAGATATAAATCTAAGATAGGACATTTGTTATGGCTTTTAATAGACATATATTTGGGAAATACTGTCTGTATGTGTTTGGGAAGTGCTATCTGTATGTGTTTTTTATTGGTCTAAAGATTTAAAAAGAAATGTTATGACTGTGGTTCAGATCTGTGTAGATTATTCTTAATATAATTTCGAATGCATTGGTTAACTTGTTCTATGGAATTGGTCATACATGCTTTACACAATATAATCTGCTTGGTTTGGATTCTCGAGGCTCACACTGTTATTTTTCCTGTAAAGAGAAGAGCAGAGAAAGAAAAAAAAGGCTTGTTAACATTTTAAACTGATTTTCCTGCGGATTACATATAAGAAGCTATTTCACTCAGTAATTACCTCACGACAATCATCCGCGAGCTTCAGCCGTTCCCGGACCCTGTTACCAGCTAAGAAATCTTCTCCTTAACTTTTTTCTCACATTCTCGGATGTGCGAAGCACCCAGATGACATCAGTGCTAATGGACATACAGGAAGTGGAAAGCTCAGCAGAAGCCGAGAAGTGACTGATTTGTGTATTCCTTGTCATCGTACATATGATTCTTGAGAGGGCAACATTCAACTTCAATGTAGTACGGTAATTAGCTGCTGCTGTTATATGAGTAATTTATAAGCCTGCAACTTTTATGCTAGGAGCACAAAGTGTAGAACCACAAGTAAGTCGAATGAAGCTGTGAGCAAAACGCTGTAGAACAAGTGCAAACTCCCAATAGGTTTGAAAATACAATTTAATAAACTTAAGCGCTTTCGGAAGGACCTGTGCCCCTCCTTCTTCAGAAGTAACAAACAGACCTCCAGGCAGCAACTCACATTTAAAAACTCCAATCATTAATTAATTAATGATGCTATTAAGCAATTAAAACAAAAATATACCATCAAGAAGTATCAAGTTTTAAAAGGAACATGTCTAAAAGGTAACGTTTGTATTTTCAAACCTATTGGGAGTTTGCACTTGTTCTACAGCGTTTTGCTCACAGCTTCATTCGACTTACTTGTGGTTCTTCAGTTTGTTCAAAGTCCCTTTAGTGTAGGAGCACAAAGTGTGTTTACAACGTATATGGTAGAAAATGAGTAATGCAATATTTTGTACAGAAAAGAGACAAATCTTAACTTCACAGTCTGTATGTGCTTGAATCCAAATGTGTATGGGTTTACAAGAGTATGTGATTGTGTGAGTATGGGTGAGTGTGAGCAAG
This sequence comes from Protopterus annectens, assembly GCF_019279795.1. NCBI lineage: Eukaryota > Metazoa > Chordata > Ceratodontiformes > Protopteridae > Protopterus > Protopterus annectens. The sequence continues at coordinate 695,764,014 of NC_056732.1, read as the reverse complement.
TGTGCATATCAGTTACTGCTTTTGCAGAACTGACTTTCTTATTTTATAGTGTTCTACTTAAAATTTATAAAAAGTACTATTATATAAACCACATAAATGAACAATTTTTCCACTTCTGCTCCAGTTTATTTTATCAGTATTTCCCCACTGCCTGAAACACATTCTCTCACACAAAAATGTTTGCTTGTGGATTAAATTCCTGACTTTCATACCTTCTTTTACAGAATCCCGGCTTTTTCTCAGTTTCCCCCGTCCCTTATAATGTTTTTTGATTTATTGGTAAATCACTGAAGATCTCAGAGAAGTCTGTGAAGCTGAACATTAATGTTTCATACTTCTTACAGTTTAGAAAGGTATGCTGATGCAAAACATGGTGCTTTATTAACTTGTGTAACTTAGTTATATTTAAATATTTTCCCTAATTGTATTCCCATTGTTTTTGCTATGACTAGATTTCATGAGCAAAGATGCTAAGGGATATACAGAGAAGTTAAGATTTTTACAGAAAACAATGCCTATCGACTGCACCTGATTTTGCAAAATGTATCTAAATTTTGTCTTGCATCTTTTACCCTGTCCCTGATTTTTCTCATAAATCACAGAGAAAACAAATCAATAATGTTAGACAGTACAGTTTTGCACTTATTGCCAAACAAATCTGTGATGACTCAAACCTGTGGCTCTATTAACGTTTAAGTGAAGTATACTAATAGCTATACATTGATCCTGAATTGCCACTTCCCATTATTTTCAGCTATATCCAGAATTCCTGAGGAAAGAAGTAAGAGCTATGGGAAATAATACCATCATGGTGGGAATAGCTGAAATAATACGTTCACATACATGACACTGGGGAGTGAGCTCTAGGGCATAGCCCATGATGTATAGGAGAAGCAAGGTAAAGAAGAACAATAACTGGAGAAGGTGTTTTTCATTTTCTTTCTGTTAGACTAAAACTGCGTATACTACATTGTTCCATTTTAAGTAATTGTGATATTGCTTGTCAGTTCATCCAAAGCAGCTGTTCGATTTCTTTGCCTATGTGAATATTTTGATTGGAGGGATTTGTGTACAGTGTGTGCAGATGCCTGAAAAAAGCAGATATAAATATTGAAGCAGAGTGTAAAACAATATTAATCACAGAGGCCCAAGGGGAATGCTGAGTGCTAGGCTGTACCTCATTAGGATTTTCATGTAAAGCTACATTCAGGTGTGATCAGCCAACTGAAGTTTGATATTGACACTTAAAAAAACTTTATTAAAGTAGAACAGTGGATTTGGGAATCCATGTTTAGCTTATGAATGCCTATTGTTTTCCGGTGAATCATACATTTCTGAGACAATAACCATACCTGTTTATAATACCTTTATGCTTTTACACAGACATTAGAGGAATTGTAAATTGTAAATCGATGCAGGGAAGACTAGACAACATTCCAAAACCTCCATTAGGGTCAATGAGACTTGGGCTATTTTACTGTTACTAGATAAAATAAAATGCTAATGTCCAGCAAGAAGCCTACTGTACATCATCAAAGCAGAGATAATAGATGCTGGTAGTAAGGTTCCTCATTGCACGCTTCATTTTATATATTAGCATTCACTAATCTAAATATTTTCTATTTTTTAAGATTTTTTTTTGCACCAGTACCTAGAGGTTTTGCCTACATCCACTCATCGATCCATTCATCTGTTAAGCATCTGTGTTTTTGGAAAATGCAGTTCCGTAAGTGTCCTTTTTATCTCTAAGGGTAGTATTCCTTCTGCAAAGTACACTGGTCACCTGGATCCTTTTTTAAAGGTTTATTTTAGATATACTAGACTTATTGTACATAAAAATATTATTAGTTAATGAGAGCTGACCTCTTGATGCTTGTGTTATGGTATACATTGACAGATGAACATAAAGTGATTTGTGGGATTCACTGTTGTGTTACTTAAAACTTGAATATGTGTGGACAGTATTATACTCATTAGTACAAGACAAGTTTGTCCACTTCTCTCAAATGATGAAATGTGACTCTGTATTCTTTATTGGATTACTATGGTGAGAACACTGGGACAGGGCAATTCTGGACTACTTAGTGCTATGTTTTCATTTGTTTATTGTTTTTAGTAGAATATTACATTTCTATATAAGACAGTATGTGTTACATTGAGAGGAATTTGAGAGATTCATTTGAATGATTTAGACAAATATCTCTCCATCTTCTATATCGCATACATATATATATATTTGTGAGAAAGGAAACAAAACATGATTAATGAATGTATATTTGATAACTTACAATACTTCTGTTAACATAATAGATCTAAGAAATCTGTTTCTGTATATATCCTTATTTGAAGAAAATTATTAATACGAAATAGTTTAATAACTATTGATAGATATTAATATCATATTATACTTAAAAGTATACTTAATAGTTAAAAGCGGTTAAATAGTAATTAGTCAAATAGATAGTTATATACTATCCTTATGATACTTTATATTAGAGACTAGCTAATACTTTTTTCTATGTTTTACACATACACAATAATTTACATTGTATTTCATTTTCATGATTAACATACTATATCAGATGAAATATATCTAGTTAAATTTTAATAGATTTAAGTTAAAATAATCACTAGTTTTATATCTAATCACTATTACTTAATACATATTACTGGTGGTAGCTGCGTTCTGTTGCTACAGGTTAAAGGTTCGATCTCAGTGGCAAATTTCATTGAGACAGGGAGTTTATAACTCCAGGCAGGGAGCTAAATTATCTGTATTATATGTTCATTGTTAAAAAACAGTTTCTTTTGACGTCAATTTTAATCTATCCAAATAGAACTATGTTACAATGCTCATGATATATGTGTTTTCCACTACGAATCAATGTATAGTACTTGCAGAATGAACATGTTTATGGTTGGAAAGAGATTCTCAAATTACACATTTTATATTGATATGTTATTAATTAGTCATACACCCATACTTATATAACATGACTATATTAAAAGGCTTATCGATGAATATAAATGGTCTAAATAACTCCATCAGAAGAGGTAGTTTGTTTAAATATCTAGCCCTACATAAACCAAACTTAATTTTTTTTACAGGAAACTCATTTAATAGGAGATAATATTAAGTTCTTGAACATCAATAAATATACAAGCATCGCAAGCTCAGTATATACAAAAATGAAAAGGGGGGTTGCAATTTTATGGGACAAATCATTTCCTTTACCAAGAATAATTAAAACATATCAAGATAATAAAGGATTGCTATGTTTAGCCATTATTGAAATAAACAAAAAATATATACAATAATAAATAACTACTGGTTACCTGGAATACGTACTAATACTATCAAACAACTTTTATCTCAAATAATATCTATCTGAGAGAAATATTATCATGGCAAGGGACTTTAATTGTATTCTAGATTTAAAAGATACAACCACTTTAGCAAATAGAAAAATTACCCCTCAAGCAAAACAATTTATAAAATTTATAGACTCCTACATGCTCAAAGATATTTTTGACTCCACTGATCATAGCTCTCTAAAATACACATTCTGTTCCAATAGACAGAGAGAATCGATAGAATACTATTCTCCACACAAATTATAAATGACTTAAATAACAGCAAAATCATTTCTTGTCCAGTCTCCCATCATAATTGCATTATATTTGAATTAAATATCAACAACATCCCTAATGCACAAATAAAAAGAATACTTGCATATCCTATCCAACTTAAAGATTTTCAGTCATTTTTAAAAGAAGAAATACAAAAATTTATAGATATAAATTCATCTAATACTCATGACATATATGTTTGGGATGCACTAAAAGCTTACCTATATGGACAAATTAACAAATGGTATTACAATAAAAGGAAAACATGGGATAAAGATATGGAAACATTACAGAACAAGCTTGATTTATTGCAGCACAAAAATAGAGACAATCTTTCTTCTAAAACATTAGAGAGGAAATAAGCAAATTAAACGAAGAATATAGAAACATACCACATCATAAGACAATGATTACATTAGAAAAATATAAATTCCTTGCTTATTCACTAAACCCTAAACACTTAACTAATCTCAAGAATACAACTAAAAGAATGAATAAACATAACCATATTAAAGAAATATATTCCCTGAAGAAAAATAAAGAAGTATACACTATACAAGATATAATAGAAGAATTTAGAAGTCACTTTCATACAATTAACCAAGATACACATAATATAGAAAGTAAAGACAACATTAAGCATTTTATTAATAAAAATCTTCATAATAAACTTAATAAACAACAAATAGAACTTAATTACCCTAGCCGACATACAAACTCAAATCAATAAGCTCAAGCAAAATAAGGCACCTGGAAATTATGGTATCATACCAGAAATATACAAAGTTATACCCAAATAAGCTATTTCATTACTCCATAAAGTATATAGTACAGCTCAAAACAACTTCATAATACCTCCCTCACCAATCTTAAAACATAACAAAGACCCTAAATATTGTTCCTCTTACAGACCTATTTCCTTATTAAATACTGACTACAAGATGCTTATGAACATATTCACTGAAAGACTAAAGTTTTTACCCCAATTAATTGATGAGGATCAGACAGGTTTTGTAACCCATAAAAACACTCATGATAATATAAAATGAACATTAGCCCTTATTGACTTTTCACAAAAGAAAAAAAAGAACCTAACTTTTATTAGTTTGGACATAAACGCCACTTTTGACTCCATTAATTGGGATTACTTGTTCACATTATTAGAGTGCTTAAATTTTTCATACAATTTTATTAATCTACTAAAACACTTGTATGATGGTACATTTGCTTATATCAAATTAGGTACATTTACTTCACATACACATACAATTCCTATCATAAAAGGTACCAAGCAAGGTTGCCCACTATTGTTGTTTACAATGATAATGGAACCATGGGCTAATGATATTAGGAATAATAATAAAATAGAGGGTTTAGAGCTTGAAAAAGATATAACAGCTAAAATTCAATTATCCACAGATGATGTTCTTATCTCTACAAAAGGAAATGATTCTTCAATATCAGTCCTGTTTGATTTGATTAAGATTTTTCAAAAGATGTCTGGGCTATCTTTTAATGACAAGAAAACTAAAGTTTTACCCATACACTCAAATACAAATAACAAATCTAACTATAACTCTCAGCAGTTAACTAGTACAGATCAAATTACTTATTTAGGAATAATTCTAGCTAAAAACATCAAAACAATAATACAATTAAATTATAATAAGTGTTTTGAAAATATCCAAAATGTATTTTTAAAATGGAATACAATAACTTTCACTACAGAAGAAAGATTAATTATTATTAAAATGATTATTCTACCCAAAATATTATATATTATACAATCCATTCAAATACTCCCTTCAAAAAAATTTACTAATAAGTTAAATTCTTTACTATTAAAATTCTTTTGGTCCGGGAAACAAACAAGAATATCAATTAATTAACATCAAAACAGTTAGAACAATGGTGGGATAGTATTCCCATATCTAAACCTTTACTCTATTTCCTCAATAATCAAAACAATTACTCAACTTTTAGATACTACATACTCAGCTAAGTGGAAACTATTATGGGTTTCATCAGCTCTACAGCTAATTTCCAGACCATCTACACACAAATTAGAAATAATAAGTAACCCCTTTTTATAGATCCTAAAAGATTATTTCACTATACACATAAATCTCAATCATACTACTAGCTACATTCATAATATTATAACAAATTAAAAAAAATGTATATATAAATACCCCAGATACAAAGAATGCTTCTTTTTGTTATTCCCCATAGCTTTCACACAAGAATCCTTTATAACTTCAGACATAAATAAAACTACCATATTTAAGCAAAACGATCTTAAGTTTTGGTTCCAGCTACCATCAGGATATAAAACCAAATCAGTTGAATACATAATACAGGAATATCAAATAGACAATACAATGTGGCTAGATATACAAACACTTTTTTACTAATTCTAGCTAATAAATTAGAATTGATCTCATCAATCACTAAACACGAATCCAGTATTCTACTATAGTATTTTCAATCATTTTTACTTTATAAGCATACATATTCTGGCAAACTTTCTTTTATTTATAGAACTATAAGGGAAGAAACTTTTAGATGTCCACAGAACTTCTGGAACTATTTTTATTCTGTCAATAATAATCTTCCTACCGATTTAGAGAAAGCAAACATATGGCAATCAGCATGGAAAACTACTTTATCTTTGAATGGAAATTATATACCTGGAGATATATAAACAGATCATTCTACACTCCTCAATTAATGGATAAAATAAAAAACAAAATATTTGTAATAAATGCAAATCAAATATAGACATAAACTGGGCACATATGTTTTACCAATAACATACTTTAAATACTTTCTGGGGGAAAATAAATAATTTACTACAGGCAATTTATTCAGACAATTTCACATTAAATATATCTCTGGTGATATTTAATATTACTGTTCCACAATCTGTTAGAAAAATAAAGTATCCACTATTATGGGCAATACTGGCAGTAGCCAGAAAGACCATAACAAAAAATTGGATTTCAAAATCTCCTCCTTCCTTTTCTGAGTTCAAGAATCTGTTAAATGTTGTATGCCAACTGCAATTAAAAACTATATTCTCAAGGACAACCAAAAAAACATACAACCTTCAATTGTGGGTTAATCTGCAAAACTTGTTGAAGAAGAATGAATCTCTATAACAGATTACATTAGTTTGTTTCTTTCATAATGACAATATGCATTATAATCTGATATCAATAACACATTGTAAATATATTAATGGATGTCTATGTAAATACTTTAGTTGGTTCATTTCTGTTAGTTTGGTTTATATCAAACGTAATTTATATTATGTAATTTATATATGTTAAAGTTTTCAGGTTACAGTTTTTACTATAATTTTATGCGATTGTTTACAATTTTGAATGTATTAAAATCAATAAAATTGTTTTGAAAAAAAAAGAGGGATTCTGTATATAAAAGAAGGAGGTTTGGGTTTAATGAGCCCAATTGTACATGCAGCATCTTTAATTTTATATAAGGTATTAAAAGGAATTATGAAGGAAAATAAAAAACTTGATAGAAATGATACTATATTATAAATACAAAGAACTGTGGGATGGAATAGAAGTTAAAAAAAAAAAAACAAAGTAAAAGCACTGTGAATGAAGAAATGAAAGAGCACCAAAACAAAATTATGTTATGGAAAATAAAAAGGAATATATGTGAGAAAAATAGAAAGGAATGATACTTAAAAGTCATAATGATGATATATAATAAATTTAAAAAGATTAAAGAATGTAATGATTTTTTATGGAGATTGTCTATTAAATTCCCAGTTAAGGCAAATATGCCATACAAAAAAAAAGCAAGATAGAATATGCAATAAATGTGGAGAGTTTGAGAATACTGAGCATGTGTTTTTAAAATGTGAAAAAGGTAATAATTTGTGGAAAGAAATATGCAAAGATAATGGGGTGAAACGTTTGTTAAAATTTGAACAAATAAATATAGATGTGATAGAATTTGGTTATTATGGTGCACATAAACAGGAAGAAGTGAAAAAAATGGACAGAGTAATATTTTATGCTTCATGGATTATATGGAACGAGAGACTAAATTAAATTAAATACAATGGAAAATGGACTTTGACAAAGATTTTGGAAAAAAAATAATGTTTTGGTTGTGGATAAAAGAGTCAGGAGAAATGTTTAAATTGAAGTTCATAATGTATGCAGATTTGTAAATAAATGTAAATAATATGTAATGTATATATCAATAAAAAAACAACTTTTTTCCTGTATGGGGACTTTTTTTGTTGTGGTTCGTCCTGTCTTCCAGTCCAGGCATGTAGTTGGCTCAGAGAAGCAGGAAGCCAGTCTGAGCGAACATAGAGGTTGGAGAAAATAGTGTCAATGTGGTTTTGTATTATGGTGCTGTTTGAAAGGCAGATGTGTTAGAGTTATCGGAGAAGGAACTGAAGGGGAAGGAGAGGTTGACAGGAGAATATGGTGTGACAGAGATAGTGGAAAAGGCAGTCAAGCCTTTTCAAATGCAGGTTAATATGTTGGACACAGCAAATACTGATTTTGAAGATGTGTTCCAGCAGAATTTATTTGAGTTGGAAGTTACAACTCTCCAGTCGGGAGGGTTGTGGGATGATATATTTTGGAACATTGTAGAGAAAAGCGGACCAGAAAATGGAAAGGATGTGTCCTGGGGAGAAAATATGGATAGGATACAGAAGCAAGAAGGGCAACAGAATGAGGATATGCAGGTGGGGAAAAATCGTATACTGATATGGTGAAAGAATGGATGCATGGTAAGAGAAGAGAAATAAATGAGTTTTAAAAGAAAAAAGACCATTTAAGGTTCAAATTGAAAAGGAAGATGTGGAAATTGACAGATAATAAGGTATGGGATTAAGTAAATAAGATGCATGAGATTAAATCAAACAAGACTTTTTGGTGACATTGTTTTCCAAGACTGGCAGATAATGGAGAAATCTTATAGAGACATATGAAAAAGTAAAATTGCTTACTGTGGAACAATTAATAATACAAAAAGATAAAGCAAAAGAAGATTTAAATATAGAAAATATTTAAGAAGAGTCAGGGTTAAGTGAGAATGATGACATTTCAAAGGGGTGAGAGAAAGGAAAAGGAAGAATACAGAAGACTACAAAAAAGGGATAAATATTATTTAAGGTAGAGTTACATGTAAAGTTCTATCATTAACTGTGAATAGTTTTAAGAAGTTGGAAAGAAGGATATGGATTTTGCAGTGGTGTAAAAAGCTAGCTAGTGATGCTATTATACCAGAAGATATTACATTTTGTAAAAATTAGAAAGATATCAAACCAGAAACAAGGAATTATAAATTCTATATGGAAAGAGAAATGATTCTATATGAAAAGAGAAAATAGAGGAAATCAAATGTGTGTGTTTTGGAAGTCTTTTAGGCTTTCCTTTAGAAAGAAAGTGCATTTAATACATTCTGTACTGTTAGCAAAGATTATTTATTTAGCCAGTGTCTTTAGCATGTCTTTGAACTTGGAAAATGATGTATATAATATAATTTCTTTTATTTGGGGATCGAGGTTGTACTCTGTGAAAAGAGGGGTGCTATATGTGAAAAAAGAAAAACTAGGTTTAAGGTGAATAACTCCTATAGTGTATATGACATCATTAAACTTGTATACTGTGATGAAATGTTTAAAGGATCATGAGGTTTCTTAATGAAAATATTAAGTTTGAAATATAAAATGGAATCGTTGACTTTTTTTCAGTAAAAAAGGAGGAGCTGTAATAAAGAAAATTTAACTTCAGGAAAATTAAATGTGGAAGAAATTGATGATAAAGAATGGTATGATAAGATTATGGAAAGTATTAAGACATGTCTTTGGAAATAATTAAATATTGAGAAAATGAATATCACTGCTAGAATAGAAAGATGTTAAGGACATGTAGAATATTAGGATTCTTTATGAAGGTTGACCATACAAAACTTACCAGTGAAAGTGAATATGCCGAGTTTGTTTGTTATGGTGAATTTGCTTCCTGTCAATGTTTTTTTTTTTTTTTTTCATTTGTAAAAGCACTAAAATGTTATGGGAAAGATTTTAGAGAAATATGTGAAAGGATTTAAAGATGTGAAGAATTTAAACATGGATATGATTGAAATGGGGTATTATAGAAACAAAAGTAAGAAAGAGGTTTAAAGTCTTGATAAAATAAATGTTTGCTATATTATGGTTAATTTGGAACCAGAGAGTTAAGGAAATCGTGTTCATTGAAAAACCGAACTTGGCAATGATGTTGGGAAAAATAAGGTTTGGTTGTGGAAATTGGAGTGGGGGGGGGTCTAAAAAGCAATAATTATGTGGTTTATATGATGAAGCTAATGCAAAAGGAGGATGTGATGCATGATTTGTGAACAGTGTGTGTGTGTGTGTGTATCTCTCTCCTACATATATATATATATATATATATATATATATATATATATATATAGATATATATATATATAAAATATATGGTTTACAATCAAGTGTTTGAAAGTCACCTTAGTGTTAGTAAGGTCAAGGGTAAAGGTGAAAAAGTTTAAATCTGCAAGTGGAAATCCCATCCTCTCCAAAACATTGGGTCATAGCTTGCATTCATGGTTTTGAGCATTGCTGTTTACAGTTGGATTGCACTACAGCAGGGATTGGGAAAAGTACCCTTTTCTTTACTGTAGTGAAATCTCAGAATTAGAATATATAGTTAGGGGGTGTGGGGGGCTTGTCCCCTGCAAAACTTTGGTAGTACATCTCCAGACATCCAGGTAATGTCGATAATGTCAAATCTGACATACTGACATTACCGTATTCAGAGTTGTGAACAAACAGTTTGCCCAATTTCCGCATTTTGGTTTGAGTCATTGCTCACAAAAATGATTTGCACAATTTTTATAGTAAGTATACAAATATATACATGTTGCAAATAATTGAAAAATATGTATATGTAATGTAAATAAGTAGGAATGTAAATAACTATTGATTGTGTAAATATCTATGGATTGTATAAATAAAGAACCACTGCTCATTAGGAGAGTGCTTGTTCCATTCCTACCGGACTGGTGGGAGAACAGCACTTGTGGAGATCCAAGATAGTGGATAGCATAGTGGCAAATGGCAGTGCAGTGTTTGAAGCTCTGCAAGATTCTGATAAACTTTCAGACAAATTTGTTTGTTCATCAGAAGCAAGCATTTAAAACAATGATGGATGTTATTATAACCCTCTAGTTGGGAGAGTTGCGGGATAATGTATTGGGTAAATTGTTTCAGGGCAAGCTGAAGAGTGTCAAAACATTTTTTCATGGGGTGAAATTATGAACAAAATTGAATTGAAGGAGTCTGAAGCTATTTTGAAAGAAGATTGCCAGACAAATCATATGCCAAGACTGTTTAAATAAACTGCAGTAAAGTAATGAGAGATGAACAGAGGAAAGGAAATCTCAGCAAACAAAGGTAACTTATAATGGGAATTCAGAGTAAAGAAAAATAAATGGACAGGTATGACATTTGAAATAATGAATGGTCCTATTGGTAGTGAAGGCTCAGGAGGTAAGAATTTTAATTCATAAAGAGACATATGGCGGCATTATTTTTTGACACTGGTTCTGTTCTGGAATATTTTGGGGGGAGTATGAGAAGAAAAAGAACTGTAATCCATGGAATTGTTATGTGATTAACACATTTCACAGAAAAAAACAAAAAATATATATATTCAATTTCAAACTAAAGTTACTTAAATGTCTCCTTAAAGTCTATTTTTCAAATTATATTGATCTTATGGACATTAGCAGAATCTATGATAACAGAGGATAACACAATAATAGACGGGCTGGGCTTGTCATATTGTACTGAAAATAGAAAAAGGAAAAAAATGGCCATATTCCCTAGTATGATAAGTACAGAAGGTAACAAGGTATTGCAAACTATTTGGGACAACTGAAAACATGTTTTTCTTCTGTAGAAAAGATGATCATTTGATAAGTAACTGTGAGAAGATAAAAATGTTATTTTTGTGGGGAAGCAGGTCATGATGCAAAAAAAGTGTGAATTGAAATGTTATAAATGTAACAAAATTGAGAATTTATGGATGGATTGTAATCTAGAGGAAAGGGGTGAAGAAGAAGAAAAAAGGGAGACCGTATACAAATAGAAGAAACAATTGCAATAAAAGATAAAGAGGAAGATCAGGATTAGAAATAAAGATGAGGATGAAGAGAAAAATGAAATAAATTATATATAGAAGAAAATTTTGAAATAAGTGATGAAGATCTAAAATAGTAAAAGGTGAAAAGAATTTTACTGGCAAAAGAATAATATACAGAAAAAGAAAGTTTAAAGGGTTAAGTATATAAAAGAAGAAAAGAAAGGAAATGAATAATGCAAATGAGATGGATACTTCACATTTACACATTTTTTGGTAAACTACAACATAGATTAAATTACAACTTTAGACAGCTTTCAGCAAATGTAAATAATTATCAAAAATATAAGTAGAAGAATAGGTGTCCTAAAGTGATGTAATAAGTGTTCTGTTTATGTAATAACATTGGAAGATGTAAGTTTTTTGGCACAAAAGTAACTTTGCGGAGAAGATACAATATGGGACCTAGAAAAGGAACTATTTTCATGCATAGTTGTACTTTCTATAAAGTCAGTGAAAATATTGAATGTAACATTTGCAATGATGGGAAGATTAACTCTTGTAGATCTCAGATGGCATAATTGGGTATATAGAGCTATAGTGTTATATGCCTATGTTATAAGTAAAGAAAGGGGAATTTTTATTTCCTAAAGTTTTGGATTGCTTGGTAATTAATATTGATATAATATTAATGGGAGATTTGTGATTTAAGAGTTAAAAACAAGAGAAGAAATGATGTGAAGAAAATTTTTGAAGTTATAAAATGTGGCAATTTAAAGACCTGGAATAATTTGTGGACATATAGTCAAGATATATATATATATATAATACAGGAATAGATTATTTTATTGTATCATGAGGTTTAAATGTAGCTAAGGGAGAGACACTTGTAACAGGCTTTTCAGATCATTCACCCATATGGATAGAAATACAAGAAAATAAGGAGTATATCAGATTGGGAAAAAGAATAAAAAGAATACATGATAAATTATGGGATGAAAATGAAAAAAATAAGTATGCATATATGGAAAGATCACATTTCCACTATAGTATTTTATAAACACTGGTCGGAGTGGTGGCTAGCTTTGAAATATTTTTTTAGAATGATAGTCAGATGTAAGAAAAGTAGAAAATGCATGTGTATGGTTGCTTTAAAGGATTTGGAAATGAATGATGGGGAATATTATGTGATAGAATACTTTTCTCTTGATTCTTTTCATAAATTCTCTAAAGAATTATTATTTAAGCAAAGATATTTACAAGGTGAAAAAGAAGAGATATCACTTTTTAGAGTAGCATAGTTAGAGAATACTAGTATAATGAGAAATTAAAGATAATAGAGGAAAGGTAAGAAGATCTCTGGAAAAAAATATGAATTTTGTAACCAATTATGTGAAGAAAATATTTCAAGATAGACAGGAAGTCCGGAGGAAAGGGATGGCATATTAAAAATTGACAGAACAAAAAAATAAGGAATTGGAAAATGAGATTTTGTTACATCAATTAGTTAAGGTACTTAAACAAGTTAATTTACAGTCAGTTTCAGATGGAATAGGATACCAATATTAAGAATTTTATGGACTGACAGAAAATTACTTCTTAAAAGTTATGAATGAGTGGTTGAATGAAGATTTTATGTAAAAACATTTATGCAGTGGTATAGTTAAATTTGTAGGAAAAAAGGAAGATAAAAATAAAATTGAAAATTGGAGACCTATATGAACAATATAGATCATAAGATTTTTATGAAAATAATTCAGAAGGCAATGAAAAGTATTATGGAAGATATGATGTATAGTTTAAATGGAAAACAGGCGTCAGGAATTATTATTCATAACAAGGGAAATTGTAGATAATATTATAAACAGGACTGATGAGACCAATATCATGGAAGGAGATTTAAAAAAATATGTTGATGTAGTACAACATAAACCTTTGTGTACAATTATGGAAGAGTATAACATTAGTAAAAAAATTAAGAATGTATGTTTTGCATATAATTAAAGTAAGAATTTTAGTGAATGAATGGTTAAGCAAATAAATGGATATAAAGAATAGCATATGTCAGAGACATAGCTCTCAACTGTACAGATTTTCCTCAGAATGTCCAGATTTTTGCCTCATATTTTTTATCCATTTTTCATAAAATTGTGGTTTACTGGCAATTTATTGGCAAATCAATAAAGACTGAAGTTAGAAAATAATGAGACATTTGAGTTTCAGACTTTATACCCTTCAGAAAATTCATGCAAAACCTGTTATTCTATCTACTTTCTAGGTTTGTTAGAGCACTATTTAAACATTGTCCTAATTTTTAAGCCTTTGCCCCACTTTTATTTATGGCTTTGTCCAGATTTCCTCCTCCAAGAAGTTGACATGTATGGTCAGTGATGTCCTATGAGTAGTATACCATTTGCATTAGTTATGAATGTATTAGAGATGTAAACTTGCACGAGAGGTGCTACTTACCAAGCATATTTACAATCTCCACCTAGCAACCACTAAAGCTGATATTGTTCAGTATGCAGATGACACAACCCTAATCTGCTCAGCACCCAAGATCCAAATATTACAAAATAAAGCCCAAGAATCCTTCACTGAGATAGAGAACTGGCTTAACCACCAACTGATACTAACCCCCCCAAAAACACAGCTAATGCTATTCCACCCAGCTAAACACTGTGACCCCACCTTCACTATCCTCTCAGCCAGTAACCCCCTCATCACCCCAGTAGCTGAGAATAAACTACTAGGTGTCACTATTGACCAACAACTTGAATACAATAAACACATATGCCAAACCATCTCTAAAGTCCATAAAAAGGAAGCATGTATCATAGCAAACAATTCCTTACCCCCAAGTCTAGGACTACCATAGCCAGAACTCATCTCTTATCAACATTGCTCTATGCCTGCCCAGTTCTAACCAAAAATCAATAAAACTGACCTGAACAAACTCTGCACTTGCTACATTAAAATAGCTAGGATTGCTGTCAATGCTAAATAGCACTCTCACCAATGTCAAGCCCTACTTAAGCTACAATAGTTAGAATTCCCTTACCCACTACACTATCATCAACTCATCATCACTCACCAAATTCTATACCAACCAGAGAGAACCCCTGCCCTAGCTGGCATAGTAAGCTTCCACAGCTCCAGCAGGGAACTATGATCAAGTAACAAATCCCTGATTGAAGTCAATCCATGCAAGAACAGCTCTGCAGAAGCCCTATTCTCCCATGAGGTGGCAAAAGCATGGAACAACCTTCCTCCTGACCTCAGGATACAAAATCGTGCAACCACATTTAAGGACTTCCTAAAAATCCACCTTTATGCTAACCCTCTTTGCAATTGCAAAACCCCCCCTGAATCTCCACCAGACTATAAGCCGTCTAACCCATGAAGCCTCTGATGCTTACATTAGACTACCACCTATGTGCATTGTACATTTTGTAAATGTTATAAATATGTACCAACTTCTGGATACCTCATGTTCATATATTGTACTATTACTGTAAGACTTGGGATATCCTGATTGTATCATGAGTTTGTTCTTGCATTTAACTATAAATATCACAAATATGTACCTACGTCTGGGTATCTTATGTTTAACATTGTATTATCACTGTAAGATTTGTGATCTCCTGACTGTTATGAGTTTGTTTGCATTTAACTGTTTTTTTTTTGTTTGTTTGTTTTTTGCCTCACATGTTAGCATTTATACCACTTTCTTATTAACCTATGTATTTCTCCTTGTAACTTCTTGGAGCTTTTCTCCCCAGGACTCTGATGAAAATGGACACCTGTTGTCCAGTCGGATTTTATCCTGGTAAAACAAATGTTAAATAAAAAAATAAAAAATAAACAAAGAAGAGATAAAAATTTGAGTCATGTTTACTTATGCAGACAATATTATATTGATTACAGGAAACAAAGTCTGGATGAAAGACATTATATGTTATATACATCACTGCTTAAATGTTATAAGCATGACTGTAAATAAAGAAAAAAAGGTAAAGTACTGGGTGCTACAGTAGAGATAAGAGGAATATCTTTCTTGATGAAAGAGATCTCTGTGTTCGGGATAAGATTTAGGGGTAAAAATGTAAGTGAGAAACAATGGAATAGGATACTAGATGAAATAAAGGAGCTTTATTGTTTTTGGAAAATCATTTAGTAAAAAGGTTTATTTGGTTACTTCAGTTGTACTGGAAAAAAATTACATATTTAGCTGTGTATATGTTGCCAATAATCTATGAAAAATAAATACAAGGTTTTTTTAATTTTATATCTGGTTAAAAATTGAATACATTGAAGAGAGGAGTCTTATACATGGACAAGAATGAAGGAGGTTTAGGATTAATAAACCCAATTGTTTGTTCTGCTTCTTTGAATTTGTTTAAAGTTTTCTGTTGGATAAATGATAAGTAAATTTACTACTAATTTTTAATTTTTAATTACAAATATTCAAAAGAAGAAAAATATGTTTAGATGAAGTAATGAGATTTTTTAAAAAATATTTCATTGAAAATAAACATTTTATGGAGATTAGTGATTAATAAATTACCAATATTTTTCTTATAATGTATATGGGTTGCAAAATTGTGGGAAAAATTGTGCAAAGAAAATTTCTTTAAAATATACAGGAGGTAAATGAAATACATATGGATATGATTATGTATACATATTATAGCCATAAAATAAGCAATATTAGTAAAATAGATAAAAGATTATTTTATGTTGTATGGACCATTTGGAATGAAATCATATGTAATGGTAAATGAAGACTAGCAATAATTTTAAGAAAAAGTAAATAGTAGTTGCAGATAAAGGAATGAGGGTCAGATAAGATAATGAATATAGAAGTTTAACATGATAATGAAAAGTAAGATATCTATGACTGCATGACAAAATAAAGGAATTTAAATGTGTACACTGTTTACGTTTGTAAATATGTAATTTGTAAATAGTATTGTACATAATGTTCTTTTTTATATAGAACCCCTACTCTTTTTGATAGGTGTCATGGGATCTTTTACACCCTTCTGAGCTACCACAAACCCAAGCAGATGAGACTTCTGTTTAACATTTCATCTGAAGAATGATGTACCCTACAGTTCTGCACCCCCTTGTGCTATACTCATGTGTCAGTAATTGCTCTATCTGGTGTGGAAATAGAATCCACATCCTTCTGCACCAAAAGTGATTGTGCTTTTGCCACTGACACTGCTAAGGAAGACTTATTAGGAAATATCTCCCAGTAGCCCTTGATATGTTCTACACTGTAGTTGTATCTATTAGACTCCTAACATGTTAACAAAGATGTAGGAAATCTCCAAATACATGACCCCACCCAATTTGGCTTTGTCAAAGGGAAATCATGCGTGTTAAACTTGCTAGATTTCTTTGAGACAATCACTAAATCCCTAGACTAGGTCAAATCTGTAAATACAGCCTACCTAGAGTTAGCCAAGGCCTTTTGGTGAGAGATATGGGCACACAGCTTGATAGCAACCTTAACTTCGATCACCAAGTCTCAATGGTGGTAAGAAGGGCATTTTATATTCCTCATCACATAAGTAAGGGCATTACCTGCAAAAAAAAAGAGCTTATAACCCTTTGTATTCTTCCCTCATCAGGCCTATAGTTGAGTACAATGCACCCTTTGGTATGTTCCTTTTCAAATATCTGCAGCAATTGGAGAGACTACAAAGGTTCCTTACAAAGAAAATTCAGAGTCTTCAAGATGTGTCTTATGTAAACAGACTGAAATCATTGTCTCTGTGTCATACAGACTGCTCAGAGGTGACCTGTGCATTGCATACAGAGCAATCTCTGACACAGCTTTAATGGAAATGCTGCACATTTGTAAGTCATGGGTCACTCATTCAAAGGACCTTAACCTGGTATGTAACTTGCTGGAGAAACAGATTTGTCTCACAAAGGTTGCCCCACCTCTGGAACAAGCTTTCTATTCTTGTTAACCAAAGCCCCTCATTGGCCCTATTTAAGTGTAATTTGGACAATTGGATGGGTAACCAGACATTAGCTTCAGGGGTTCCACCTGTGTCCCTCTTGGACAGGGTCAATAGGTGCTGATTTTAGCGTTTACTTGAACCAGACACACTTGGGAACACAGGTTGAACTTGGCTAGGCTTGTAAGAGCCCTGGGGACATTAGCCTAGTAACATCCTATGATCCTGTACATCTCTCTTACTGTGTGTGTCACCATCTGCTCACCCACCCTCTCTGTCTTGAATGCCTTTCCAGCAAAAATGTTTGTATTCACTGGATTGCATAACCTGTTCTGCCTTTTAATTCCTTTTACATAACAAATGGCCTTTAGTTTACACAGTATAATGACTGACAAGTTATCAGTGCCCAGTTTAGAAAAACTATATTAAAAAAACTCTTCTGTATGGAGCCCTCACAAATATTATATTTACCCAGATGAGCAGTCTAACTAATCTGTTCTTCCATTATCACCTCTGAACCAGTAATCCTGTGTCATTTGATGCCCCCCTCCTTCCTCATATTAGAGCTTCAGACTCATGGCATCTTCAATCTTTATTTGCTGATATTATCTAGAACTACTTTCAAAAACATGTTGGTCTTGTTGGCTGTTTCTAGACATCTTGCATTCTGCTTATCATTTGCCTGCTTGAATTTGCATTTGTAGTGCCTTTCTGTTTGTTATATGGTAATTTTCCCCATTTTTGTGTCTGACTCGGCTCCCAATTCTGCATTGCCTCTTGGCTCATTCCCTCAAAGCTCAGCAACACATGGTGTCCTTCCCTGTGTTCTCAATAGAGTTTTGATGCATCTAGTGCCTTCCAGGCTGAGAAGTACTTCTACTTGAAAATTGCACTTCTCTAAGTTATTTAAGTGCACTGCTGTTTTCTAGAATTATTTATTGCGTGTATCTGCATTTTGTGACTGAAAGGACATTAGCTTTATAGTGCCCTTCCTGCTGGATTAATTGCTTGAAAATAACTATGAAAGCATTTTCTTAGCTGGTTGCTGCTTTGCTTTTTTTGTTTTTCACTTTTTAGCTAACCTTTGTGTTTGTACATTAATAAGGCTTAGGATTACTCATCTAGTGGCATGGTCAGGGGTAGCCTGATCTGTCCAAGTTGGGAAACACACAGGAAGGCTTAAAGTGAGGTTGTTTTATTGGCCAGAGGGTTATTGGCATGTAGCAGTGCCTTGTATAGCTGCAGGCACTTAGAAACTAAATTTTCTCATAAAACTGCCTGTAAAACTGTACCCAGTAACTCAGTTGAGCAAAGATCAACTAGTTGGTCCACTGAGGAATACTAAGGCCATGTATCTGTTTCTACATAGCCTATTTTTTGCTTTTAGCCTCAAAAGCACTAACCATTAACCCCATTTTATACTAGAAGGACGCGATAACATGGATATGCATACTCCCAATTCCTCCATCACCAGTTAAGTGGATATGGGCATTGAGAGACAATGTAGCAATTGGCTCATGTTCCCCAATGATCAACTAATCCTTAGAGAAACTGATGCACCCAAAACCCCACCTACAGCCACACCCCATGGAGCCTCAACTTTAAATCTCATAAGGCAAACCAACACAGTACACTGTTTTATTTCTATGATACT
>NC_056732.1:695542096-695739596 GCF_019279795.1 Protopterus annectens | reverse complement strand
GAGTATACAATAAAGGACATAATATGGTAAAGAGATACCAAAACAATTGCATAAAACACAAAATCGACAAAAAGAAGAGTTTAACAAGGCAAAGTATACAATGAAGGTGACATTAGACCAAATTGATAGGAACATTTAATCAACAGCAAGGGATGCTGGAGGCATGTATTAGTATAAAATGGTGAATGTGGTATTTGGGGAGTTGCCAAAGAAAACCTTGAAAGATATATCTAATGAGCAATTTGCTTACCTTAAGTTAAGCAGGCTGGGAAGAAGGGTTGCTTAAGTAGCATTGTAGTGGAATAGGTGAAGTAAATAGAAGCACAAACTGAAGAGTGAACACAAATAAATTTAATTATTAAAGTTTGTTAATTAGTGTAGGGCGCTGACCTATATGGATGCACTGACCCACAGGGACTACTTACAGGTGAGCCACAGATTCAAAAAAAAAAAAAAAAAAACAGAAAATAGTACGAAGATTGCACATTGAAGTTAACACAATGCATGCAATGTTATCCAACTTTGAACGTAGTTAAATAAGGCAAAAAGATCATCCATGACTAACATTATAAAGTTTAATATGTCCAATATTAACAGTTAGGAGAAGGACAGGAGAAGTCTAGAGCAGCAAGATGGATAAGGGTGATAGAAAGAAGAATAAAAACTTGCGGGGTTCAAAACAAGGGTGGAAACTAGGGTGGTGAAGATTTAGAATGACAATGTGAAAGCTTAGAGCTTTATGGTATGTGTGAATGGTTAAATTATATCAACAGTGTGGAAACATTTGTATCTTGGCAGAGGCTGAGAAGTATTTTTTCTAATTTGGGAGGGTGGGGATTCCTAGAATTTGTGTCCCATGACTGAAAAGACATAATAGGTTCATAGGTGTTTACTAGGCTAACAACCACAAGGGCCTTTTTAAGTCTAGCCATGAGGTCTATATTATCTAATCAACCGCTTAGCTTGTTGAACGCCTAAACATTGACAGCTAAGGGTCGAAAACTTACAATCTCGAATGGCCAGGTAAGTGAATTCTTTCATCGGGAAAGAATTTGGCTGGCCATTATTGGGAATTTGCCCTTTCACCAATGTAGAGCCATCTCGGAGTTAGTATATTTAGTTGGGGGGTGTGAGGGGCACAGACCACTTTTTATACGGCTTGGAAGTTTTAGTGTGGCATGGCCAAGCAAATTCTTTCCCAATTAAAGAATCCGCTTACCTGGCTGTTTGAGATTGTAAGTTTTCGACCCTTAGCTGTCGATGTTTTGGTGTTCGACAAGCTAAGCAGTCGATTGGATAATATAGACCCTAGCCATGCATCCCAAATTTCTGATGAGTTCTGATACCATTGATAAGTGTAAGCATGGGCCTGGGAGATGAACCATTTACAGGTTCCCTGTTGCATCAGAGACATGGCTGCCAAACCGGGGATGAATTTCTGGATTCCCATCCAGTTGTCCAAGTTGCACTTGAATTGGATTAGGGAGGAACTCTGCTTCACATGGATGGGGAGCCTGTTCCATAGATGGAATAGTCTCTGGGACACATGCCTCTCTCTCCAGCAGGTCCTATTTATATTACATGCAAGGTTTAAGTCTTTAGAACAGGTAATTATAGTATTGTTTGTTTTGTTTATATGCAGGAGGTCCATCAGAATGGGGTCTGATGATGCCCTGTATGCCAGGTATAGATCTCCCCTCAAAAGCCTGTAGGAGACAGAATACAGGGATAGGGCCTTGAGGTGATCTGCATAGGACAAATTACTTATGTCCTGTATTGTTTTAGTAAGGAACCTCTGTGGACATTCCAGTTGTTGGATATGCTTGGTTAGGTACATACCAAAGAGGGCATTGTACTCTATGATAGATCCTATGAATATCGAATACAGTAGAACAATGACTTTCTTGGACTTAAATGCCATACCATTGTTTATAAGCTGCGCAACATAGAATGATTTCCTCAACACTGTAGACACGTGGTAATCAAAGGCTACATTACTATCTTTGTGTGTCCCTAAGTCCCTCTAGGGTTGTGTTGTCAATATGATAGTTACCAGGGATGGATGACTTCCCAAGGGATACTATTATGCATTTCTTGGCATGTAGTTTTATTCCATGACTCTGACACCAGTTGTTTGTCTGTGTCTACCCCTCCTTAAGAACATTTGTGTCAGTGTGAGATTCAATAACGGCTCCTAATTTGCAATCATCAGCAAATTTAGTCGGCGAGAGACCACTGACATTGGCCTTGACTTCCAAAAGGTAATTGCCAAAAAGGAGTGGTCCAAGGACTGATCCCTGAGGGACTCCTCTTGTGACTGGCCTCTTTGTAGAGGTGGACTCCCCAATTATAACTTCCTGGGTCCTGTCTGTCAGTCAGTTGGCTATCCACTGGGTGACATACAGGTCTGTACCTAACCTCTTGAGTTTTTCAACAATGCCCTAGTGGGTTATTGCGTCAAATGTCTTGGCCAGGTCAAAGTAGGCAGAGTGAAAGATTTTGCCCTCATCCATTGCTTTGGTGACCTTCTCAAAGAAGTCCACCAAGTTGTGTAGGCATGATTTGCCCTTTACAAAACCAAATTGGGTTGGGTCTAGTGTCTGGAGGTTTACTATATCTCTATTGATTATCTCCATCTTCCATGGCTTTACATATAAGACTAGTGAGAATTATGGGTCTGTAGTTTCCAGGGTCTGTAGATGGCCCTCCTTTGTGCAGAGGGATGACTGTTGCCTTTCTCTATTCATGAGGCATGAAGTCTGTTTGGAGGATACAGTTAAATAGTAATTCCAGATGCCCTGATAGGTCATGTTTCATGCTATTTAAATGGCATCATGGGATATTGTCTGGGCCCACTGATGTAGTGTTCTTTGTCTTAGAGAGTATTAAGGACCTCTTCCCCAGTGATAGTAGGAGGAGTTCTATTTGATGATATTTCCTGAGGGAAGGTTGAGGGGGAGAGAGGAGTAAAGTTGGAGCTGAATTTATCAGCCAGGAGGTTTGCTATATCTTCTGGCTCAGTATAGGTGGATCCATTTACAATGAGCTCTGCACACAATTGTGTATTGCCTTTGAGGTTGCAGACATAGCTAAAGAATGTTTTGAGGTTGTCCTTGGCCTGGTAGGCCAAACTTGCATCAAACTTGGCTTTGGTAGATTTTATTTGTCCTCTGAGTTGTTTGCTTAGTTTAATGAGAGTGCTTTTATCCTGCTAAGTGCTGCACCTCCTAATTTTTGCCATGATTTTCTTCTGCCTGTTATACATTCGATTGATTTTGTGATTCCACTAGTGTGGCTTGTTTGAGTTAGTTCTATACTTCTTCCTGGTGGGTACAGCTGCCTCACTACAGCTATTAACATGCTTGTACAGGGTTTCTTTGAACAGTTCTGCATAGGCAGAAGGGTTCAGGGTTTATAGGGGCTTGAAATTTTGCCAGGTTCTCAGTTGATAACAGGAGGTTAGCCTTATAATAGTTCCTCAATATTCCCAGTTTAATTGAAGGTCCAGATTTTATTTTTACTTCAAAGGAGTTTACTTCAGTTTAATATAACTTATTCCACTGGGGGAAAGTGCATTTCCAGAAGAAGGGAAAAATTGAAAATTGTAACTAGAAGTTCTAGCTGTAAGAAGACCAGCAAGGGCAGAGATGGATTATTGGTTGGTTAGCAGAACTAGAAGTAACCCGAGAAGTAACTATGATCTTTATTTAATAGGGAGCTATTTTGCCTTTGTAACAGTGGTGGTCTGCTTTAGTGGAGAGGTAAACTATGAACTGATTTGATATTTGCAAGGTTCCCAAGTTATTTGGAGGGACAGCTAAAATTAATGGAAGGCCATATTCTTACTTGTGCTTATAAATACCCTTACCTATAGCATTTCTTCCTTTTGTGATACAAAATGGGATTTTATTCTGGCCCATAAAATAAAAACCAAAAGCCATAGGAAGATCTATAAAGATGGTACTTCTTAGGATTCGATTTAGTATGTAGTCTGTCATGATACATAAAGTGGTCATTGTACTGCAGCTGGCCCAAAGTCTGTGCTGATTTCTGGTAAACAAGGAGTGTTTTTGTTCCCCTTACTGCTCTACCATTAGTATGCATACTGCTGGGGTGGGGGTGGAGTGTGGACATGAAGCTTTTCTGCAATGTCTAAACCATGATCATATCTCTTTGCTGTGGTTGTCTCCAACTATGAAGTCATCAGCCATCCCTCCTCTCACCAATGACCATGTGCATAACGTTGAGCAGCTCAAGGCTTTTTTCATAACTTTAACTCCCTCCCCCTAATGGGCTGATCTTCTGTATGGTTGAAAGCAATGGAGCATGGCTTGAGTGTGTGCCCCAGGATTATACTCAAATGGTGGTCATGTCTGTCCCAAACCAGCATCTTCTCTGACTTTTGGCCTGTTTCAGAGCTCTAGAAAGATCTGTCACATTTCCTTCTTCCAGAATAGGTTTGCAAATCCTCCCTGTCTTGCCATCAAGAACATGAGCCACTAATCAAACTCAGCTCACCTTGTCTGTAGTCAGGGTTTTTTTCCCCCATGCCACTGCTGAAACTTAGTATTTTGAAAGTATGTACATAACTGATTGTAAACTAATTTTCTGAGACGTTTACCTTGTCATGTCTGTTTCCATACTACATATATATATATATATATATATATATATATATATATATATATATATATATATATATATATATACAAACTGTTCTGAAGAAGGTTTGATTATATTATTAAGGGGGAGCAATAGTTGCTCATTTCTAGACATTGGGCAAAGACTGTAGATGTAATGTAATGGGTGGATTAGGTATTCTTGACACCAACTAAGGAATCGGAGCAGAAGCCATCAGGGCCAACGGGGCCATTGTTCAGAATAGAAGTTGGGAGTTTTGTTACATCTTTCTTTTTAACTGAAGTAGAAAGGAACGTGTGAGGAAAGAACAGGGGATTTGTATATGTGGAGGAAGATTTGCAAATTGCACGGAAGAAGTCAGAAAAATTGAGATTACCAGACCCTGTATCAATAATACTGCCAACAGTATATGGGAGGAAGGACCTGCCAATAGTGTTGATAACTGGATTCCAGAAATGCATACGTTTATGAAAAGTGGAAGGTTATGGGGTTTGTAGACAGCAGGCTCTTTGGCATGTTACAGCTTTCTGGGTTAGATTTTGGAGAGTTAAGAACTTGCTTTTTTCTGGACTATAGGTTTTGATTTTCCTCAATATAGGCCTATAGTTTAAATAGTGCTTTAATTTCTTTAGTAACCTAGAGTTTTTACTTGTTTGGAAATATTTTATTGTAGGCTATATAGCTTTCCTATAAGAAAAGTGGCTATACAGGGGACTGAACATAAAAGTATTTGAGTCCAGGGTATCTGGCAGTCTATCAAAAACATTTACATTGAATGATGTTCATTAGAAAGAAATAGTCAAACTACTTTGATCAATCTTCGAGATTGCATTTTCACCACTGTTTGTGATCTTCAGCAGGAAAATGATTGTCTGTGGGACCTGGGTATTCAAGTTGTTTTTCTGTGTGTTTCATCTTTGATTTCTAGCTGCCACACTAGCGGTTCCTCTCACCAGGTGACCTGACCAGCCGGAACTACGACCTGTATATGAAGCCTTTCTAAAGGTTTTACTCAGCCTTCAACCACAAGCACTCTGGTAAGCATAGGCTTTCTCAAGGCTTTACCAGTAGCCCAGCTTCTTCACCAACATCCCACCGTACCTTAATTAAGGCAGCCTACCTGGTCATCCATTTGTTTTTGGCTTCCCTAAGGTATTTTATTCGTGGACACTGTTTGTGATCTTGGAATTTGAATATATAAGCTAGGGGGTGCAAAAAAAGATTTTCTTTAGCTATTGTTTCTATAGAATGGCATTCGATGTATATGCAAATATTCAGTAAATCAACAAGAATCCAGAGACAGGTGGATCTTGTTTTAGTGTGACAATGTATTTTGCAAATTTAGTTTGAAATGTAGTAAGTCTGGGTAAGAATTTACTGAGGGGGTATAGTGAAAGCAAAAGTTATTGGAGAGTGGTCACTTGTGTTCTCTTAAGGACAGATGATGTATTTTAACTGATATTTTGTTAGGATTGTAAATAATCATAAGGACTAGTGGTGTGCTTATTAGTTTTGAAGTCATGCCTGGTAGGATTTGTAATGGTTTATATGATGCTTTGCTCGAGACAGAAAGTAGTTGATTTCATTGTGGTTGGACCCTAGATGGTTTACATTGAATATGCTGAACTGTGTTTTTGTATGATTGTACAAATTTGAGCATTTCTAAGACAAAACTTTTGAATTTCTCAGGGGAGAAGGCTGTAGTTTTTAGGAATTTTCTAGAACAAGTGGAGATGATTTTTATGGTGAATTTGTACAATCATTCATGTGGGGTTCATGGTATCTTGGGGAGCTAGTATGTTTTTTATTTTAAAGCTGTTTTGATCTAGAATGATGGTTTTGCCATGACTTTATTTTTGTGGATAAGAATTAAATGTGTGATAGCATCCTGTGATGTGGTAACTGAGTTTTGGTGTTTCATCTTTTGGCCCATGATTCAGTGATAGCAGTAATTACAGATGAATGAGTAACAGGAACAGTGAACATAGGTTCGCCTAAGAGGTAGGTTACAACTCTTAAGCAGCTACATATGGATTATTTGTTGCAGGTAAGATTTGAGCTGTTTGGAATAGGAGGAAAATGTGCAGAGTAGCCACAGGGTGGTGAGCAGCGAGTTTCACGTGACCTAAGGTAAGAGAAGACTCTGTCAGCAGAGATTAGGTAACAAGTGTAATGAGAGTAAGAGCATGAGTATCTATTCAAAGATATTTGGCAAATTCCTTGACAGTGAGCAGACATCGCAAAGCTTTATATTGTTGGAGATGAATTTTAACTTAGATTTACAAAGAGTAGGGTTATTCTGAGTGAGATGCTCAGCCTATTGGCTTTTTTCATTTGAAGGCAGTGGTGATGCTTTTTGCCTGCTTCTAGATGAAATGCCAGGTCTGGTTTTGCATTGTCTGTAGTTTAAGTTGATTCTAGGAAAAGGTGAAACTAATGATGGGATGATACTTCTAGTAATGGTGGAAGTACTCCACTTCCAATGGCTTCACTATCTTGTTTTGTCAGAAATTTAGAATGGTATGACACTGTTTCATATATGATTACTAGGCTAAAAACACCAGGGGCCTGGTTAAGCCCAGCTGTGCTTTTCAAATGTATCTGACAAGTTTTGATAAAAATTTGAAATTGCCCTGTCTGAGGATCAAACTCACAATCTTCAGATTGACGCTGACATTCTACTTACTGTGCTAAGCAGAAACTTCATTTATTTATTGTATGGGGATGGATAAGTATATGTGGCTTGAGAAGGAAAGTAAGGAGTTAAGTCAAATGCTGAGATATTTTATGGATTGTACTGTATATAGTGGGACAACATTTGGCCCAGTGAAGTATCAGGTTGTCTTAAAAGTGCTAAGGTGTTTGTATGTGTTGAAGTATTTCTTTGGTGGGAATTACGTTTTAGATGTTTTATTTTGCAGGACTTGCATGGTTCAGCTAGTGTTACGTTAATGCTTTCATTTGTTGTTTGCTGTGGAAGTTTTAGATTCCTGGATGGCAATGTCATCTGCATACATTAACATGTTTTTTTGTTTCCTTGTGAAAGGATGAGTGTGTTAATATTGACAACAAAGAGATGTGGCTCAAGCACAGAGTCCTGGGTGCACCTGAAGATAGTGGGTAGATGGATGACTTAAAATCTTTTTGTTGGGTGGGTATGGAACCAGTTTAATACTGTTGAATAAAGGCCATAGAAGAACAGCTCATGTATGAAAAGGGAGCAGTTAATGTCAAAAAGGTTTGCTAATGAATTTTAAGTAGGCAATATATTTCAATGCATTCATACAATTGGTTAGTAACTGCATTTTCAAGGACTTTTGCTAGTTAAGATAGTAGAAAAATTGGTTAGTATGAGTCTGATGTAGAGCGGAAGGAAGCTTTGAGGCTATACATGAAGGAGAGAAATGCTTGGGGATTGAGATTGTGATTGACTAATTTCCCCAGTTCGGGGAGCATATTTCTGGAAAGTGATTTTTTAATGATGTGCTGCAATGCAATGGTACTCTTTGTCCTCTACATGTGAGTGTAATGTCTGTTTTGGTTTCTTAAGTCCATTCAAGACTTTTGACATGTTTAAGAAACCTGTTACTGGTTGTGCCTTTTGTACTATTACTCATTCCCTTTCTGTAAGGCTAAATACCAGGCTACCAGTCTGCAGAGTATTACAAGACTAACCAATAACCAGAGATCAGAATCAAACCCTGTGCCTTACATCTGTGAGGTTAAGACCATAACCATTATGCCAACCCAACCCAACCCTGTTTCTCAGCATTACTATTATCTACCCAGGGGTGAAGCTTATTTGATTTATCTATTTATAGTTCCCTACCACTGTACATCCCTTTTATGTTGTGAATTTTTGCATAGTTTGGGTTAGATGTCTTGGTCTACATCTACTCTCAGACCATTCCATTGCTTCTTCCACCAGACCTACTTTTTCCTTAGGCCATTTAGAAGAACTTGCCATCTTGTGTTGCCTCAGAACAGTCTGCATCTTCCAGGAACTGCAGCAGGATTTCTCTACATTAATACTGGCACTGTGGATTTGCCTCCCATAAAAACTGCAAACAATGTAACTTGTCACAGATCAGCTGGTAAGCCTTGTGGTTTTTGTACATATTCAAGAAGAAGAAATCCTCCATTACTTTTATAACAACCTTTGGAATATAATCACTTTTAGTGCTCTCTCTCTTGACTTGAATAAATGTTTTTTCATCTGGAGGGAATGCAAAATTGCCATGAGTAGCATACCGCTCAACCTCTTAGAGCAAGAAATCTGGACAAAGTCACAAATAATGGGGGGGGGGGGGCAAAGGCCCCAAATTATGGATACTTTTTAAATATTGCCCTTACAAACTTAGAGAGTTGATAGAATAACAGACTTTGCAATAGTGAGAATTTTCTGAAGGACATGAAGTTTGAAACTAAAATGTTTGCCTTTATTTTCTGACTTCAGTCCTCTGTGATTTGCCAGAAAACCACAATTTTATGAGAAACAGACCAAAAATACGAGTCAAAAATCTGGACATTCTGCGAAAATATGGGCAGTTGAGAGGTAGTCTTGTTCTGCTTTCCACTATCTTTCATTGTTAATTATTTTGATCTCTGTTGTGAAAGTGGCAAATATGACCTTTCTGCATGATTTTATTTAACACATCCTTTATGGGTTCCATAATGCTTATTAATTTCAGATTTTACCTTAAGAATCTAGTTTCAAACCCTTCCTTTTTTCTATGTCTTCATTTAGCAGGTATTTAAACTTGGTAATCTAATTTTCTTTTTCAATCAGTTCAGTAAAGAGCAGTTTATTCACCTCTTCCATCATATTTGTCTTTAGCCTGCTGTTGCTGACTACTGCTGCCCTTAAAGCATGCTCATAACTCTGTATCTTCAATGACTTCTATCATTTTTTTAGTTATGCTCCCATTCCTGCCAACCACCTAGCTAATCACCACAAGACTGCCCATTGAAAGGTACACCTGCACTCCTGCAGCTATCATGAGATTTTTTTGTATGGCCTAAACTCCTGCATGCTGGGAAAAGTACTTCAGGGATGAATATGCAATGGGAAAAACATGGGGACATTACTTACCTCTGGGGTGATGTAGCCCCTCAAATAAGCTTTGTCCTCCTTATGAGCAAACAGCTCCTGGTAAACCTCCTCTCTCCACCAGGGATTCATTAATGAACAATTCACCTTGAAACATGCTCAGTGCCTACTCCTGGAAAGGGCGACCAGACAATGCCTCTGTATTCCTTCCCTGGCTGGTTCCTCCATTGTCTGGGCCACTAACCCAACCAAGGTCAGTCAGGAGTCATTCCCCCCATGCCACAGAGTCAGACACTCCTGCCTAGTTTTGGAACATGGAGGTTATTTTTTCCACTGCAGCTGTAAGTTTAAAGGCTGATATCTGGCTACCACAAATTATCTATTGTTTAGCTGCCATCTGTAGCATAATTTGTAGACTCTTACAGTGAGAGAGGGGTCTGAATGGAGAGATGAAAAAGTCAACAAGCAAAGGAGAGTATCAATGCTGAAACTGAATTCATCCTCAAGCCTTGGTGAGTACCTTCACGGAGTGGACCCTGTTTTCTACAAAATCTCACCAAGGCAACACTGACATATAGACTGTATTTATATAGCATATATCATGGACAGAAGTAGGTCAAAAATGAAAAAAGATAGCTGGTGCACAAGACCCAGAATAAAAAAATGCCCAATCCTGGTAGGTGCACTCGTGCCAGAACTGGAAAAAATGACAGTGTAGAATCCTCAGTAACGGAAACATTCCTACAATGGGGCCAGACCAGGCCCAGTGGGAGGATGGCCCCCCTGTTGTAGAAGGAAGTAGCAGTTCACAAAAAATCACAAAAACTGATAGGCCAAAGAAGAACCATAAAGATATCAGAGTGGACTATTGAGGATAAGAAAGAAATTATGTATTGTTACTATTATGCAAAAAGCTTAGAATTTCCAGACATAAGATATACAAAATGATTAAGAGAGAAATTAGAGGAAAGAAAAATACTTCCACAAGAAAAACTGTTAGAAGCAAGAAATGAAAATTTGCATTCATCAATACAACAGATTTGTGAAAAACAATATATAGATCAAGAAACTTTGATCTGTCTGGAAAAAGAAGCATCTGAGGAAGTGTGAAAATATAAACAAAAACAAGAGATACTTGAAAAGTATCAAAAATAAATATAGACATGGGAAAAAGAGAGATTTGATTTGGTGCAATATTTATGCAAAGGAGAAAGACAAATTAGTCAATATAAAGAAGGCTGCCTCAAAGATTTTCCAAGAAAAATACAGGCAAAGGCATCTGGATATAGAACATTTCACAATAGAAAATATCACAAAGATAGAATGTAGAAAAAAAGATTAGTAAATTAGAAGTTAAAAAAATAGAAGTTGAAGTTATGGAGTGCCTGCGAAGTGAAGGATTTGGTATACAAGGTCTAACACAGGTTACATCAAAGCATGATGAAGTGAGTAAAGAGAAGCAGAAAGATTAGGAAACATCTGAAGAAGAAATATGGACATAGAAAAGAAAAAAGATTTAATATGATGTAATAAATATGCAAAGGAGAAAGCAAAACTAACCAATATAAAAAGAGCACCACCAAAGACATTTGAAGAGAAATACAGGAAAAGGAAAACAGACATGGAAAACTTTACAATACAAATAAATAAGAAGACAGGAAAAGTAGAAAAGGAGATTAGTAATAGAGAAGTTAAACAAATATAAATTGAGGTTATGGAGTACCTGCGAAGTGAAGGATTCAATGTAGAAAATCTAATTCAGAAAGCATCACAACAGGATAGAGTAATGGATAATTCAAATTAAGGTGAAACCAGTGGAACTGGAAGCAATTTGGTCAGGCACCATATGAAAGTAATTTGGAGCCTTCCACAGGAAACCAGTATAAATGTTCACTTGAAACTAGATAGCAAGGGTAGTAACAGGAAACTGTGGAAACTCTGATGCAGCCAATGTTGAGGAGTGATAGGCCAGTGAATTCCCATATGACAGAGCAACAGATGGCACAAGATGAAATTGAAGAGAATGTGCTACAGGAAGATGCTACAGAACCTTCTATAGAACGCCTGCAGGAAATGGAAAACCAGGGTTGTGCCCTCAGTTTGGAAGAAAATGAGCTAAGAGAAGAGTTGCTTGATTTAATAGACTTAGACAGATAGATATATCAAGATCAATGAAAGAAAGTCTGCAGAAGGTTAATAAAACCCAAAAAGTCAGAAGTCTGTGAAACAAATGAACGCAGTAATTAGGACTGTTCATAGAGATCCATGTGATATAACAGAAGTAAACAGGATATAGTACTGTGCAGCTAATTGTTAACTAATAGTTCTACCACAAGAACACAGAGTAGTGAGGGAAAGGAAGGGGAAAACTGAATACCATCTTCACTGTTGGAAGACTATAGAAGATGGAACAGATCAACAAAAATACTAAGAAAGACAGATGTGATAAAAGCAATGCATAATATTAGAACAGGCTAGAATCTATCATGCATTATTGCAAATAAACAAAAAATTTCAGCACAGGCGGAAAAACTTAGATACAAAGATAAATATAAAGGAAAAGTAAAAAAATAAGCAATTTATTGATGACCCAAAAAAGTTTTATAGAGAACTGGGTAAAAGGAATTGAAAGACTGCCAAAAAAAGAAGAAATAGATACATTTTGGAGAAATATCTATGAAGATCCTGTGAAATAGAACAAAATGCTAAATTGATAAAAAAATTTAAAGAAAAAATAAGAAGTTTAAAGGTACAGGATATGAAATGGGATGAAGTAACAGCCAAAGAGATTGAAATAAAGTTAAGAAAAGCCTCTAATTGGAAAACCCCAGGCCCAGGTGCAGTACCTAACATTTGGCTAAATGTATTAACATCTTTCCATGAAGATTTAGCCACGAGTAAGAACTATTTATATGCCCACCCCGAACAGACACCAACCTGGCTAACAACAGGAAAAACAATGCTCCTAGTTGAGTGAACCTGCAATCTACCCTAAAAATTATAGACAAATGAGTTGCTTTCCAATGACGTATAAACTAAACATGGAAATTGATGCCAACAGAGTTTATAGTAATTTAGAAGAAAACTCGATTATGGCAGTAGACAAAAGGGCAATAAAAGAAAGACCTATGGAACAAAGGATAATTTATTGTTAAATAAAATCCTAGTGGAGAACTGTAAAAAGGGGAAGACTCTAAGTATGGCATGGATTGACTACAAAAAAAATGATAGTTTTCCACATTCATGGATAAAAGAGTACTTAAATGTATAAGATACATCCTACACTCAACTACATTACAGTGACCATGAAACCGTGGGAGTCCCCTTTACAATTAAGCCATGATAAAGGACAAATTTTTATCCCAAGGATAAAAATTCAAAGGGGGATATTCCAGGGTGACTCTCTGTCACCGCTGCTACCCTGTCTTGCCCTTAACCCATTAAGATATCTACATAACAGCTGAGGCCATGGCTATAATTTGGCTCCTAGAAATCAACAAAGTGTAAAGACTTCTCATCTTCTCTTTGTCAATGATTTAAAACTGTATAGCTCATCAGATGAAGAACTGAAAGCACAACTGCAAGTTGTCAGAACTTTTTCAGATGATCTAAGAATGTCATTTGGTCTTGATAAATGTGCAAAAGCAACCTTTAAAGCAGGAAAACTGCAGCACCAGTAAAACATCAGTTTGGGGCCAGAATGTGATATAAAAGAACTTGAGCAAGAAGGAATGTATAAATATCAAGGAATTGATGAAGGATCAACAATAAAACACAAACAAATGTGAATAAAACTTAGTAAGGAATATTTCAGAAGATCTAAATTAGTACTGAAAACAGCGCTGACATCTGGGAACAAAATCCAAGCTATAAACCAATTTGCTCTTCCTGTCCTAACTTACAGTTTTGGAGTGACTTGACTGCCCCCAAAACGTGTCGGATAGATTAGGTAGGAAAAGAAGAAGGATGCTCCATGCTCACCAAATGATTTATAAAAATCAGAGCTTACCAAAATTATATATTCCTTGTTCTGAAGGAAGGATGGGTCTCCTTGAAATTGATTACATGTATAGATCTGCAATTGTGGGACTCCACACATCTGCTGATCTCACAAGACCCAAATGTAGTGAATGTTTTGAAACATGAGGAGAATAAATCTGAGATGACTTCTCTGCTTAATCTAGTAGAAGCATATTGACGTCAAACAGGAATGGAAATCAAACCAGAAGTAGATAAAAATCAGACAGCAACTGAATGTGCCAAAAAACCCCCAAAAAGACCAGATGAGAAGGCAAGAAATGTGGAAAATGCATAAATACAGTTGCAAGTATAGAAAACTTCTGGAAGCACCTCATGTTTATCAGGAATGAATGCAGGAATGGTTAAGGAGAGGCAAATTCAAACCAAGAGATGAAAGGTTAATATTAGCAGCACAAGATAATGGGCTACGTACACATTCGTTTACAAAGTCCATTAAACGTGGGAGAAATGAGACAAATGTAGGTTTGCAAAACAGAACTGGAAACAGTAGCACAGTTAATTGCTGGTTGCAACATACTAATGGCAGAAGGACTGGCTACTGAAAGGCATAATAATGTGGTGAGACTGTTGCACTGGGGAGTGTGCAAAGATTATGGTACTGAAGTGGCTGGAAACATGAGCTACAACGCATTATAGAAAATAATGAAATCTATATAACATGTGATCATCCATTACCAACAGTTCAAAAGATAGATGCTAGAAAACCAGATATAGTGGTCCAAGAAAGGAAGACAAAAGTAGCATTGATCATCGAAATCTCCACACCCAGTGACTACAGTGTCCTGTATATAGAGAGCCACAAAGTTATACAATATCAAGATTTGCAAGCAGAAATGAGAGCAATGTGGAAGAAGTATATCCAGATAGTTCCAGTAGTAGGTGCAATGGATCTTATAAAAAAGAACCTACAATCATATTTAGACATGGTACCAATACATGTAACTCAATACAAATTGCAGAAGGAGTCATTACTGAGCAGGCTGTGGGTGCTGTGAAGACCACTTTTGGCTGACATCAAAGAGTGAAACAATACTAATTTCATGAACTTTAATTGTACTTTGATTTGGGAATAAATGGGGTCCATTCCCATCATGGTATCAGAAACCCAAAAGATTTGTAGAAATTAAAAATATTATAGAAAAAAATATTTTTTGAAATGCCCCATAATGGATCTCTGGAATTAGACTAGTGACCTTTGTGCTAGTCATGTTCTCTCACATACTGTTTTATACTTCAGTTGATTGCATTTTTTAATACAGAAGGTCCTGCAATATTTGAACTCTGTTAATGGTTTTATATTGAATGCCTGTATGGCTCGGCCATAGTCCTAATTTTAATATTTTCTTAATATTCTTCTGCACCTCACCTACTATTTGAGCCTTGATAGATCCGTGCATAACATTTTCTCTAACTTCCTTTTTTTTTCTTTAAAATTTACCTGCTCTCCCTTCATTTATATTTTGAGCCTACAGCCAACACAAAGTGTATTGCCATTACTAGAGTGCTTCCAAGCACCCTACCAAATGTTAAACAGCCTTAACATTGCATACAGTTATACCCTTTAAGAGCAAGGCTCTCTATATGTATTTAATTTAAAAATAAGTTAGTGAAATGCATGGGAGTCACCTGCACTGCATCTTCTTCCCCTACTATTTTATTCTTCTCCTTCATGTAACTTTCACAAACATTTAAATTTTCTTCATAGAAGTTGGCTTTGACTTTATTTTAGTATTGATTTGTGCTGATCCATGGTTGATTTGGCACACCTAATCTAGCATCTAGCTCCTGTAACAAATGACTATACTGTTCCCTCCTGCAAACTCTGTGACTTAAGTGAACTTGTTTCACCCAAATATTGCTTATGTATTTATAGCCCCCAGCCTCTCAGATTATTTTTTTTCTATTTTCTTTGGAATCCACAGAAGGGACTGAACCAGTTCCACTCACCCTGTCTTATGCTTGGGCTTGCTCTGCTCCTCTTCCCTGCCCCCATATTCTAACCTACCCCCACTTCATGTGCATTTATACATCACAAAGCACCATCCCTTCTTCTATTTTCTACTAATCTTGCTCTACTTACCTTCTAACCCATTCCAACTGTAACTATATATTGCACATCTCCAACCATTCCTCCAGTCACGCCAATCTTTGCTCTACTTACCTTCTAACCCTTTTTCCTCCATACATCCCCTCCCCTGAATCACTATAAAAACACTCCCACCACTTACTACCCCTATCTTAAACAGTATCTGTCACTTTAGCACTTCTGTGCAATTAAACATCATATCCGACTACTTTAACATTCTCTTTTGCACAACTTATTCCCCAAAACCCATCACCATTAACATTGTACCATGTGTCTTCACTTCTCATAGCAAATTATTAGGGGTGATGGATGCTTTGCAGAGCCAAAAAATGTCTCACCGACACAACTGAAACTACACCACTACTTATCTCCTCCACACTCTTCTTTATGGTGGTCCCATCCTGACTAACCTTCAGGCTTCACAAAAACTAAAACAATGCTGTAACAAAGTTGTTAAATTTACAGCAAATAACCCTTTCAGAACTCATCACTGTATAGCACTAAAAAGCCAAAACTGGTTAGAACTGCCACATCAACTAACACATACACAACTTTTTATCACCAATAAAATTATCCAGAATCCATCTGCCTGTGCAGCACTAAAAAAACATTCTACATAACTATGTTCCCAGTCAGTCGTGATCCAGTGACTGTCTACAAACCTATCAAATCTGCTGGGCATTTCTACCTGGAACTCCTTACCTGTACCCATGAGGTCAATGCCCTCCCTCCCATCTTTCAAAACCACTCTGAAAGAATTCCTATCCAAAATCTGGCTCTATTCTTGGTCAAAACCAGAGTATACTATATCCCTAAATGTGAACAAGTACCTTGTCATTCCTTATACCTCCTTACTATCCCTTCTTCACTTACTTCCTTACTTCTATTTAATTCTCTTCCCCTAACTTTCTCTTAAATATACCATAAACCTGTTTTTCTCACTTCATATTGCAATTCCAGTTTGTATTAGACTAACTTACCTTTAATTTTTCTACAAACCATCTAAAATTTCTCTGAATATTAAATGATTGTCATATAACTTGTATTGATTATTAACCATTTTTATATTATGCCTAATTTATTATAATTATTTAAGCTGCAGATGCTTTTGTTTTATTTTTGAAGACTGTAAAATTAAACTCAAAAATACAAGAACAACACAAACCTAGTGAAAAATGAACATCCAGC
This sequence comes from Protopterus annectens, assembly GCF_019279795.1. Classification (NCBI taxonomy): domain Eukaryota; kingdom Metazoa; phylum Chordata; order Ceratodontiformes; family Protopteridae; genus Protopterus; species Protopterus annectens. Next base: position 695,722,590 of record NC_056732.1, on the reverse strand, counting down.
AGTGAGACAGAAAACCAAAGTGTTTAATAAGCAATAAAAACATCACACACTGTAAAGTGATAAAATAATCAAACAATTAACACTTTCATCTTAACCAAAGTTAAAACTTCATCAGATAAATTCTCACTATTAATTGTCTTTTTAAACTACTCCCTCAAGATCATATGATTAACCACAGCCAATCTTCTACCTGTCACATCACCAAATCCCCCCCATAAAAAACATACATGAACAAATTATATGCCATGATTGAAATTAAATAAAAAATCAGAAACTAAAACGTTTCACACTCTCAGATATAATTTAATTCCGGTTCATGTAGAGGTCATCACATCCTCAGTGCTTTTAGCTTTAAGATTGGTGCAATGCTGGCTTGTTCATTTAATGCCCGGCCTGCTGTATGTATTCCAGTAAACCTGCCAATAGATTTCTTAATTATTCATTTCCTCATTATTATATAATTTCCTTCTCTTAAAACTCAAAAAATCATCCATTTCAGTACTATATTTACTTTTTAAAATTCTTATCAATAATGAATTATCATTATTTTTCAAACATTTTATAAAAGTGTAAAGAGACTGCATACACTATAGGATTTATCAATCCGAAACCACCTTATTTTTTAACATATGAAATTCCTCTTTTTACTGGATTTAAACTTAATCACCAAATGAACATTAATATAACACTACAAAGTACATTTTCAAGTGTCAGTGGGATACTAAATACATTTGCTAAATAATTCAATTTTACTAGCTAGAATTGCTTAATCAAATATATTTTTCTTAAAGGATAATCTAATGTGCTTCCAAAACATGCATGTGTTTTCCATGACCTTTAATTTGTCCTCCCATATAGCTTTCATATTTTCTCTTTTATTTTCAAAATTAATCAAAGTATATTTAACCCTATCATATTAAAATTAAACCCTCCTAACCTACCTTCATAACCTAAACCTTGACTTTTATCTTTATTTATAAAAAAAATATTTCTTACCTAAATTCCTGTATATAATTTATCACATCACTCATTCCTTTCTGATTTCTTCTAACAAAAATCATATCTGCATATGATAGCATAATCAAAACATTTATACCTTCATTAGTTATATATTCCATATCTCTCATCTCTCTATTAACGTGTCAAGATCACATTCATTATTTCTACAAAGTAATGCTCCTCAAAGGACAACCTTGTCGTATACCCCCTTTCAAGGATATTTTCCTTACTAAGCCAACAATTTATTAGCATCTTAACTATATTTACAAATACAGTTTTATCTTAGTATCTTAACTATATTTACAAATACAAACAGTTTTTATCTCCATGGGGTGTTATGTTGAATGGAATCAAAGGCTTTACTTAAATCACCCACAATTAGTTTTGCTTGAACCTTCTTATATAAAATCTTCCACTAATTCTCTAATCATTAACAATAAATCCTGTACTTTACCTTTTATACCATAAGTATTTTTATTTATAATCTCATTTAATTTGCATTCCATTCTTTTTTTTTATGCAAAATTGTCATAAAATTCTTGTCCGTATTATTAAGAACTATAGGTCTCCAATTTTGTATGACACATTTTTCCCCTTTTTTCTTTATTAATTTAATTACATCACTACACCGTTAGTTATACTGCAATACTTTTCTAAGCCATTAATTTACTACTTATTTTCTTTTTTTAATTAATGTCCATATTTTTATACATTCTTATATTCAACTCCATCTGGACCTACTATAGATTCCAAATTTACTTTTCCTAAAAAAAATCCAATTCATCCATTTAAATCATTTTTTCCAAATCTTTATTTTCTTAATCTGAAAAAAAATGTCTTTCCATTCCTTAGTGCATTGCAATTTCCTTCCTCTAAAACTTTCTTTAACATATCCTTCTATTATTTGCATAATTTTATGTTGTGTTCTGTGTAATATATAGCTGACATGTCCTTCATCTGTCTCATGATACTATCATTTTCTTTAATAAGTTTATTCAAATATGGTGCAATTTCCTCCTTCTTTCCTTGTAAAACTATCTTTGTTTATATGACAAATACTGTATTTCTTTGTATTTGAGTCCTATAACTACTATTCTTTAATAACATTATTCATTCTTTTCTAAGCTGTACTTATTTAATTAATCATCTTTCTTTGCTTCTTTTTATATTTTCCAGGCTTATATAACACTTTTTAATAGTTTTGTTTAGTATAACCACCATTCTGGCTAATCTTTATTAAAAAAGGCCTTATTTCTATATGGTTTGTTCATAAATTTATTATATACATCTCCCCTTCATCCTTTTTATTCCCTTTCCTATTTTTATATAATCAGAATTATTTTTAAAGTAATCCATATAGCCCTATGATCTAAAAAACTGTCTCTAAAACCAATTAATCTATAATTTTAACCCTGCTGAAATAAAAAAAACAGCCTATTTCTGTTTTATGTTTACCTCTACTATAAGTCCAAGTACTCCTATTCCAAATATATAAATTCCTATACCTTATAATATCTAATATCACCTTAACATCATATGCTTTTTTTTCTGCCTTGTATATATTACAATTATATCCATATTTACTCTTGCATACTGAATTATATCTTTAAACATCTCTTTCCTCTCTTTTCTAGTTACAAATGCATAGACCACTATAATTCTAAATACCTGATCTTCCAATCTTACATCAAGAATTGTAGTTCGGCCTACAGTAACAAACATAAAATCTAACATTTTTATTGTCTCATTGTACAAAATAATTATTCCTGAACATGTCTCTCTCCCCATGTTAAGTTAATTTTTTCCCACCACAATTCTAATTCTCTCTGTTTTGTTAAAAACCTAGTATCTTCTAATATAATAATGTCATTTTCCTGCTTCTTGCACCATTTAAGGATGCTTATTCATCTTTAAACTATTAACATTTAATACAAGTATTGTAAACAAAATATTAACTTTTTAATATTGTACTTAACCTTTCCCTTTCTTTTTTCTTTATTATGTTCTTCTACGGTTTTCCTTTCTATCTCAAACTCTCTTACCAACAGAATTTCTTTTTTGTTTAACTAAATTCAATTTTATATCTTCACTATCCATCAACCCAGGCTCTTCCTTCTCTCCTTTACTAAAATTAAAACTTTCATTACTGACTTTTTGTAGTACTTCTTTATGTTCCACATTATTTACTTCTTCACATTCTATTTGTAGACTTTTTTCCCTATTTCTATATCCTCACTCTATTCATTCTGTTCTGTTAATGTTTCTGCTGTCTCTTGTTCTACGTCTGTTACTTTATATTTACATTCTATCACAAAGTGTCCTACTTTCTTTCTTTTATAACACTTTACTTCACAATTTTTATATGATAGCCTGTCTTTCCACACCCAAACCATTTCCTTTTTTCACAATTACTTATCAAATTTTCAGTTTTTCCACACAAAAAACATGTCTTTTGCTGACCCCAGTATTTTACTATACTTCTGTCCCCTTCCACATTTATAATACTTGGAATTATCACAATGTTATTATTTTCAATTTTCAAAACAACATTGCAATGACCTGCACTCATCCATAAACCTCTTTTATAATGGACATTTACAATATCCATCACATCTTTACATAAACTTAATAAATGCTTTTTTAAAGGTCATCATTTCAACATCAGTCTTGAACTGAATGTTGATCTTTTTTCTTAGTTTCTCTTTGAAATGCTTTAAATTCATAGGAGTTCCAAGAAACAAAGTATTTCTTATTTTTCATACTGTCCTAAAAAATTCTGCATTACTTAACCAGTCTCAAAAATAATGTCACAAAATGTCTCTTTAATTTATATGAATAAATCCCTTTTTCTCATATGCTTTTACTCTAAAGGTGTTATTTTTCTGCCACATACATTGTATCTGTCCATTTCACCCTCTTTTTTTTTTGTTTTTATTCATACCTTAAAATCTTTCTTCTTACATTTACTGCTTTCTTTTCTTCTCCCTCTTTCTCCACTCCAGACTTTACCATCTCAGCATACGACTTTCTGTTCTCAACCTGTGGAATATCCTCTCTCTCTGTATTGTCTCCATTAAATCTGTCTATGAATCATCATTACCACTTTCAGGTTCACTAGCATTTACTAACTCTATGAGCAATCATCCCACAACCCTCCCAACTGGAGGGTTGTGACAACACATCTCTGTGTTGCCCCTTTCTTCTCTTCAGAGTCCATTAACAGCTTCTCCCCTCTGTTATTCCTGCTCTGAGAAAGCTCAGACATTTTTTCTACTTCCTTACATTTACAACCACCTTCTAGCAAAGGGTTGACTGTGTTTGTATTTTCACCTTCTTCCTCTGTTTCCAGACACTTAAACTCATTTCTTTTAACATCACTCTCGTAGTTCTATTGCCATGTTCCAAACACTCCATCACTCTCCTCCTGGTTTCTCTGAGCTTCCTCCACACACCAGAAGTGCTAAATCAAATTGCATCCCCGTACAGAAAAGTAGTTTTTTTTTTGTGAACATGTATATATTATATGTATGTATAGACACATTACAGATTTACATATTTACACTATTTACAGATAGTTACATGTCTCAATACATTTACTTTACATTTTTAAGTATTCTCCACAACTCTTTTACCCACAAACAAAACCATATATTTGCCAAAGTGCATTTCCCATTATATTTAATTTCATTAAATCTCTCATTCCATATTGTCCATACAACATAAAAAATAATTCCATCCATCTTCTTTACTACTTCTCGTCTTTGTGCTCCATAACAACCATATTCTTTCATGTCCACTTTTAGCTATTTTAAATACTTTCCAACCATATCACGTTTACATATTTCTATCCATAAATTCTTAATTGTCACATTTTAAAAATACATGTTCTGCAGTTTCTAATTCCCCCACTTACTTCAAATTCTATCTTGTTTTCTCTTATACTGCATATTACATTCCTTTATTTTTTGTAGTTTTTATATCTCCCTAATATAGCTTTGGTCTTATTCATGTCAAGATCTTTCCATGGGTCAACAAAATAAAAGTTTTTCATTATATTAACATACCATCCCTTTCTGTTTTCTTTTCCGTTACATTATTTTTTATTTCCATACTACAATTTCATTCTGATATTCTTTTATCTCTTTATTGATAATACTTTTCTCTCTTCATTACTTCAATTTCTTCCCATATATCTTTATATTTATAATACATTATCATTTCTATCAGATCTTTTCCTTCCTTCATAATAGTTTTTAATACATTGTATAAACTCAAAGATGCTGCATGCACAGTAGGATTAATTAAACCTAGACCTGCTTGGTCTTCTTTCATATACAAAGTTCCTCTTTTAATTGGGTTCAGTCTAGAACCCCAAATAAATAAAAATATCGACATCATTAGTTCTTTTTCATATTTTATAGATATAATATAAATATTTTCGACATACACTATTTTTGCTAATATCATACTATTTATTAGATGTGCTTTCTTTCTGTATGAAAACCTATATGTTTTCCAGCACATAAATATGTCCGTTATTTCTTTCATCACTTTGTCCTATTGTTCCTGTTGTTGTTGTGTCTTTTGGCTTTTCCTGGTTAGGGGTCACCACAGCGGAACTCCGGTCTGCTAATTATTGGCAGTAGATTTTCATGAATGCCGAGGTGCCAGCTCAACGTTCAACCTTCAACGAAGGCACGCCCATTTACACATGTCTTTTGAACACCCACCCAACCGCGGGGAGAACATGCAGACTCCACACAGAAGGCACTCCCCACGCTCCAGCCAAGAAATGAACGGGAGAACCTCTTGCTGTGAGGCAACAATGCTACCGCTGCACCGATGTGTTCATTTTTCCCAAAGTTTATTCCTAAGATATCTATATATTTGTCATTTTAATTCAACCCCTCCTATTTCACCTTTAAAACCAAATCCTTTACTTTTTTCTTTATTTATATTTAATCTAATTCTTCCCAACATTACACTTAACTTTACATTTGTTCTTTCCATCCATACTGCATTTTTTGTAATCAATACAATATCATCTCATAAGTGTGCATTATTGGCAGTTGTACTTCTTTTACCATTTTATAACCTCCATTTCTTGGGATTTTGTTAATTTCAATAGCTATTATGTTCATAACCAATGAAAAAATATACTGCTGGCTGGACACCCCTATCTTATTTCACATTCTAATTTTATTTTTCCACTATCCATCCATTCATATTTAATTTCATATAGTTTTTTTCATAAACTGATTTAATCACACTTAAAACTTTTCCACTTATATTGTGTATTTGCAAAATCCCCATAATGATTCATGTTGTATGTTATCATAAGCTTGTGTCACCTTAATTAATGTGTCTCTACTTTCTTATTGATAATGTCATCAATTACCCCTCTTATTAGCCATAATAATTCTTGACTTCCCTTTTCTTTTCTACCAAATATATTTTGGTCATATACTTTCTCCATTTTGCACTGTAGTCTTTTTGCAATGATTCTCATAAATATTTTGTAATCTGTGTTATTTAATGTTATCATCTCCAATTCTTTATCTCATTTCTATTCCCTGTTTTAATGCAAATTTTATCACTCCAGTACAGATTTCTTTATATTTAATCCCTGTTTCTAGTTAATTCATTCATCACCTTGATAAACATTACTTTTTGCCAATCCTCCATTTCTTTGTACATGTTTTATTCAATTCCATTTATTCCTGTTGCCGAATTTGTGTTTATATCTTTCATAATTTCATTTAGTTAATTTATGTTTATTCTTTTTCTAGATATTCATTATCTTCTTTGTTTAATTTCTCCCCATCATATTTTTTCTATATTCACCTGTTTCTTAACAAATACATTTAATACATGTTCTTGAATTATTTCATATATTCATTCTTGTTTTTTAATTAATTTGCCTTCCTTATCTTTTAATTCTCTTATCTTTCCTTCTTTCATTATCTTACCCAAATAAGGTGCTACCTTTTTTCCCTTGTAATAAATATTTTGTTTATATAACATGAATCTTGATCCAATTCATTTTATATATTTCTTTTTCCTTTTCAATTTTTTTTCTGTTTCTCTAATACATCTTTGAATATATGACTTAACATTTTATATTTTCTTTTATTTTATTTTCTTTCTGTATATTCTTTTTCTTTTAAATGCATTCACCATACCATCCAATTTTCATAGAAATCTTTTAAACGTATATGATGTTCCATAGGTTCATAGGTTGATAGGTTGGTACTAGGCTATCAGCCCTAGTGCCTATACAAGCCTAGCCATAACAATTCCCTGGCTATTTCTTCCCACATTATTTACCTTCCTGGACCCCTGTCTAGCAGGGTGACTGACGTGATCCCTGGGGTGAATTTCCTTTCTCCCATCCAATTGTCAAGGTTCCTCTTGAAGAGGTCCAAAGAGGCACTCTGCTTGACATGTATGGGCAATCTATTCCAGAGTCTGGGGAGTCTCTGGGTCAGGAACCTATCCCTCCAGCATGTTTTGTTTATTGTGATGACAAGGTTTAGATCCCTGGAGCGTGTAGCTCTGAGGGATTGGGATTTCTTTAAGTGTAGCATGTCCAACAGCTCTGGGTTTGACATGGCCTTGTATGTTAAGGAGAGATCGCCTCTGAGTAGACTATATGCGACAGAGTATAGCTGGAGTTTTTTAAGGCGGTCAGCATAGGGCATCTGCTTTAGGCCTGTGATTCTTTTAGTGAGGTATTTCTGAGGCCTTTCTAGTTGTTGCAGATGTCTTCAGAGGTACATACCAAATGGGGCGCTGTATTCTATAATGGGTCTAATGAGGGATGAGTACAGTGGGACAATGACCTCCTTTTTTCTGGATGAAAAGCCCTTCATGATGAGGTGTGCCACATAGAAGGATTTCCTGACTGTTGTGGCGATGTGGTTATCGAAGGTGAGACCACTGTCCACCTGTGTCCCCAAGTCTCTTATCACACTTTCTGTGTTTAGTGTACTGCCACCTATATGGTAATTCATGGATACATGTTTTTTCCCAAAGGGGATAACGATACATTTCTTGGCATTGAGCTTGAGCCCATGGCTCTGGCACCAAGCATCTGTTTCTGTAAGGCCCTTTTGTAGAGTATCCACATCATTTGGGGATTCAATAATGGCTCCCAGTTTGCAGTCATCTGCAAACTTTGTTAGCCAGAGTCCCTTAGTGTTGACCTGTACTTCAGAGAAGTAGATGCCAAACAAGAGCGGCCCCAGGACTGAACCCTGAGGTACTCCACCTGTCACTTGTCTGGAGCTGGATTTGGAGTCGGCTACTTTTACAGTGTGGGTTCTATCAGTAAGCCATTTAGCAACCCAATGGGTGACATAGGGATTAATGCCCAACTTAGTAAGTTTATCTATGATTCCAGAGTGGGGGATGGTGTCAAAGGCCTTGGCAAGGTCTAGATAGGCTGTGTGGACCACCTTACCCTTGTCCATGGCTCTGGAGACTGATTCAAAGTAGTCAATCAGGTTCAGTAGACAAGATCGGCCCTTCACAAACCCAAACTGGGTGGGGTCCAGTGTTTGAAGGCTGCCAATGTCTTTGTTTATAAGTTCCATGATAATATGCTCCATGGCCTTGCAGATAAGGCTTGTCAGACTGATGGGACGGTAGTTTCCAGGATCCAAGGTGGATCCCCCCTTGTGGATTGGGATAACTGTAGCTCTGCGTTACTCAGTGGGCACGAAACCTGAGGTGAGGCTATGATTAAACATGACACTTAGGTGAGGTGCCAGTTCATATTGTAGTTCATGTAGTACACAGCCCAGGATGTCATCTGGTCCCATGGAAGCTGTATTCTTGGCTTTAGAGAGTGCGTTTTGTACCTGTGTGGCCATTATTACTGGAATTTGGCAATCTTCTGGTATTGAGATGGGCCATTTAGGGGGTGAGAGGGGGGTGAAGTTGGCACTGAATCGATCTGCCAGGATATTGGCAATATCCTTCGGATCAGTATATTTAATGCCATTCTGTTTTAGCTCAGAGCAGATCTGAGCATTGCCATTTAGATTCTTGACATAGTTATAGAATGCTTTGGAATCTTTGGCAATTTTATTTTCGTAACTAGCTTTGGAGGATTTTATGAGGCATCTCAGTTTCTTACTGAGGCTAGCAAGGGAGTTTTTTGCATCCTGGGATTTTCCTCTTTTCTGCAAAAGTTTCTTCCTTTTGTTGTAAAGTTTGTTTATGGCAGGGGACCACCAGATTGGCTTCCTTTTTTTGGATGAGAGCATTTTGGTTCTATTTGGGATGGCACGATTCATGCATGAGTGGATGTGCTCGTACAGTGCCTTAGTGTAGGATTCAGCAGTTGAACTTTCAGTTCCCATCTGCATGGGTGTCATGAAGTTTGTCACTTCTGACTTGAGTAGCATGAAGTTGGCTTTGGAGAATTATTTTATGGTGGTTTCTTTACTAGGGGTGGGGTGGGATGTGGATGTTAAGGGTGATTAGCTTATGGTCAGACCTGACTAACAAGGGGTGACCATAGGTATGGAGCATTAATTTCCCATGTTGGTAATGACCAGGTCTAGGATATTGGAGCCCTGGTGGGACTATGGATTAGTTGATCCAGGGCATTGGAATTTATGAATTCCAAGAACCGTTGCGCAAAGGTGTTGGGACATGAGTAGTTTTCCCAGTTAATGGCAGGGTAGTTAAAATCACCCAGTATTAGGGTGTTTGGTTCTATCTTAATATTTTCCAGTATGTTTAGAAAGGTGTAGTGAGAATCTTGGGGTATGGTGGGGGATCTGTAGCAAGCTACAATTTGGATTGCAGTCTTACCTAGTGTTAGTTGCACTTGGAGAATTTCAGACGCATTGTGTTCGCCAACTAGCCTGGTGGTGTGAATATCCTTGGTGAATATTGACACTCCTCCACCTTTAGTGTTTTGGTCCTGGTTTGGTGGCCGAAAAGTGTGGTAAGAGTTGTAGCCTGGTATTGCAGGGGTGCTCTCTGGAGCCTTGAACCAGGTCTCAGTTACTGCACAGATATCTATGTTCTCCATTTTTAGGAGTGCCTCAAGAGAGTGCATTTTGAGGTTTAGACTTCTAGCATTGAGTAGCATTACCTTCAGATTTTGCATGCTTGTACCTGTTACAGTGGTGGTTTTGTCCTTTGAAGTTTGCCTAAAAAGGCACTATAGGGGTGGCAAGAGCCTTACCCAGTAACCTGAATCCCAGGGGCAACAAGTTAATTTCTTTCTCCTAAATCCAAGTCTTTTTCATTAATTATTTTTATTCCTTTTCATATCTTAATATATTCTTCATTTTCTTGTATTTTCATCCAAATTGCTATATGATCAGAAATTACATTATACTTGATTCCTTTTTGTTTAACTTTTAAACTTTCTGAGATTATCAAATAATCTACTTCAGTTTTAATGTCATTTCTGTTATACATCCAATGTTTATTTTTCCAAAACTTTAACTTACAACTCCTCATATTTTCAGTAACTATTTTAACATCACAATTATTCTTTTTTTCCTTAAGTTGCAATTAAAACCCCTGCTATTATTATATTCATATTTATACATACATAACTAAGTATACTTTTGAAATTGGCTCTCTTTCTTTTTTGATACCATATGCATATAAAGCTACAACTCTATATACATATTTTCCATCTTATGTCTAGCACTGTTATTCTACCTAGTTCTACTATTGCAACATCTATTTTAATGTCCTCTTAACATAATATGCATATGCCCAAATGTTCCAAATAACCATAACATTCCAAAGTGTTTGTGTTCTTTCTTCTTCTGTTAATAATCTTATGTTATCTGATATTACATCAGCATCTCTTCCAGCACACCATTGTAATATACAAATTCTTCTCATAATGTTTTTCAAACTATTCACATTTAAAGCTAATATTCTCAGCTTTTACAGAACAGTTATTAGAGTAGTATTCCAAGCCTTTACTTTTCTTATTTTCTCTAAACATTATGTTTTTTCTTTTTCTTTCCACAACTTTTTCCCTATATAATTCTTTCTACTTTTTACTTTATGCCATTCAGGCTCTTCACTTCTCTCATCTGTTTCTTTTTCTTTTTCCTTATCTGTTTCTTTATCTTTGTATATAACCTCTACATTAATTTCATTTTGCTGTACTTGCTCTTGACCATTTTTCTCTTTCTCCTATACAACTTCATTTTTATCTTCTTGTATGTCTATTTCACATTCTAGCCATGAATGACCTGTATTCCCACATTTCTTGCATTTTAAATAACACTTTTATTTCATTATGTCCTGTTATTACCACAAAAATAGCATGTTCTTGTCACATTCATTAATTAAATGATCATCTTTTTCCACAAAAATAACAAGTCTTTGGTTGCTGTATGTATTTCACAAAACTCTTATTGACACAAACATTAATAATACTTGGTATATGTTATCACATTGTCCTTTCCCATTTTTATTATTACTCCACATTCCCATCTCTCAGTCCAAAGTTCTCTTTCATTGTAAACTTTTGTTGTATCCAACACCTATTTGCAAATAGTCAAATTAATTTTTAAACCTATAGGTTCAACCTCAGTTTAAAATGGAATCGGTATTCTTTTCTTTGTATGTCTGAAAAAGGACTGAATAACATTTTCTGTCCAAGGATATACATTATTTTTGTTCACATTTTCCTATGAAATTTTCCATAAATTGCCCATTCTCAAATAATAAATCAACAAAAAAGTCTTATTGTTGAGAATAAAAGCTCTTACTTCCTTTGCAGCAACACCTAGCGGTGTAATCAAGGAGTCCCACACTTCATACCTGTCTAATCGTTTCTCCTTTTTACTGCTTATTTGAATGGTATACCTTCTCTTCATTACTTCCTTTCTTCCTTCCTCATCTTTCATAGTTTGTGCATATGTTTTCTCACGGTATTCACCTTTTTCTCCCATTTTCTTCTATTTTCTTCCATTATGTCACTCCATGATGCTGCTGTATTGTTCTCCAGCTCACTTTCGTTAACCACCTGCACCAAGTTATCATCTCACAACCTTTCTGACTACAGGGTTGTAATAATGCATTCTTTTTGGTTCTTCATTTCTTCTGCAAACAGTTTTTGCTGAAATACTTCCTCTGAATCAGCCTCCATTTCCTCCACTAAAACTATCTACTCCATTACCTCCTTCCCTTTCAATACAGATGAATCCTTCTTTCTCCACTTACCATCATTCATTACTGGTAGCGACTCTACCAATTCCAAATTTTTCAATAGCTCCTCAGCTTAGTTTCATTTGCCATGGTTCCTCCAGTCTCTCTGGGGTGCCGTCATGCCTGGAACAGAAACTGAAGAATGGATGCATCACACCCAATGTCTCTCCCTTGCTCCAAAGTAGGGTTTTTTATTGATTATATAAATTACATATTATTTGCATAGTTACATATTTACATTTATTTACAAATCTCCATACATCATAAACTTCAATTTAAGCATTCCCCCACTCTTTTATCCATAACCAAAACATTATTTTTTCTAAAATCTTTGTCAAAGTCCATTTTCCATTGTATTTAATTTAGTCTCTCGTTTCATATAGTCCATGAAACATAAAATATTGCTCTGTCCATTTTTTCACTTCTCCGTTTTCTTGACCATAATAACCAAATTCTATTGTCCATATTTATTTGTTGAAATTAACAAACTTTTTACCCTATTATCTTTACATATTTCTTTCCACAAATTATTAACTATTTCATATTTCAAAAACACATGCTCATTAGACACAAACTGTCCACATTTATTACATATTCTATATTGTTTTTTTTTGTATGGCATATTTGCCTTAACCAGCAATTTTCTAATAGACAATCTCAATCAATCTCCATAACAATCATTACATTCTTTAATCTTTTTATAATTATCGCTCATCATTATGGCTTTTTTTCTTATCTATTTCTAAATCTTTCCATGGATCAAGACAATAAAATGTTTTCACAATACTCAAGTACCATTCCTTCCTATTTTTGTCACATATATTCTTTTTTATTTTCCATAAAACAGTTTTGTTTTAGTACTCTTTCATGTCTTTATTCACAATGCTTTTACTTTATTTTTAACTTCTGTTCCTTCCCAGAGTTCTTTCTATTTATACTATATTATCATATCAAGTTTTTATTTCCCTTCATAATTCCTTTTAATACCTTATATAAAATTAAAGATGCTGCATGTATTATTGGGTTTATCAAACCCAAACCTCCTTGCTCTTCTTTTATATACAGAATCCCTTTCTTGACTAGATTTAGTCCAGAGCCCCATATAAAAGAAAATATAATCATCATTAGCTCCTTTTCATACTTAATAGGAATCATATAGATGTTAGCAATGTAAGCATTTTTTATATTACCATGGAGTTCAACAAGTGTGCTTTTTTTCTATATGAAAATGTATATGATTTCTAAAAATGAGTCATATCCTTTACTTCTTTATCCCATTGTTATTGTCTGTATTCATTCCTTCCAAATGTTATTCCTAATATATCTGTATATTTTTAATTCAACTCAACACCTCCTATCATGCCTTCAAAACCAAATCCTTTGCTTTTCTCCTTATTTATGCTTAAACCAATCTTTTTTAATGTATACTTATTTTTGGATTTACTTCTTTCATCCATACTTTATTTTTAACAATTCATACAATACCATGTGCATAATTATACATTACTGGTAATTGTGCTTCCTTTATCATTTTGTATCCACTGCTACTTGACATTTTATTAATTTCCTTCACTATTACATTCATAACTAATGAGAAAATTACACTACTAGCTGGGCAGCCCTGCTTTATTCCACTTTCTATTTTTTATTTCTTCCCCAATCCAATCATTTACATTTAGTTTCCCATAGTTCCTTTCATAAACAGATTTTATCGCTTGTAATATTTTTTGCTTACATTATATGCCTACAAAATTCCCCATAATGATTTATATTGAATATTATCATAGGCTTTACTTATATCCCCTATCATAACCTTTGCTTTTACATTTTTATTTATGATATCATCAGTCATTTTTCTTATTATCCATAATAACTCTTGACTTCTTTTTCCTTTTCTTCTGAATACATTTGTAACACACAAAGCCTTTCCTGACTACCAAGAGTAGGGAAAGTACCCCAATTCCCTGATGAAATATTTCTCAGTAATATATAAATACCACCTCATGTCTCCCCTCAAAACAGGCCAGTAGTGTAGAAGGAGTAACCCTTTCAACAAAAGATAAAAGAATAAATAAATACAGTATATTGGAGCACCAGTGCTTTACATTGCTTTAGCTGACCATTGCTACAGAATGGATGGCATCTGTGAAATCACTGTTCAAGATGTCTGATTTGCTTGCAGATGATCATATCTGGATGAATAGGTGGCTCATGGCTACTATTGAGTGATATGTGGGAAATGCTGTGAACACTTTTTGTCCTTTGGCACTCAGTGAATCACCTGTTCAGAATAAAGAGAGATTGATTTCATTGTATAGCTGCTTGTGAGGATCTTGCAGCCAGCTTTCACTGGTACATAGAAGACTGACTACACTGGGATGCAGGTTCAACATTATTTTGATGATGTTAGGAGGTGACCAGATAACCAGTTGTGCTGAAAGAACTATATTTCTGGTAGCCCACCACCTGGCTTCATTAAATGATTAGCTAGGTCCGAATTTTATAAATACATGCACTCTTGTTTCCTTTTATGAGTACCCTATGTTCCATGTTCTTTGGACTGTATATTAACTGTGATTTCAGGTGCCTTATCTTTACTTTATCTTTTATGAGTACATAATATTACTCAGGTAAAACAAACCAGTGATTGTTTTTCAGGGTACTGCAACTGCATATTGGGCTTGGCTATATTTCTGCAGGTTGTGCTGTGTGTATCAGGAACTTGTTCGCATTCATGCTTACCTAGGCATATTCCATGCTGCTGGTACATAGGCAGGGTACAGCAAGACTGTTACAGGAATGTGTATACAACATAATTCAAGGCCCATTAGATATGGGTACATAGTTTGAGGGTTGGACTTGTATGATATGTACCTCACTGCTTTGTCCACTGTATGTATGTAGCTGGAGGTTTAATGTGGACAACTAGGGCATTGCAGTGATGTGGCTTCATTGGTTGGATGTTTTAGGGTGGGCAGTTCCTTAGCTTGCATAGATCCACTTGTTTGTACATCTGCATGTGCCTGAATAACATATACACCATGGCAGTTTTGATACTCTGTATGCTTGCTATTATAGGTTTCCCCTACATACTGGCATATGTATATGCTTGTTATTGACACACATATGTAATGAACTTCAGGTGGATGATAGTTTGTATATTGTTATACATTTTGACCATGTGACTGAATTTCACATTCATAACATGCATATTTTTCTATGTGCTGTTGCACTGGTCAAACCAGTGAGGTGATTTTCTTAAAGGTAAGATGGTCAGTATACCTGGTTAATACTGCATGTAACACAAGTACTCCTATTCCATTGTTGCGGATTTGATGCAGTAATGTCATGCTACTATAGCATGGCAGCTGTGCATTGGATAATTCTGTTTAAGGGTCCATTTCATATGTAGTAGTTCTACTCAATGGCTAAGCTATGGATTTCATGTGGCCTTGTTTATCAGTGCCATTAATTTCTATTTTTTGTTTTATTCTGCGGGTAGGCGAAAAAGAGTGGTGCAAAGTACCACCTATAGAAGCCAGCTTTGCCCTCTGTCACACTGTGGTCTAGGTGATGTGTTAAAATATCATATATAGGCAAAAAGTAATATATTGCTGTAGGTAACTCTTACATGTGTAACCAAGGGCCCAAACACCGGACACTACTATTGGTGAACTTGCCTCCACAATACAGTCTTCTCAGAGTTGTGGTGAGGAAACCTGCAGTCCACAAACCAGGTGTAGTTGAACTCTTCTGAAACTTCTATTGTGGGGTGGAAGGTGTAATTTCTGAATTTAAAAAGATGAAAGAGACCCTGTACTCTTCCCACAGCCTTTAGAGACTGGCAATATTACAACCCAAAGGTGTAGGGAGTACAGTCTGTGAACATCTGCATCAGGTGAATGTGTCAGAAGTCTATCCATTATGACCCAGAGATGTAAGGTGTACAGCCTATGACATCTGCATCAGGTGAATGTGTCAGAAGTCCCTTTATGTATACTGTCAGACCTGCTGCCTGTGGTGTGATATTAGCTGGTTGTCCATCCCCTTATACTTGCGTATGTCCACTGGCTATGATTGCTCTTCCTGCCATTTGTGGAGAGGATGGCAGGCATTGCAGCCAGTAGGTGCCAGTTGTGTTTCATGTGCTGTGTACAGTTCTGTTGCAGTACCCAAGTATTTATTGTTATCATGGCTGTGAGCTGTATGTGTAAATCCATCTTCAGGTACAGCTAAGCTAGGCTTACCTTGTATGGCATGGTAAAAGTCTATGTGCATGATTTTCATGTTTGCCCTGCTGCACAGTTGTTACATGCATAACAGTTCTCTGCCAGCAGCATCTGAGATTCTTTGCACTATGTTCTTGTCATGTTCATGGCATTGGCCATTGAGCCTTGGAGGTAGCCTATATAGTACCAGATGTTATCCCCTTGTCCGTATGTCATTGCACTGCCTGAACTTTGGTGTTACTTTTGCCTATCACAGTTAAGTGGGTCCCATTGTTAACTGTGTGTTTCATGTATGCATTATCCTTTGGAACTTGTGAGGTGGTCAGTGGCTGATACACTTCTTGTAATCTGTGGACATATTTTGACAAATTTGCATGGGACAGCATTGATTTGTTGCGGGCATGCATGGTTGCTGCTTTTATCCCCTCCCTCTTTTTCTTTTCATCCTTTTTATTGGCCTATCCTCCCATGCTATTGTCCACCTTCTCTTTGTCCTTCATCCTTTGTACCATACATGCTCTTCTCTATTTGTTGGGTTTGTCCAGTACACTTGCTTTGTACTCCCTTCTCTCACTATTTTATCTCCTGTTGTCATACCATTATGGTACCCATCCATACTCTGTGAAAACATGGGGTCTAAATTGCTCAAAAATATTCTAATCTTCCTTATATTATCAGGTGTACATAATGACATTTTTCCTGATATCCTTTTTCTATTTAACTTTCCTTCGTAACCCCCCCCCCCTTCTTCTTCCTGATCACTCTCTCCTGATGTTGGCTATACACTGCAAAATTCCCTGTCCTGTCATATATACCTCAGATATTTTCCCTGATATCCGTTTTGTATTTACCTTTGCCTCCTAGCCCCCCTTTTTTCTGTTCACTCTTTTGATGTTGACTATGCATTGCATTTTGTCCCCTCCCATATACCTGGCCAGGATGCCACAACACTAGATGTTTTATTAATCAACATCTCTTTTTCTGTGTTGAGATGACCTTCTTGGGCCATATGTTGTCCTTGCTTATTTGTACATTCTATTTTTTCATATCACAGTTTTATCTGTGGATGTTTTTGCTGTGTAACATCAATTCATGTAAATGGTAATTGGTTGTCCACAGTTTTCAACATTCACTTGTGTGGTATGTGTTTGGATATCACAATTCCATCTGTTTTAAGCATTGACTTCTCATATTCAGGTTGAATTGCTGAGAGCCTGTTTTTGCAGTCTTAGGATCTTGGTAGTTATTCCTAGGAATTTTTGATTGGGTGGTTTGCTATTTGTATGGTCAAGGCCTTCCATAATGCTTTGAAGGCCTTTTGGAATCCAGCCATGGGTCATACTTCCATATCTCCAAATAAATGTCTAAATTACTAAATGCCAACGTGAATGTGCTCCACTCCTGGGCCCAAATATGGCAGCATACAATATAAGTAATCAAGTATTGATGTTTTGCCATGTTTATGCATTCACATTTCTTGTTAAACCTTAAATATCACTGCTAACAATAGCCAATAACAATTGGTGGTCTGTGGTTTACTAATATTTCCTATCTGTTCCATTTGCAGACTGGACCAGAAAGACCTCAAACATCTTTTTTTGGAACTATCAAAAAAAATTAGGTAAACTCTGTCGAATGCAAGAAAGAAGACATAACTATTTATTTATTTTATTTATTTTAGTTATTATTTTCATTTACCTTTGTTGACTGAGTTAGTCCCGCTAGGCTAGTAGCTTCTTTTTCCAAGGTTAACTCATGGTGATATTTTATACTACTAGGGGAAATTTGGCCAGGTCATTGAGGAACTTCCCATGTTCTTTTTAACAGGTGCCATAGGATGTTTTACATCCACTTGAGCTACCAACAGCTCAAGCAGATGGGGCCTCTGTTTAATATCTCATCCAAAGGACGGCACACTCAGGAGTACAGTACCCCATTATGCTGACACTGCAGTGTCATAAATCCATCTTCCTAGTGGTGAGAGTAGAACCCTCACCCTTCTGCTCCAAAGGGGTGTGTGCTACTTGTTGTGCCAGTGACACTGCTATGGCCCCAACAATCTTAAGTTCAACAAGCAACTCAGATGCTGGAAGAACCAGGCATGAGGAGGAAAGCATAAATGGCTTACACAGGCTCACCCATCTTAGAGGGAGGGAAATGGTGGTCACAGGCTGCCAAATTGCATCTATGAACTAAAATACAACTGTATGGAATAATGACAGTTATTTATTTGTTTCCATTTGTCTACTGCCTATGGACAATGTTTTGGTTGCTCTTGCTATGACTGTGATTTTTTTTACATCGTGATAGCTGTGTTTATTTACATATGAGCTAAAAGATTGTACAAGCTAACTCTTGAAATGCTACTTTTACATGGAACATTGTACCCCAACTGGCCACTCGTTTGTCTCAGTTTCATAAGTTGTGCAGAGTATTTACTGGATATTATCTGTGTTGTATTTCTATGACTATTTTTAACTTTGTGTTTTGAATCTTGGTCAGGAAGATTTTGTCTGTTGTGAATTTGACTGTACTTGTAATTGTTCTGTTAATTGTATCTCATTTTTCAATTTCTTGTTGTTGTAAAGTGCTTAAGTAATTAAGTAATATAATCAGCTCGAACAAAATCCCCAAGCTTTTATTTAACAGCTGTTTATTTTGCTGAATTTTTTCCTTAACTACCTTCGTATAATACTGTTAAACAGTAGAATGGTTTTCAGATAACTTCAACATGTCTACCGTTATTCTTTTTGTATTGACCACAGTGTTTTTTTCCCATATGAGCCTTTGTGTTTTCATATGATTGTTTGTTCCTAGTTTAAATATTTATTGTACATATACTAACATTTCTGTAAAATCCATAAAAAGTCATTTTTAAAACTGAATACAGAAACTTAGATCCATAAAAATCTCACTGAAACCAACAATCAATGAGTGCTCATCAATGCCCAAGGTTGCTTTGCACTGTAGCCAAACTAGAACAATGGTGGTTAAAAATGGATGGACAATAAAATTGGAAAGCCTGAGACAGATGGTAAATAGAAATGAAGACTATAAAACCTTCAGTGTATTAACAATGTTATGGTATGCAAGGTTTATGGAGAGATGGCAATATATCGTCACTGTCTTGGCACATTTTTTATATCTATGCCTTATTTGTGGTATCAACTATGCCTAGTAAAGCAGACATGAAGCAGTGCACCATTTTTACACTTCACTTAAAAACATCATTGCTAGTTTGTTAATATGGTGTTGGAAATGTTGCTGTTTGGATTAACAATATTTTAACATCTTCTAAAGTGACTGAAACATTGTTTTACAGTTTTTCACTCTGAAAGCATTGCCTTGCTGTTTCAGTTTTCCTTCAGTATCACAAGCTGAGTTTACTCTTACCAAAGTCTGATATGCTGATATGTATATAGAATACTAGTTGTGCAAATAAGGATTGCAGTTTGAAATCATGTCATTCTAAAGTAGTAGTACCGCTTTGAAAAAACACAGTTGTGTAAGTTGAACTTACAATAGCAGTAGATGTTCGAATAATCACTGCTGCAGTGGCCTTAGCTATATGGGTTATATCCTGACAAGAATATAATAGCTGGCTAGTTTACAAAGCTTCAGGGCACCTTCCATGTGCCCAAATTGTCAAGCAGAGGTGCAAAGCCCTTCAGTGCTTTCCTGCCACCACAAAGTACACTCCTATGTGGCTTGCAAGGATCAAAAGTCAGAGTGTGCTTTCCTTAGCTTGGCAAATAAGTTCCCTCTGGGGGATAAAATAAACACTTCCATTTCTTTATATTTTACTTATGTTTTATTACTTCCCACTTCAGGACACTTTTATTTTAAAGCTATATATAGTTTGGTCTACATTTCTCTATTTGAATGTGCCATTAACCTGTTCCCTCTAACTTGCTTTGATTGCTGCTTGCTACAGCTAGTGAACACCTCTTCATCTGATTAGGTTTAGAAGAGGCACAGAGGGATAAAGCCCTGATTTATAACCCAGGTGACCCGAATTTGAGTACTGGATTGGGCACCTGACACGGCAGGCAGGAAGGATGGTGTGTCTTATCCTGGGATGGAGGAGCATGCTGGCATCTCTCTATTGAAAACTCTGACAGAGGTTGGAGCTCAGAGAGAAGACTCCAGGCTGGTGGAATGGAAGGATAAGAGAATAGTGTGACTACCATGCGTAGGCCAGAGCAGGACACATGCTTTGGATATCCCTTGCCAACCCGCCCAGAAAAGTAACATTGTGGAGAAGGATTTAAGCTCGATGTACAAAAAAAACACTACTGCCTGAGGATGTTGGTACCGGTTCTGCATGTCTAATTCTTATCTACAGGCCCAAGGATACCGGTTCTGCATATCTAATTCTTATCTACAGGCCCAAAGTGAAAATAACTTGCAAGTTAAGTGCTCGGACCTGAAGGAATAAATGACTGAATAGGGTGGTGAGTAGCTGCCATCCAAAAGAAAAATAATCTTCATCCAATCAGTTTCCAGCCAAAAGAAAAATAATCTTCATCCAATCAGGTTATTAAAAGTAATTTGCACATCAGGAAACTTGATCTAACTTGTAAAACAAACCTTGTCAGATTTTCTAGGTTATCTGTATCAATGTAAAGTTTGTATCTTAACTCCACTTAAGTGCATAGAGAAGGTTACCACTCGTCATAGTCCAGTGGTCATTACAGAAGACAAATCTCTCTCTTCTTGACTCTCCCTTTGGCCTTCCTGCTTCACCTGTCTCCTCAAAAGTTGTTCATAATATTTATTTTTTCTGATTTATTATTCTCTCCAGAAGTTGAACTCTTTGTGAACACTGGTCTGGCTTACAAAGTGTTGGGACAAATTTTAAGTTGTCAAAGAATTGTGAAGGTTCCACTCCATGATAACACTGATCTGGTAGAAAGTGCAGGGACAGGTTTTCAGGACAGGTGTTCAGTTATAAAAGAATTGAGAATGTTTTACTGACATTTTAGTCTAAAAAATAATCTGACAGTATCCAATTTCCTTCTAAAGGAAAATGCCACCTTCTCCTAATCTTTAACTAAACCTTTAGGTTGCTTTTCTCCCTACAATATTGCTCCAGTATTATGTAAGTACCAGACATCTGCTTATACTTTATAAAACTTTCATTTCCATGCCTTGGAATCAAAGGAAGGGAAAGTCCACCCACTTTTTTTTAACCTTAACTTCTCCCAGAGAAATTTATCTCCACCTGCATGACATACAACAGACACATACTAATCTGTAGTTTCCCCTTTCTGGTATGACTGACAATCTTAGATGGGCAATTAGTCCAGCTGATGCCAGGAGCTCAGCAACTGTTATAAAAAAAAAAAAAGAAAAGAAAAAAAACAGAGAGGGAACTATTTCTTCCACGGTCTTTACTACAGAGAAGGAGAAACTATATCAGTGCACCTAGTTTATCAGTGCACCTAGTTTACATGGTTTCCACCTATCTTTCTTTATGCAAAGCAGTCCTGATTTGAGCAGATCTACCCTGTGAAGTGGTGGCGGACATGAAAATTGTAAATGTGTTGATACTTTACAAGAAAAACACATTTTCTGACTTTTCTCATTGCATGGTTTGCCCAGTATAATCTCAAGTTTCAATAAGATTGTCTCACTTTGGGCATCTGAAAAAAGATGGCAGCCCTAATAACTGACTACTTATTTTGTATAGTATAACACTTATAAATGTTATTTTCTATAACTGCAGCAGTTTTATAGAAAGTGTATAGAAAGTGTTAGACTTGGACATGAACTACTGATTTCATGCTTTAGGATTTTGGTCTTGATGAAGTGATCCACATGCTGCAATATAGCAATGCAATACAAGTGAGAAAAAGTAATGTATATAGGCATTTGTGCCTCTGTTTAAAAAATCTCCTAACACATATTCAAGAAAAGATGGTTGTACTGTTTATATATATATATATATATATATATATATATATATATATATATATATATATATATATATATATATATATATATACTGTCCTTGTAAAACACTTTTGAGCAAAAATAGCAAACACATTAGCATATTTCTCCATCATTAAGGATAAACACAATAAAAAAAATCTTCCTACTGCCGTTGACACTGGTCTGGTGAGTAACAGAGCAAGTTCTTTGAAGTGTTGATTACAGCTTAAGATTGTGAGGAAGGGTCTGTAAGTGCCCATAGTAAGGGACTACAAAATGACAATCATTGCAAAATCCTGGAATTTAGCTGTTTTCTTTCGCTAGAGCTGTAAAATTGCTCTGAATGGCTTATAACAGGCTCTGAGGGAAATGGTATATGATGGTCATTCAAGAATAAAATGCAAACATTCTTGCTAGAGAAGGTGTTTAAGTTGCCAGTAATTTTTACTGTTGTAACTGTATCTTAATGGACTACAAAAACCTCTTTGCTTCCTTTTTCTAGCATGATTAAAATAAAAAGGACTTGGAATGTATTCTGGGATGGAAACAAGAAAGCACTAAAACAAGATCATGTTCATAGGCTCATATGTGTATACTAGACTAATCACTACCATGACCTTTATAACCCTAGCCATGCAATCCACCCTAATTGTGTCCCTATGCATCATGGATAATTATTAGGAGGGGTATGTTAGTTACAAAGTTTCTACAGGTTATGTGTGTGTGTGCGGGGTTGTTAGTTTGTGCATTACTGTCTGCCTCTGTCTATCAGAGACATTGGGGCCAGATCCCTGGTGAGATTCTAATTTCACATCCATTGGTCAAGGTTACTTTTGAATAGGGTTAGGGATGGACTCTACTTCACATTAATGAGGAGCCTGTTCCAGAGCATAGGGATCCTCAGAAACTCATATCAGTCTCCCCAACATGTCTTATTTATGTCACAAGCAAAATTTAAATTCTTGGATCTAGTGGTTCTGATGCTGTTTATTTTGCTTATGTGCAAAACATCCACCAGAGCTGGATCTAAGAATGCTTTGTATGCCAGGCATAGGTTGGAACTCTGTAACCCGTAGGAGACAGGTAAGGAACCATTGTGGGCATTCCAACTGTGGCACACGACTGGTCAGGTACATGCCAAAGGGGGTATTCTACTCTGTCATGGTTCTTATAAGGGCTAAATAAAATGGACCTGGAAGCCATGCTCTTACTTGTAAGTTGGATGAATAGAATGACTTTCTTACTACCTTGGCCACATGTTGGTCAGAGGCCAGATTATGTTCCCAGGAGTAATTAGCCTGGGTGGCAGTTTTCCCAAAAGACACTATAATGCATTTCTTGGCATTGAGTTTTTAGTCCATAACTTTGGTACCAGTCATCTCTCTGTATTCGGGTCTACTTCACCCTGTTGAAGGCTGACAATATCGAAGCCGATATTGTTGGCACCAAAATGTCGAAAGCGAAAGTCATCGCGCGTGTAAATGGAAATCTCCGTAAGAGGAGATTTCCATTTACTGCAATGTAGTGCAATCTCGGAGTTGGTATATTTAAGTAGCAGGGGGTGTGGGGGGTGCAGGAGGCTTGACCCCCTGCATAGAGCAATTTGTGTTGTGTTTGGGTGTTTTTTTTTTTTTTTTTTTCGTGTGTTCGATGTTCAGGGGTTTCGACATTTTCATGTTGATTATTATGCTTTCGACAGTTTGAGCTTTGGATAGCGTAATATGAACGCCTCTATTCAGCCCTCTTGTAAGATGTTTGTGTCACAGGATGAATCTGATAGCTCCCAATTTGCAATCATCTGTGAACTTGGTCAGCCAAAGGCCCTTGACATTAGCCTTTACCTCTGAGAAGTAGATGCCAAATAGTTGTCCCAGTATTGAGCAATGAGGTACAGGTACCCCACTGGTGACCAGTCTCTTGGTGGAAGTGCTATCCCTAATCCTGACTTCCTGGGTTCTGTCTGTGAGTCAGCTGGCAATCCAATGAGTTATGTAGGGGATTATGCCCATTTCTTTGAGTTTGCCAGTTATACCTGTGCTTGAGTACTATACTGAACAATAGTCCGGTCCAGGTGGGTTGTATGTAATGTTTTCCATTCATCAATTGTCTTGGTGACCTTCTCAAAGACGTCTACCAAGTTTAGTAGGCATGACTTTCCCTTGACAAAGCCAAACTGGGTTGGATCCAGTGTCTGGAGTTTGCCTATGTTTTTGTCGATCATTTCCATGATAATTCAGTCCATGGCTTTGCATATTAGATTAGTCAGACTAATAGGTCTGTAGTTTCCAGAGCTGGTTGACAGGCCACCCTTGTGAAGTGGAGTAACTGTTGCAGTCCTCCATTCATGTGATACAAAGCCTGTTTAGAGGCTATAGTTGAAAAGTGACTCAAGTGGTCCCAATACATCATGTTTCAAGTTATTTAGGAGGTATTCTAGAATATTGTTGGGGCCCACTGAGACTGTGTTTTTGGCCTTAGTGAGCGCTGCCAGGTCCCTGTTAATTGTTGGGGAGATTATGCTAGTAGGTATTTAATATGAGGAAGCAAGGCTTGGAGTGGTGGATGAAGTTTGAGCTGAGTTTGTCAGTCAGCAAATTCACTAAGTCAATCTGTTCAGTGAAGGTGACAACACTGACCTCGAGTTTGGCACACTGATGTGTGCTGCCTTTGAGGTTTCAGACATAGCTGTAGAAGGCCTTGTGGTTTTCTATTGCCTGTGAGGTTATCTTGACTTTATAATTAGCCTTTTTGGGCTTAATTAGTCCTCTTAGTTTCCTGCTTAATTTAATTAGCGATATCCTGTCATTATGAGAGTTGCTCTTCCTGATTTTAGCCATGCCTTTTTTTCCTTTTATTATATACCCTACTAAGGTTAGGATTTTATCAGTATAGCCTAAAATCAAAAAGTTGAGGTCTACTGATGATTTCATGGTCACCTCCGGTTGACGTAGTCCCCCCCCCCCCCATAATGCCTGATAGTTTGGATTGTGCTAATTCTGTTTTTTTTTTTTTTAGTTCTGGTGATTTTGAAGGCTGTCCTCCATCTGTATGACATTTTCTGGTATGTGAGGCATAGATCCAGGTAGACATGCCTTAATCCCTGAAAGCAGTGGCTATTGTAAAAATAACCATGAAGTGGCCTTTCCATCTGGTATGTATAGTATATTTTCTAGAGAAAAATTAAATATAGGTCTAATTCCCTGGTTAGATTCCAAGGTGGGATATGGGGTTAAGCTGTGGCTGGGCTGTTATAACTTACTTATGGTAATGCTGCAGAACAGAAAGACTTCTACATAAAGAAAAGTTGTTTCGTCATTGTTACAAAGCTCCAGATTTAGGGGAAATGATATAACTGGCATATTTATGGGATATCCTATAAGGATTTCATTGGCTAGGTACTTTTTGGAAGTGCTTATTGCACTATACAATTTTCTTTGTGACTGTTATCTTCTCATTCTTTGAAGACAGGTAGGTTTTCTGGGTGTGTAGAAGCTTACCTACAATAACTAGCACATAACAAAAAGTCTGACATTGTGACATTTCACAGAATAGATCCAGGGCTGTGGTAGTGATATAAATGAGAACTGCAATGCTTTTTGAAATGTATATAATATGCAAAGTGGCTTCATAAACAGTAGGGGTGTACCATTCAGCAACAATCTGCTTAATAATGGCATTCTTGCCCAAATGAGAGGGCAAATGATATGACTGATCCATCTATGGTGAAAATTGGTATCTGCCTTTTCCTTTTGAATTCCTAAGCTTTCTAGAAAAGACAACCTCTTATAATGATACAGAAATGACATTGGTTTGGAATGGCTGCAGAAAAGATGCCTGAATAGCATTGTTCAATACAAGTGCCCCTGTTTGAAGTAGTAAGAATCATCGGTCTTACTGGTGGCATATTTTTATCACAGGTGTTTCTTTGCGAAGTAAAACAAAATATAATAGTTGTTGAACAAATTAAGCAGTGTTTATCATGGAACCTATTTCTAGTCAAATCTCCCTACTCCTTCCAGAGTCCCAGAATCATGTATTACAACATATGCCTATATGTAATCTATGAAAATGTTAACTGTTTTCCTGGGCTAATTTACAAGCTTCATTAATGGTTACTAATTCTGCAACTTGTACTGACTCGTTTCCAGTTAATAAAATTTGATCAACTGTGAAGACTGAAAATTTTGCCATGCTTGAACTGTCTTCCTTTGTATACAGGGTGTGCTTCACAAAGAGAAGCAGATCTGGATTTTGTAAAGGAGTATCTCATCGCTCTGGTCTAGGAGGAAGTGCATCGCTAACAATGAATGCACAGTAATGATGCTCATCCTGTTCTTCTGTTGGAATTAAAGTTGCATATTTAATAGAGGACACATTATAATTTTTAAGGCTGGATTATTGAACAATGATAGTTCTTACTTGGCTGTGATGCTGACACATACTGAGTTTTAGTTCTTCGCAGTAGGGCTTCTGCAGATTGTAACTGCTTCAAAGGTTCATGCTTAAGTGTTAAATGCTGGAACCATATCTGCTAGTCTAGCAGGAGTGGCCACCACCCTAAGACGAAGGGTAGCAATTGGTCTGAAGCCATTATTTCTGCATTGTGCTGATAGTCCTAATGCTACTATGTCACATTTACATCAGAACACACATAAAAAAATCCTTTGTATAGTCTGATAACCTTATGGCACAAGGGTTAAGAAGTAAAGACTCTGAGTGAAAGCTTGTTCATATCATTCTGTCCTTAGCAAAAAATCTTGGATATACTTTATAGTAGCTCTAAAAGAGGTTTACAACTTTTGTAAAATCTGAATAGGTAGTAGAACAGTTTCGGGATGGTCTAAGTGTTCTCTCCAAGATCCCACACATCTAGCAGGATGTTTAGAAAAAGGAGAATTTTTAGCACTAGGTGAAATGATCAGGAATATGTCAATATGTTGAAGGATATTTCAGTGAATGTAAAGAAATCAAAGACAGTTCGCCAAAACCACCGACTACAAAAGTGGAGATTGCATTTTCTCCACTGTTGTACAACCTCTGAGTTGGTATATATAATTCCAGGGGTGTAGGGGGTGTCCCCCACGTGGAAGGTGCAGGGGCGGCTTGCACCTCTACAAAAATATGTTTCAATATTCTGCTGCCTGTATTCTGTCTACCACAGGCTTTTGAGGGCAGATCTATGCCTGGCATACAGGGCATTGTCAGATCTCACTTTGATGAACCTCCTGCATATCCACAAAATGAACAGCACCAGAATTACCCATTCAAAAGACTTAAACCTTGCCTGTGATATAAATAGGACTTGCTGGAGAGGCAGGTATGTATCCTAGAGATTACTCCATCTATGGAACAGGCTCCCCATCTAGGTGAAGCAGAGTTCCTTCCTAACCCAATTCAAGTGCAACTTGGACAATTAGATGGGGAACAAGAGATTCATCCCTGGTTTAGCACCTATGTCTCTAATGGATGCAGGCAACCTGCAAATGGTTCATCTCCCAACCCCCTGCTTATACTTATCTAGGGTATCAGAACTTGTCAGAGATTTGAGATGCATGGCTAGGCTTAAAAAGGCCCTTGTGGTCGTTGGCCTAGTAAACACATATGAAGGTGGTTTGGTTTTGGTTTATTTGCATTCATTGAAACTGCCTTTGGTGGATTTACATGAATACAGAATGATCATGGATCAGTGACTTCAGTGTCCAGTGCCTATAAGGAATGGAATACTAGTGTATTGAATCTTGACTTCTATAAATGGACCTGTTGGTCTATAGGCAGTAATGAAATGGCTGTGATTCCTGTTCATGGCTTCCTGTTTATCTTGCTGCCAAGACGGAGGCTGCCAAGCTGTAGTCCAAACCGGAGGCTGCTGGCGGGGCTGACAATAAAATGATCTCTGTCTAATAATGTTTGTTGATTATTCATTGTAAGAAAAGGCGATTATTTTTCTGCTGGCCTCCATGGCCAAAATTTTAGAGCAGATGGGATTACAGTTCACTTGAACCTGCCTGGAAGTCTGATAAAAATTGTCTGATTTTTGATATGGTGACTCTTATAGATATTGTACAGGAAACTGCTGTGGAAATCTAAATCTGCCTCTCCCTCCTCTGCCCATCTTTCCTCTACCTCTGCCTCTTCCCATGGGATTAGTCTTTAAACTGCTGGAGTTGAATATCCATAACTTTTCCTGCTTTTGTTTTTTCTCTTTTACGGTATGGTCCATGACATACTGAGCTTGGTAAGCTATTTCACGTTAACCTAAACTCAGCTCATTACGGCAGAGCTTTTTTTTATTTGTCATATGTTTGGCAGTAACCTCTCAACAAAGGCTGCTAATAATCCTCTGGTAGCTGCACCTTCATTCGGTTCAGGATGCTCTGAGAAGGATTCAAATGCATCCTTTATGCACTGTAAATACAATGTATAGATATGTCTTCTTTTTCTACAGCAGCAGCTTTTACTTAGGACCAAATGGATACAGAGGGACAAACTCTTGCAATGGCTTTTATCAAATGTTATCATTTTGCCTCAAAGTTTTGCAGCTGTGTGTTTCAGGATTTCTGTCCCACCCTTTTCTATATTGGAGGTTTCTTGTATGTTCATGAAAATATCTGGAGGGATGGATGCTTTCAATACTGCTGCTAAATCTTTGAGAGGGTTTTACATCTGGACATGACCCTCCAGGATTTTAACATATTTTGCAGTACGATTTCTGACTGATTGGAGGCATCCATTATTGTCTGAAAGTCTCCTGGAGACAAAGGTAGGCAGTGGCTTGGTATTGTTATCTGTTGATGGCTACAGGTTTGGGCATTTGTCTTAAATTGTGTAGTTGGGTATTAGGTTTATCTATAGTGTTGCTGTCTGATGATGAATCTAAAGTTGCTGAATAATCTGCTGATGATTTCTGTTTCAAGAGTGGGGTCCAGTGATATTCTTCTCCATCTATTTCAGTAGGAAACTGTAGCCAGGTTTTTGAAATTTTTAAAGGCTAATTTGGCATTTGATTTAAGTTGATTAGATTTTAGTATTTTATTAGTCTTGACTGTCTTTTTCCCTGTAGAAATCTATTTTACATGTGTTTTGTTGCTTTTTCGCCTTTCCTACTACTCACATTGTCATTTGATCATTGCCTCTGCTTTTACACCTCTGCAAAAGTGTTTTTGCTTCAGGTTGGTATGAGGGGTCCCTCCTCCTCATCATTTGGATGGTAGATCAGAAGAGGGAATTGAATCAATATGAGTGTAGTTCAGGTGACTTGTTAGATGGAGCAGGCAGTGGAGCTGATGCGAACATGTGCCAGTCTACTATTATTATCATCATCCTGATGAAATATTTTTAATGTGTTTTTACTCCTTCAGGGGATACAGTCACCATAGCTATTCTGATATTATTTTAAGATCTGCAAATTGTTTACTGTCCTGTTAGCATCTTCCAATTAAAAGGCTAATAAGCTAAGAAATTACTTGAAATTCTTACAATAGAATCTTTATCCTTTTTTCTTACTTTTGTCCTGATAATCCTTAAAATCTGCCTAGCTGTAGTTTCTTTTTTCTTTAGTTTTGATTTTAAAGGATCTAACACATCTAGATTAAAAAGTTCTAGCTACAGGAAATCTAACTGCACTATTTTAATAAATTCAGTTCATTTTTATAAGCAATACACAATGTTCTGCACAAAAATGCTGATGCATGTGCCTAGCCAGAGTTCTTTTATTGTTCCAACACTTTCACTCACTACAATTATAGGAAAAACTCCCACTCATGTACTATAACCCTGTCTCACACAGAAGGAAGAAAAAAAGCAAGAAATCAAATTTCACTCACCCCACCCTCATTTATAGAAATTTCACTCTGGGCTGAAGCAGAGAAAAGATGCATAAGAAATTAGTAGAGAGAGAGACTGAAACCCAGGACAGAAAACAGTCTGCTTGGGCCCAGAAAGGTGGCCTCTGTCACAGCAGTTTCAAATAGTTAAGTGTTACAAATCACATGCACCAGCTGTTGTTCAGAGACAAAACTCAGAATTCAGCAAAGCAGAATGTTATTTTATCTGTACAAGATCAACGAGGAACAAGCAACATGACCTGTATCTCCACGTACAAGGACAGAGCTTCTACATTTATAATGAAAATTAATAATAAAAAGTACACCATGTAAGCAGAGCCTGCTATGAGAAGGCTATGGCTAATTAACCGATAGAGAAAATAAAATGAAGTATTTTATACATTTATGCTGACTATGCATGCTCTGTTATTCCTATTTTGTCCTTGACCATTCTAAACAGTTAAATTTCACTCTTGCACTACTGTGAATGACAGAGAGAGAAAGGAAGCGTGTTTCAGTCATGTGACTGACTACATCTTAAATAAAAATAATAATAAAAATAGAGTGCACTCTGAGTCTATGGTGAATTTTTTTTAAAGATTCCCCTTTAAGATTATTAGAATATAAAAGTAGTTAGACAAGATCCATATTCTTTCTTTCTTTGAGGTAACATCTAATAGAAAATGGACTGGTATATTAGTAGAACTTAGTCTGTGAAGGGGGTTAGATTCAATTAGGATTATTTCTAGCTGGGCTAGGGATCCTTGCATTCCAGTTTATGGTTTTACATTTTCTATATCTAGTTTCTTTTCCAGTAGTTTGAAAAGGAGAGTATCCATAAAAAAAAGTATTTCCTTCTGTGTATGTGTTTATAACATATACAAAGATCATTTTTATATAGAATATTTTAAAAGTTATGAAATATCTCTAAATGGAATAAGCAGTTTCGTACATTAAGGGATCCAAGCTTAAATATTAATGGATGGAATAGTTATAAAAGGAGAAGCTATTTAAATATCTGAATTTCAAATAAAGCAGCCCTTGCCTTTCTGTAAGAAACACACACATGGTTTGGCAAATTCCTCTTTGCTTCAGGTTTCTTATTTTAAATGAAATCCATTAGTCAATCCTAATTTCTTAATTTTTTTTAATCTTTGCAATTAAGATAAAGTGCCAAGCTATTCTCACTTGTGGTTTCTAGTTTTGAGTAAAGCTACAGTTATTGATCATCATTAGTTTAACAATTTATTTCAAAGATGCTTGAAATTTATTCATGTGGAACTTCTAAGACACATTATGTGGGAAGTTTTGATTTTAAACCGTCTTTTGTTTGCTGTGGTTTCTACACTGTTTGTATCTCTATACCTCAGTATGTCATCTGTTTCTGATTGGGAAAATTTGTTTGCTACATTTAACAAGCTATATTTACTCCTTACTACAGTTGTACAGTTCATAACCCACGTGTGTGTGTATGTATTATTTATATATATATATATATATATATATATATATATATATATATATATATATATATAGGTTCATAGGTTAGTACTAGGCTATCAGCCCTAGGGCCTATACAAGCCTAGCCATAACAATTCCCTGGCTATTTCTTCCCACAATATTTACTTCCCTGGACCCCTGTCTAGCAGGGCGACTGACGTGATCCCCGGGGTGAATTTCCTATCTCCCATCCAATTATCAAGGTTCCTTTTGAAGAGGACCAAAGAAGCGCTCTGCTTGACATGTATGGGCAGTCTATTCCAGTGTCTGGGTAGTCTCTGGGTCAGGAACCTAGCCCTCCAGCATGTTTTGTTCATTGTGATGACAAGATTTAGATCCCTGGAACATGTGTCTCTGAGGGATTGGGATTTCTTTAAGTGTAGCATGTCCAGCAGCTCTGGCTTTGACATGACCTTGTATGTTAAGCAGAGATCACCTCTGAGTCGACGATATGCGACAGAGTATAGGTGGAGTTTTTTTTAGACAGTCAGCATAGGGCATCTGCTTTAGGCTTGTGATTCTTTTAGTGAGGTATTTCTGCAGCCTTTCCAGTTGTTGCAGATGTCTTGAGAGATACATACCAAACAGGGCATTGTATTCTATAATGGGTCTAATGAGGGATGAATACAGTGGGATAATAACCTCCTTTTTTTCTGGATGAAAAGCCCTTAGTGATGAGGTGTGCCACATAGAAGGATTTCCTGACTGTTGTGGCGATGTGGTTATCGAAGGTGAGACCACTGTCCACCTGTGTCCCTATGTCTCTTATCACACTTTCGGTGTTTAGTATACTGCCACGTATGTGGTAATTCACAGGTACATGTTTTTTTCCCAAAGGGGATAACTATACATTTCTTGGCATTGAGCTTGAGCTCATGGCTCTGGCACCAAGCATCTGTTTCTGTAAGGTCCTTTTGTAGAATATCCACATCATTTGGGGATTCAGTAATGGCTCTCAGTTTGCAGTCATCTGCAAACTTTGTTAGCCAGAGTCCCTTAGTGTTGGCCTGTACTTCAGAGAAGTAGATGCCAAACAAGAGCCGTCCCAGGACTGAACCCTGAGGTACTCCACTTGTCACTTGCCGGGAGCTGGATTTGGAGTTAGAACCCACACTGTAAAAGTAGCTATCAGTAAGCCAGTTGGCAACCCATAGAGTGATGTAGGGATTAATGCCCAGCTTTGGAGTTAGCTACTTTTACAGTATGGGTTCTATCAGTAAGCCAGTTGGCAACCCATAGAGTGATGTAGGGATTAATGCCCAGCTTAGTATATCTATGAGTCCAGAGTGAGAGATGGTGGTGATGGCCTTGACAAGGTCCAGATAGGCTGTGTGGACCACCTTACCCTTGTTCACAGCTCTGGAGACTGATTTGAAGAAGTCAATCAGGTTTAGGAGACAAGATCAACCCTTTACTAATCCAAACTGCATGGGGTCCAGTGTTTGAAGGTTGCCAGTGTCTTTGTTTATAATTTCCATGATAATACATTCCATGGCCTTGCAGATCAGGCTCAGAAGACTGATGGGGCAGTAGTTCCCGGGATCCAAGGTGGATCCCTCCTTGTGGAGTGGGATAACTGTAGCTGTGTGCCACTCAGTGGGCACGAAGTCTGAGGTGAGTCTATGATTAAACATGGCACTTAGGTGAGGTGCCAGTTCATTTTGTAGTTCATGTAGTACACAGCCTGGGATGTCATCTGGTCCCATGAATGCTGTATTCTTAGCTTTGGAGAGTGCATTTTTTTACGTGTGTGGCCGTTATTACCGGAATTTGGCAATCTTTTGGTATTGAGATGGGCCCCTTAGGGGGTGAGAGAGGGCCCCTTAGGGGGTGAGAGAGGGGTGAAGTTTGCACTGAATCGATCTGGCAGGATATTGGCAATATCCTTGGGATCAGTATATTTAATGCCATTCTGTTGTAGCTCAGAGCAGATCTGAGCATTGCCATTTAGATTCTTGACATAGCTATAGAATGCCTTTTGGTTGTCTTTGGAATCTTTGGCAATTTTATTTTTGTAACTAGCTTTGGGGGATTTTATGAGGGATCTCAGCTTTTTACTGAAGCTGGTAAAGGAGATTTTTGCATCCTGGGATTTTCCTCTTTTCTGCAGCAGTTTCTTCCTTTTGTTGTAATGTTTGTTTAGGGCAAGGGACCACAAGATTGACTTCCTTTTTTTGGAGGAGAGTGTCTTGGTTGTATTTGGGATGGCACGATTCATGCACAAGTGGATGTGCTCATACAGTGCCTTAGTGTAGGATTCAGCAGTCAAACTTTCAGTTCCCGTCTGCATGGGTGTCATGAAGTTTGTCGCTTCTGATTTGTGTAGCATGAAGTTGGCTTTGGAGAAGTTTTTTAAGGAGGTTTCCTTACTGGGGTGTGGGAGTGGGATGCGGATATCAAGGGTGATTAGCTTATGGTCAGAACTGACCAACAAGGGAGTGACCATAGGTGTGGAGCATTGATTTCCCATGTTGGTAATGACCAGGTCTAGGATATTGGAGCCCCTGGTGGGACTAAGGATTAGTTGATCCAGGGCATTGGAATTTATGAATTCCAAGAACCATTGGGCAAAGGTTTTGGTACATGAGTAGTTTTCCCAGTTAATGGCAGAGTAGTTGAAATCACCCAGTATTAGGGTGTTTGGTTGTAGCTTAATATTTTCCAGTATGTTTAGAAAGGTGTAGTGAGAATCTTGGGGCATGGTGGGGGATCTGTAACCAGCTACAGATTGGATTGCAGTCTTACCTAGTGTTAGTTGCACCTGGAGAATTTCAGACGCATTGTGTTGGGCAACTAGCCTGGTGTTGTGAATATCCTTGGTGAATAAGGACACTCCTCCACCTTTAGTGTTTCGGTCCTGGTTTGGTGGCTGAAAAGTGTAGTAAGAGTTGTAGCTTGGTATTGCAGTAGTGCTTTCTGAAGCCTTGAACCAGGTCTCAGTTACTGTACAGATATCGATGTTCTTCATTTTTAGGGGTGCCTCGAGAGAGTGCATTTTGAGGTTTAGACTTATAGCATTGAGTAGCATTACCTTTAGATTTTGCATGCTTGTATCTGTTATGGTGGTGGTTTTTTTCCTTTGAAATTTACCTAAAAAAAGGCACTATAGGGGTGGCAAGAGTCTTAGCCAGTAACCTGAATCCCAGCAGTGACAGGTGCAGACCATCTCTGGCAAAGCATCGTGCTCTGTCTATCAATTGTTAAACTAATGATATATAATGTATGTATTCCATGGCCACAGCTGCACATCACACCCTCTTAAATGGTTTTAACTGTTTACTCATGCCCAGCAATCTCCTAACAGTGTAAACAAGGTGTTTTCAATGGTGCTCTATATACAAATATTTACACAAGTAGTATGAATAGAGTATCTGCTGAAAAATTAAAAGCAGATGTCTGTTGCTGCTGCTGCTGCTTGCTTGCTGGTGCCTTGCTGAAATGAAAGTCTGATACAGTTAACCTTTTCAACACTATACATTAACTTTGCGCAGTTAATACTAAAATAACTTGTCTGTATAACAGACGACCTGTACAATACTGTACAGTTTACAGCTTTAATGTTTCAGGTTATACTTTTCAAACAGCACTAATGATGTTCGCCAGTATACAGATCTTACAAGAAATTAGATCTAATATTATACACTTTTAATGTCCTTTATATATTTTTCTGTCAGGATCTTGTTCATGAAGCAGTATGTTGTTTAATACTTCTGGAATTTGCAGTCTGTTACTTTGGTATTTTCTGATGTCATACAATCTGTTCTGTTTCAAGGTGAATGACTTTTTGACAGTCTTTCCTATTGTAAATGTTTCCATATGAAAGCAGTTTTCTCATACTCCCTACATCTGTTTCTTATCTGTTTGTACAAAGTACTAGCCTTTTGTAATACATTCAGTTTGGATGCCTTTTTACTTGAATTAAGGAGTTATTCTTAATTCGCGTTCAGATGCTGAACATTCATGTTAAATACAACTGGATGCCTTTTTTACTTGAATTTTAGCAAAAAGCAGTTTAACCCTATAATATATATATGCTAGCAAACAGAAATGTACATGCATCTAACTGACTATATTTTTTCTACATATATTCTACCAAACAGAAGTATATGTATGTATATGTATATGTATATATATATATATATATATATATATATATATATATATGTGTGTGTGTGTGTATGTGTGTCTGTGTGTCTTAATGTATATATCTAACAGTTCTCCTTTTTTGTTTTAAAACACACAAAACCGTCTACATTGGTATATATTCTTTGGTCAACTCATAATTCTCATTATTGCTTACAGAAAACACATTGGGAAACAAAAATCTTTTGTTTTCTTTTGATACAGCAAGTTAACACACAATTCCATATTGTCAACATAGTATCAAGCATTACTATTAGAAGTGAATGAATCATCCAATCTAACAACTTTTTTGAAGACCATTTTGTAAAAAAATGTCTCACCCATTATGAGATGTATCTTGCAATTGCTGAATTAAATATTTGCTTTTATTTATGACTTCAGGCTATACTAGACACTGAACATTCATGTTACACGCAGATGGATGCCTTTTTTTACTTGAATTTTAGCTAAGAGTGGTTTAACCCTTTAATATATATATATATATATATATATATATATATATATATATATATATATATATATATATATATATATTGCTAGCAAACAGAAATGTACATGCATCTAACTGACTATATGTTCATAGGTTGATATTAGGCTATCTGCCCTAGGGCATTTATAAGCCTAGCCAGAGTGTGTTTGGATTTCACCACCCTTTTAGATTAGTTGACCGTGCCTCTGTTTAGTAGGTCACAGAAGATAGCCCTTTTAAGGGTAGTTTACTGTGCCTCTGTCTAGTAGGGACACAGAAGAGATCCCAGGGGTAAACCTACACTCTCCCATCCACTCGTCAAGATTTCTCTTGAAGAGGGTCATTGAGGGGCTCTGCCTAATATGGATTGGGATTTTGTTCCAGAGTGAGGTGAGCCTCTGGGATATGAATCTGTCCCTCCAGCATGTCCTATTTATTTCTTTGCTGAGGTTTAAGTCCCTGGAGAGTGTAGCTCTAAGGGATTTGGATTTCCTGAGGTGGAGCATGTCCATTAATTCTGGGTTGGACATGGCTTTATACGTCGGGCACAGATCGCCTCTGAGTAGGCAGTAAGCAACTGAGTAGAGCTGGAGTTTCTTTAGCCTAACTGTGTAGGGCATCTGTTTGAGTCCCTTGATCCCCTTGGTGATTTACTTTTGGGGTCTTTCCAGTTGCTGCAGGTGTCGGGTAAGGTATATCCCAAATGAGGTATTGTATTCAATTATGGGCCTGATGACTGATGAGTAGAGGGGCACAATGACCTCTCTTGATCTAGATGTGAACCCTTTCGTGATAAGGTGGGCTATATAGAAGGTCTTTCTAACCACTTTGGCAACGTGATTGTCAAAGGAGAGATTGCTATCTGCTTGGGTCCCCAAATCCCTAATTACTTCTTCCGTACTTGATGGATTATCACCTATGTGGTAATTTGTGGGCATTTTTTTTTCCCAAAGGGGATGACTATGCACTTTTTGGCATTTAGCTTTAGGCCATGGCTCTGAGAGGTCCCAGGACTAAGCCTTGTGGGACGCCACTTGTAACTGGTTTAGAGTCTGACATGGCACCTGCAATTCTGATCATGTGGGTTCTATCCCTGAGCCAGTTTGCAACCCATCTTATGACATAGGGGTTGATATTTAAGCTGGTGAACTTATTTATGATGCCCGCGTGGGGTATTGTGTCGAAGGCTTTTGCGAGGTCCAGGTAGGCTGTGTGGATTACCTTCCCTTCATCTCTGGCCTTGGTGACTGTTTCAAAGAAGTCGACCAGGTTCAAGAGGCAAGATCTGCCCTTAACAAAGCCGAATTGGGTAGGATCCAGTGTTTGGAGGTTCCCAATGTCTTTGTTTATGAGTTCCATGATGATACGCTCCATAGCTTTGCAGACCAGGCTAGTCAGGATTATAGGGCGATAGTTTCTGGGGTCCATTGTGGCACCACCTTTGTGGAGTGGGACTACTGTTGCTGTACACCATTCCTTGGGTACATATCCTGTAGTAAGGCTGAGATTGAACAGTGACTTTATGTGAGGGTTCAGTTCTTCTTGGAGCCCATGTAAGACACAGCCCGGGACACCGTCCGGTCCTGTTGATGCTGTGTTTTTTGCTTTGGAGAGGGCAGCTCTCACCTGTGCATCTGTGATGTCAGGGAGGCTACACTCTGTTGGGATAGACATTTGCTCTTTTGGGGGGAAGGGGGGGGGGGAAGTTTGCACTGAACCTGTCTGCCAGGATGTTGGCAATGTCTGTGGGTTCAGTGTATTTTTTGTCATTTTGCACCAACTCAGAGCATATCTGGGAGTTGCCACCCAGGTTCCTGACATAACTAAAGAAGGCCTTGTGGTTATCTTTAGCGTCTTGTGCAATTTTTCTTTCAAAGCTGGCTTTAGATGATTTTATGAGGAATAGTAGTTTCTTGCTAGTACTGATCAGAGACGCCTTCCCTTTTTGGGATTTTGCTCTATCATGTAATAGCTTCCTCCTTCTGTTGTATAGCTTATTTATGGCTGGGGTCCACCAGACAGGTCTCCTGCCTTTGGAGGAGTGAGTCTTGGTTTTATTTGTGATAGTACGATCAATGCATTCCTGTAGGTGTCCATAGAATGTATTTGTAAAGGATTCTGCGGTTTGGGCCATATTTTCCACTGGCCCAGGGGCTTTGAAGGATTCCACCTCGGTTTTAAGAAGTGTGAAGTTTGCTTTTGAGAAGTTCTTCACCGTGGTTTCCTTGGCTGGGGGTCGGGATGGGATATGGATGTCCAGTGAGATTAATTTATTGTCAGATCTTACCAATAAGGGGTATACCTCTGATATGGAACATAGAGTCCCCATGTTGGTGATGATCAGGTCCAATATGTTTTCCCATCTTGTGGGAGTCGTGACTAGTTGTTCCATAGCATTTGAGTTTATAAATTCTAGGAACCACTGGGCAAGGGTTTTGGGGCTTGAGTAGTGCTCCAAATCTATGTTTGGGTAGTTGAAGTCACCCAATGTAATGGTGTCTGGAGAGACCTTCATATTCTCCATTGTTCTCAGGAAAGCTGAGTTGGGTTCCTGAGTTTGGGAGGGTGGTCTGTAGCAGGCTACAAACTGAAAGGCAGTTTTGCACATGGATGGTCTCTGATGCTTCGTGCAGTGCCACTAACCTGGAGGTGTGGGTATCTTTGAATATGGATACTCCCCCTCCTTTTGTGGTTTGGTCCGAGTTTTGGGGTCGAAAAGCATGGTATGAGGTATAACCTGCTAGTGCTGGGGTGCTCTCGGGAGCCTTGAACCAGATTTCTGTTACTGCACAGATATCAATATTCTCCATACTGAGGAGAGCCTCGAGTGCGTGCATCTTGAGGTTTAGACTTCTGGCGTTGAGCAGCATTACCCTTAGTTTCTTTTTCCTTGTGTTGTCTATGGAGGTGGGTTTGTCTTTTGAGCCTTGCCTAAAAAAGGCACTATGGGAGTGACAAGAGCCTTAGCCAGTATTCGAAAGCCCAGGGGTGACAGGTGCAAGTTATCCCTAGTGAAGCAACGTGGCTTGTCGAGCATGTCATCCCAGGCTGACAGACACTGGATCCCCTTTGAATGACACCAATACTTTAGCCAGTTGTTAAAATTGATCATTTTGTCTTTATACTGTGGCATCATTCTTGGTGAGGGTAGGATGCTACTCCAG
The DNA here is from genome assembly GCF_019279795.1 of Protopterus annectens. Taxonomy (NCBI): domain Eukaryota; kingdom Metazoa; phylum Chordata; order Ceratodontiformes; family Protopteridae; genus Protopterus; species Protopterus annectens. Next base: position 695,683,130 of record NC_056732.1, on the reverse strand, counting down.
GTCAGGGTTATACCGACCTGGGCTACATGATCAGAGAGGTCCTCTATGTCTCTTTTCATGTAGTCCAGGGAGGTACATCTCAGGTCATTCACACCAGCATGGACAATGATGGAGTCATATTTGTACTTGTTTTGGAGTGACCTGAGTGCTTGTGTTATGTGGCGGATCCTGGCACCCAACAGGCAGCTTACAGTGACCTTCTCCTTGTTCAGTCTGGTGAGTGGGATGTCAGTGTGTCTGACTATCACCTGTTACATGTGTATTAGGTGTGTTGTTTAGCCTTAAGGGCTGTGACTGTGTGTGACACACTGCCTTTGTGAACTCTGTGATACATGGTATTGTTGTGGGGTAGCGGTTGCTTGGATGTCTGCTTTGGAGGTCTCTGCTGCTTGGGCAGATTTTTATTTAGAGCCTCCGAGTATGTTTTTGTGTGGTTATGGGTTTGGTTTGCTGTTGCGATAGGTCTGTGTGAGACTGGATTTGTGGTGTATGTGGTTACCTTCTCCTCCTGACTGATTGCGCCAGTACTGGGTTGAGAGAGCTCAGCCTCCAGTTTGGCTATATAGTTGCATCTCTCACATATATTTGAGCTTGTTGGGAGGAGAAGAGGGTGGTCTGTGTAGATAAGGCAGTTGTAACATTGCCTCAAGATTCCCGGATTCACCAGCTGGACTGGAGAGTAAACCCAAAACTGACTTTTGGACAAGCCAAAATAGTATAAGGAACTACTTTTTGACTGATCAAAAAGGACCAATAGGGAGCCAAGTACTTAAAGGGAGTATAAGAGGGTGTAGTGCTTTAGTTTATTAGTGCTTACTTATAAGATTACTTATACGAGCAAGTGCAGGGCTTTAGAATGAAAATAGAGTACTTACTTTGAGATTTAGAACAGTTGTAAGGGAAAAAGTGAAGAGCAGACTTTGTGGAGCCAGGAATACTTTAAACCCATTTAAGCGGCACTGCCTGATGCTGCCCTATGCCCAAAATCGTGCAAAACCGTGCAAATGTGGGTTTTAAAGCAGGGAAACTGAAAGAGATAGGAATTGACCCAAAACGGCCAATAAGCTACTAGTTTCAGGGCTGAGACCACTCCTCCAGGGACAGATAGGCTGCTCAAAGCTCCTCACTCTCATTGGTGAACAGAGAAGCTTCCTCCTATCCAAGTAAGGATATGGGCAACACAGGAAACTATACCACAGTCCGGAATTCAGCAAAACCTGAAATCTGGACTAATCTAGTTATATTTTTCCCACATATATTCTAGCCTGGAAAGGCCACAGAAATACCTTACAAAGAGAAACCATTGCCTCCAACACATATCCTAAGTGGACAGGATTAAATCACTATCACTCTACTCAGTATCCTACAGATTGCTCAGCCTACAAGGCAATATCTGACCGTGCCCTTCTAGAGATGCTCCATATCCATAAGTCTAACTCCTCAGACATTACCTGCTCGATAGGCCTGAATGTAATATGTGACATCAACAAAACCTGCTGTAGAGAAAGGTTTGTATCCCAGAGGCTGCCCAGTCTCTGGAATAGACTTCCCATACATGTCAAACAGAGTATCTCAGTGGCCCTTTTCAAATGCAATCTTGGTGACTGGCTGAGGAACCATAAATTTGTCCCAGGGGTTCCACCTTTGACCGAGGTTTCTTTTTTGGGGATAAACTCTTTGCTATGCTTGTAAGGGCCCCAGGGCCATTAGTCTAGTAACCTCCTATGATTTATGTAATGATTTTAATGAAAGTTCTACATTAATCATTGAACCTGTCTGTGGATTTTATTGCAAAGGCATTGCAGCCTTGTTTCCTGGAAAAAACACGTGTCATAAATGTTAAGCTTTGATTTGTTACTATACATACAAATGAACTGAGGAGCAATTTCTGTGAACAGTTTGACTTGATGGCAAAATTGCTTATTTACACAGATTTACAGAGTGTTGTAGAAAACATGGTTTATACATTGAAGAATGCTGTTTACATATTAAACCATTTGTTGTACAGCATATGCCAAGCATATTTATAATTTACTATTAGTTTTTCTTGCAGAAAATCTTTGCATTTGTACATACAATGACTGTAATGTACACTTAGTCCAGTTAAACTTAGTAACATTGATATTAAATTGAAGCCCGCTGTATCACTGTTTTTTGGTAGTTTTGTCTCACTACCGTACTTGTTGATGGTGCACTAATCACATGATGACAATAAAAAGCAAGGTTGCTTTTTAATAATTACTGACTTATTGATGCAAGCTAGACCCTTCTGCAGTACTGGTTACACAGTCTGTGTAAAATTGAAAGAGTGCCCTTTCCCCCTGTACAATGCAGCATTTTATTGCAGTATTGTTTATTTGCTTTAGGCTGTGAAAGCTGTGCATATGCTTGCTTCTGGCTGTTTTTTAAACCGTGACACTCTGGTCTAAGGAAAGGTTTTTAACATGACATCTTTATCCCTCTGGACAAGAGAAATTACCTTGAGTTTTGCTTGTACTATAACATTGCTAATGAATACTGTTTTTGCTGGAGTTTCTGCTATTTTTGATGCTATTATAAAATTACAAAATATTGTACAAAAAGAGATATTGTCTTAACTAAAGATATTTACATTATTTACATTTGCATTTGCTTTTGTGCATTTTAAACATGCACTTCAGGTGAAAAGAAGATACATACATGTCACTCTTGTGACTTTGTCTCCTTACTGCTTTTGATTACTCTCATTTGATCTTTATGCACTAGAACTGTTCTGCTATTTGAAATGGTGATTTTGAAATTATTTGGCAGCTTAGCTATGAGAGGCTGTCCCTATGTGTATGTCATAAGAACAGCAGTTATACATCTTACTTTACTATTTAACTGATGTGTCTTGCTTTAACTGAATGAAAGTTTTAAAACATTTGGGGATAATTTGGGGATAAAAATTTAGAAACATTTGAATAATGCATTTGTTTATATATCAGATCCCGCTGTGTACACTAACCATTTTCTAATTGTAGAGTGTTGTAAATTTATTTTTTGTCAGCTTAGTTAACTGCTGTGTAAGATCTGGAATTTCTTTCTTTAACTCTTTACTAACCAGATTTTTCTTGTCTTGTAAGTTTGCAAGTGCTGTCTGATATTTCTCAGTAACCTGTTCTGCTGACGCTAAAACTCTTATGTACATCTAAAAAGTATTTGTATATCATTTTTGAACTCTCTAAACTCCCTTTGTCTCTTAGAAGTTTATTAAATTCTCTGTGTCAGTTCCCCATTAACCTTGTTCCTGCTCTTAAATCTGTTTTGTGCTGTGCGGTGGCTTTATTGCACTTTTGTCTAAAGGATGTAACAAGCTGTTCAGGAGATTTTGTCAATGACTGATTTGACTGCTGTTGTAACTTTGAAATTAATGTTTTACATGTGATCACAGGACATAACTGTTTAACATCTGGAAATAATACAAGTGTATAACCCTTATCTGGTTGTTTAATATTAGCAACGGTTTGAACTGTACTTATATGACATTGCACACAGAATGCAGTTTCATATGACTTGCACAATAAACATTTACTGTCATATCACACATTTTTCTGTTTAAGATACCAGTCAAACATGATCCAGTTGCATAATTCCTGACTGTCAACTTACCCTAATAAGGTTTTACATTTGCTAATATGCTGCTCATACGTCTGTAGTCTGTCTAAAATTGACACATTGAGTAATACTGTGTTGACTACCCTCTTTACTAGCCTGTTTAATGGTATCCATGCTCCATGTAAATACACAAGATCTCTTACCAACTCTACAGGGACAGTTAGCCATGCTGCTTACTGTAGATGGCTGGAAAACATATGTAGTTACTAAGAAAGCTGGTGAAACAAAGCTGGCAGTTGCAGATTCAAAACTTGATTCACCAACCTGGAGAATTTATGGCACTGCTTCCTTTCTCCACTGCTGTCTCACTTTGGAACCAGACGTCTGGGAAACTGAAGTGCTCCTATTCAGGACTCAGTCATGTACATAAATGTTAGTTACTGCACTTTTACTGAAGAGACATTATACAAGGCACCAATCTCCCTGTGTTCAAATACAGGCAAGGCTTGCCACTGAAAAATTAAAGGGAAATGTCTGTGCTGCTGCTTTGTTGCCTGCTGGTGCCTTGCTGAAATGAAAGTCTGATAAAGTTAACCTTTTCAGCACTATACATTAACTTTGTGCAGTTACTACTAAAATAACTTGTCTATATAACAGACAACATGTACAATACTGTAAAAAAACAAACCTGCTTTAAAAAATGAAGTGTAACAGTACTAAGGAGAATTAGCTCATAATTATATGACTGTATAACATAACTGTATAGCACTGTAAAAGAACTGGAGTCGCGATCTGTAGAAAAGGATCATATATCATATATCCCTTTGGGAAATATTTTCTTAGTGTAGGAATAAATCTAAAGACTGTGATGGCATATTACTTGAAATAAAAGAAGATTTGCATGTCATTAAATGAAAAGATCAAGTAGGAGAATCGGCCTTTACTGATGTTGTAAAACATTTTTATCAAATACCTGCACATCAATTGATTGGTGTCAAGGGTAATACCAAGGCCAAAAATGTTCTGGAGTCATGGTGGTGATAGATGTATATTTCTGAGTAAACTTTGCAAAGGTACTCATCAATGTCCTATAGGAATGGGATGTGCAATTCTCATCTGGGGCAACCTTTTCTGATTCTGAGTCATCACCAGGTATGAGGGTTCTCTCATTTTCCCTGCTGAGGAATACCAGGAATTTTTCTCTCTGTAAGATGCCTATGTATTGAGGGTCCAGCCACAGTACTCAGCATGTCCCTGGAAATTTCCATTACATTGGTCTTGGCATGCAGTAGAAAATAAGTGATCCTGTGATGCACGTGTATTGTCCTAGTACAGCATCACACTGTTTTGACATTCTACACCAGTTCCTGCCTCATCTGATTACAGAAGGCCTTGTCTGCTTTACCCTTGTCAGGGATAAATCTACCATGTGTACATAGGGCCTGTAGTAGTAGTGCTTTTGCCTACTGTGTGATAAACTTCCTCAGCTGTTACTATTCCTTCAGTCCCAGACTAAGACTTGGAAAACCTGTGGCTACACATGTGAATTAGTGCAGATATGCATGACAGTCAATGCCAGACAACACTTTTCTCCAAACTATTTACAGCACACCTGTGCCTATCGTAGCCCTTTGTGTTGTAGGGTAGCCGTTCTGACACTATGCCATAATATGTCAGCTATGTGCATGTGAGCCATGTGTCTGTGCTGACAGCATGGTCTTTAGCCAGTGTTCCACAGGCCCACCATCCACTGCAGCCTGTCATGCTGTATGCTTGTGGCATATTGTATAGACACCAGCATTTTATTATTGTAGCTGAGTCTGCCTGTGTTCCATGTATCCTGACTTATTGACCTCCCACCTGACTGCTATCTGCCCTGCCTGTCTGAGCCCCCCGACATGTCACTCTCTGATCATAGCCAGTTCAGTGCTGCCACACACACTACATAGCCACCACAGACACTACTGTATGCAATGTCCCAATAAATGGTTACTACAGTTGCAAGGATCCATTACCAGGCACCAGTTATCCTATTTGCTGTCACCTTCCTGTAGGGCAGCACAATCTGTTATCTAATTTCTTCAGATTCTCTTTGTTGCTTGCTGTAATGTAGTGTCCCCCAAAGTGATGACCATGTTTTCTTACTTATTAAAGCAGTGATTATAATGAAGATATGCTAATGAAGTGTTTTGCATAATTATCTCTTCACCTTTATTCTTTGCTGTGGGGCCTGGTCCTGCTAATGTGCAGACTTTGAGGTCACCTGTGGATCCCACCTGGGGATCCTGGAGAGTTTACATCACACTGATGAACATGGTCATCATGCTATAATATAATAACAACCCAGAAGCTTGGCAAATTTGTATAACGACCAAAGAAATGACCTGTGAAAAACAGCTCCACTTTCCAAGCAAACACTTTTATTTTTTGTAAGAACAAGAATTCTCTAGCGCCTCGGCCTTCGCCTTTACAGAGTAAAAAGCTACCCTTCATGCTAGTGCACAGGCATTGAGGTCATATATTGGGTACATGCCTATGGAGCCTGGCTACACTGTCACCTTCATCATGCTACTGACACTGAGGTCATATATGGGGTACATGCCTGTGGAGCCTGGCTACCCTAATGTCACCTTCATGCTACTGATTACATGCATCAGTTCTGTTATTAATGGGCATCTTGATACTGTGCTCTCTGTTGATGTACAACACATGGTGTCCACAATATGAGGCTGTGCACCTCAGCTAACATTTTAGCTCCTTTAGTCATCCTGATAAGTAGATGTGACCAGTAGGATAAGGCTCTGATATGACTCCTGCTTGGTGTAACAAGGAATCTTTAAAAGACAATAATGTAAATGAGAATCCACTGGAAAATATAGACTTAGAAATATAGACAGATATTAAGAGTACTTTATTCTAGTGTTAGTAATGTTTAAATAGTAATACGAATTTTCATAATTTATAGACTTGAAAAAAGCAGCTAGGCACAGAAACATAGTCAGAGGTATATAAAAATAGAAGTTCATAGCTTTATTATAAAAGGTAAGCACTTTCACACATCAGGTAGTGCTTCATCAGACCATAAAAACATGTAAGTCAGTCACTTAATATACATATAGATTTAATAAATAAATTCAAACCAACCAATGAAAATTCAGTATAAATCAAACATTAAAATTATTTAAAAAGAGCTCTTGTCTTAAGAGCTGGTTTGATGGAAACCCTTCCATTCAGACCCAGAAACTTATCAGCCTGCAATTTAATGATCAAGTGCAACTCACGGCTCTCAGTAAAATTCTTAGTCACCACTGCTTTCATTCATAGTAACAATCTCAGTCACTCTAAACCCAAAAAGATGTCCATCATCACATTCTAGAAAATGTTTAGCCAGTGCACTACATGTGTCACAGTTATTAATGCAGTAAGAATGTTCCCTGATACGTTCCATCAACAATCTGTCTTACCAATATAGAAACTTATGCATACCTTGCAGCAGGCTAGATGTATCATATTTGTACTATGGCAGTTTGCTCTAATATTAAGCTTGCATTCAATCTGTGTCACCGGGTGGATAAAGCATGTTGATGCATCAATAAACGAACAGAAAACTTACAGCCGTGGCAGCCATATGTTCCTATAAAGCCATTATTTACTTTCTTCCTGCTAATATGATCTTTATAACAGAGTTGCCTTTTTAATGATTTTTTTGTTTTTAAAAATAAAATTAGGTCTGTCACCCACTACTAGCCTGCTCCTCAAGATGCAGACTGAACTGGTTAGTTTTAATGATGTTTAGAATGTCACTCACATCACTAGTATAATAAAGGGAGAGGGAAACATTCTGTTTTCTAGACATATCACTAGTAGATATTTCATCAGCTTTATCATGTCCACTGGAGACGTATGGTCTTGCCTTATTTTTCCTATGATTGAGGCTTTCTTTAATTATATCATCCACCTCCTTCCTCTTATAGTCCCTATCACAAAATTCCTGCCTTAGCATAGAAACGTCCCTCTGGTAGATATCATTATTGCTATTTAACCTCGACATTTTCATACTCTGTCTCTTAACAATGTTCTTAAAAATTTTTATTTTATTTATTTAACATTTGTTGACTGGGAAAGTCCAACTAGGTTTTACAGATCCTGTTTTCAGCAGAGGCCCGGGGAGAAATGCTCCAGAAATAAAGCCAGGATGCATACTATCCCATTGTAATAGTGTTTCTTCTACAGGATTTCCTAAATTGTGTCATCATGAACCCATGCTGCACATCCTTCTGTATACACACATCTAAGAAATCTATAACGTCTCAAAGATTTATAAGTGAACTTCAGGAAAGAAGTAGTAGATTGTAGATAGTCAACAAATAGGGAGAGCTGTGCTTCAGTACCCCCCCCCCCCAAATCAGAAACAAATCTTCTATAAAATTTGAGATGTGGTACATATCCATTCAGTTGCAGGACAAACATTGATTCTCACTGAGCCATAAGCATGTTGGCATAACTATGGGCACAGTGTGTGCCCATAGCTACGTCAACTCTCTGTAAAAACAGATGGCCTTCAAACATCAAGACATTATTTTCCAAAACAATTTCTAGAAACATGGATAATAAGTCAATAGTATTAACATCATATTCACTATATACCAGAAAAAAAATCTCTTACCATATTAATACCCTGAAAGTGGGGAATGATGGTAACTAGAGAAACAACATCTAAAGTAACTAAAAAACAGTCACCACTAAAATCACTCCCATTGGTAAAATCAAATAAATCCTCCAGAAATTGTTGGGTATCCTTTAAAACCAGTTTCTGTTTATCCAATACTGGTTTTAACTTTTTTTTCAATAAAAATGGAAAAAGGCTCAGTGAGCCAACCACTGCCCGACACTATAGGTTCATAGGTTGGTACTAGGCTATTTACCTTAGGGCCTGTACAAGCCTAGTTATAACAATTCCCTGGCAATTTCTTTCCACACTGTTTACTTCCCTGGACCCCTGTCCAGCATGGTGAGTGACGTGATACCCAGGGTGAATTTCCTTTCTCCCATCCAATCCATTGGTTATTGAAGGTGAGACCACTGTCCACCTGTGTCCCTAAGTCTCTTATCACACTTTCATTGTTTAGTGTACTGCCACCTATGTGGTAATTCACGGGTACATTTTTTTCCCAAAGAGGATAACTATACATTTCTTGGCATTGAGATTGAGCCCATGGCTCTGACACCAAGCATCTGTTTCTGTGAGGCCCTTTTGTAGAGTATCCACATCATTTGGGGAATCAATAATGGCTCCCAGTTTGCAGTCATCTGCAAACTTTGTTAACCAGAGTCCCTTAGTGTTGGCCTGTACTTCAGAGAAGTAGATGCCAAACAAGAGAGATCTCAGGACTGAACCCTGAGGTACTCCACTTGTCACTTGTCTGGAGCTGGACATGGAGTCAGCTACTTTTACAGTGTGGGTTCTGTCAGTAAGCCAGTTGGCAACCCATCGAGTGATGTAGGGATTAATGCCCAGCTTAGTAAGTTTATCTTTGATTCCAGAGTTGGGGATGGTGTCAAAGGCCTTGGCAAGATCCATATAGGCTGTGTGGACTGCCTTACCCTCGTTCACAGCTCTGGAGACTGATTCGAAGAAGTCGATCAGGTTCAGGAGACAAGATTGACCCTTCATGAACCCAGACTGGGTGGGGTCCAGTGTTTTAAGGTTGCCAATGTCTTTGTTTATAAGTTCCATGATAATACATTCCATGGCCTTGCAGATCAGGCTCATCAGACTGATGGGACAGTAGTTCCTGGGATCCAAGGTGGATTCCCCCCTTGTGGAGTGAGATAACTGTAGCTGTGCGCCACTCGGTGGGCACAAAGCCTGAGGTGAGGATATGATTAAACATGACACTTAGGTGAGGTGCCAGTTCATTTTGTAGCTCATGTAGTACACAGCCTGGGGTGTTATCTGGTCCCATGGATGCTGTATTCTTAGCTTTGGAGAGTGCGTTTTTTACCTGTGTGGCCATTATTACCTGAATTTGGCAATCTTCTGGTATTGAGATGGGCCATTTAGGGGGTGAGAGGGGGGTGAAGTTGGCACTGAATCGATCTGCCAGGATATTGGCAATATCCTTGGGATCAGTATATTTAATGCCATTCTGTTGTAGCTCAGAGCAGATCTGAGCATTGACATAGTTATACAATGCCTTGTTGTTGCATCCGATACTTGAAACATTTTGTAAAAAGTGTGAAAATGATCTTAAGGTTGAAAGGGATGATGTGACACATTCTTATGTATTTTAGGTAATCTTTGGAAAGTTGGAATAAGTGGGAATTCCACCACTAAATACCTAAAGAGCTCTGCCATGATTAATTGGCTACAATAGCAATCATAAATAGCAGCATGCATCCTGTCATTTAAACTTTCTATACAATCAAAGCCAACTCTTTCATAGACGTTATCATCAGACATTTGAAAAATAGTATAATATTTATAGTCCATTACAACAATTGCCCCACCTTTATCTGTGGATTTAATAACTATTTCATTGTCTTCAAAAATATCCAAGATATAAAAGTTCTTTCTAAGCTTACAATGTCTATGTGCATAAATAAGGTCATTTTCACACTTTTTACAAAATGTTTCAAGTATCGGATGCAAATTAGGCTGAAATAAACTAGGTATCCTGAAGCCAAAACAATTGTTACTATCAAGATATAGCATAACATTATGTGCAAATAGCTTAATATCAATAACTGTTTCACTAAAGTCCAAACACTGAGCTGGAATAAAGGATAGCCCATACTGTAAAAGCGATCTCTGATTATTTACTACAAATGTTATAAATTACTGAGTTCTGGTTTCTGTCCACATCTTATGATTTGCACTGAAGGATCCTCCATTTGGCATTGTCTCTTCCTCCCTCAACTTGGAGTGTGACTGACACATGTATTCTTTGTGTCTGATAGGTAGAGGTAAAGAGAGGGATTTGGATGCCTGTGCCAGATTGGTTGTCTTCCTCCACACATCTGGTTGTCTCATTGGTCTGACAGTGGCTATAGGGGAACCAGTGGAAGAATTAGAGATGGAGAGTGTGTCAACAGATGTCGCATCATTGGTGGGAATACTCTATGGGTTGTTAACAATTACCATAGAATCAGAGGTATTAGTATTAATGTCCAAATTTACTGAAGATGAATTCTTTGGCCAAGTGAACACAATTCTGTGTTGTAAGTCAGACACATCCCTACTCAGTTTCTTACATTTTTGAGATTTCAAATGTTGCTCATAAGACAAAATATTATCCATGATATTATCAGTGCAAACTTCACCCCCCTCTCCCCCCCTAAAGGAGAGATAACTATCCCAGCCGAGTGTAGCCTCCCGGACATCTCAAATGCGCAGGTGAAAGCTGCTCTCTCTAAAGCTAAAAACACAGCATCAATGGGACCGGATGGTGTCCCCAGCTGTGTGCTACACGAGCTAAATGAGGAATTAAACCCGCACATAAGGCAGCTGTTTAATCTCAGCCTTACCACAGGATACGTGCCCAAGGAGTGGCGTACGGCAACTGTGGTCCCACTCCACAAAGGTGGCGCCTCTACGGACCCTGGTAATTACCGCCCCATAAGCTTAACAAGTCTAGTCTGCAAAGCTATGGAGAGGATCATAATGGAGCTCATAAACAAAGATATAGGGGACTTGCAGACATTGGACCCGACCCAGTTTGGCTTTGTCAAGGGAAGATCATGCCTTTTGAACTTGGTCGACTTCTTGAAATAGTCACCAAGGCCATTGATGAGGAAAGGCAGTCCATACAGCCTACCTTGACCTTGCAAAGGCTTTCGACACAATACCCCACTCGGGTATTGTAGAAAAACTTACCAGCTTAAATGTAAACCCATATGTCACAAGATGGGTTGCAAACTGGCTTAAGGACAGAACCCACAGGGTTAGAGTTGCTGGCGCTGTGTCAGACTCCAAGCTGGTCACAAGTGGTGTCCCACAGGGCTCGGTCCTTGGCCCCTATTGTTTGGCATCTACTTCTCAGAAGTACAGGCCAACATGGGAGGACTTTGGCTGACAAAGTTTGCAGATGACTGCAAACTGGGCCATAGTGGAAAGTGCATCGGACACTGATATCCTTCAGAAGGGACTCACGGAAACAGATAGCTGGTGCCAGAGCCATGGCCTGAAGTTAAACGCCAAAAATGTATAGTCATACCCTTCGGGAAAAACAAGGTAACCCCAAGCTACCATATAGGTGGCAATCCACTAAGCACAGAAGAGGTTATCAGGGACCTGGGGACCCAGGTTGACAGTGGCCTTTCTTTTGACACTCACATTGCTAAAGTGGTTAGAAAGACCTTCTACATTGCCCACCTGATCATGAAGGGATTCACTTCCAGATCTAGTGAGGTCATTGTTCCCCTGTACTCTTCACTTATCAGACCAATGATCGAGTACAATGCCCCATTCGGGATGTATCTCACCCGACATCTGCAGCAATTGGAGAGACCCCAAAAGTTCCTCACCAAAAGGATAAAGGGACTCCAAAATCTGTCATATGCTGCCAGATTGAAGAAACTCCAGCTCTATTCAGTCGCATACCGTCTGCTCAGAGGTGACATGTGCCTGACATACAAGGCCATGTCCAACCCGGAATTAATGGACATGCTCCACCTCAAAAATCCAAATCCACCAAAACCACTAGAGCAAGCGACTTAAACCTTAGCACGGATATAAATAGGACGTGCTGGAGGGATAGATTTATCACTCAGAGACTCCCTATGCTGTGGAATAAAATCCCGGTCCATGTGAGGCAGAGCACCTCGCTGACTCTGTTCAAGAGAAATCTAGACCTGTGGATGGGAGATCGTAGGTTTACCCCGGGAATCATCTCTGGGTCACTGCTGGACAGAGGCACAACAAACTAATGGGCACAGTATTTTTTCATATAAGGGGTGGCGTAAGCCACAATAATTTGGGCTAGGCTTATAAATGCCTTAGGGCAGATAGCCTAGTATAAACCTATGAACCTATGAACCTATCAAGTTTAATCAAAAACTCATCACAGAATGTGTTAAACAGCTCATCCTGCTTTTTATTTACAGTTTCCATCAATTCCATCATGTTGATGAGCAGGTTAAAACAGTAGTGGGTAACAGGCCTAATTTTATTTTTAAAAACAAAAAAATCATTAAAAAGGCCACTCTGTTTTAAAGATCGTACTAGCTTGAAGAAAGTAAATAATAGCTTTATAGGAACATATGGTTGCCAAGGCTGCAACTTTTGTTTGTTTATTGATGCACCGACATGCTTTATCCACCCGGTGACACAGGTTGAATATAAGTTTAATATTAGAGCAAACTGCTGTAGTAGAAATGTGATATATCTAGCTTGCTGCAAGGCATGCATATGTTTCTATGTTGGTAAGACAAATAGATCGATCTGTCAGGGAACATTCTTACTGCATTAATAACTGTGACACACGTAATGCACTGGTTAAACATTTTCTAGAATGTGGTGATGGACATCTTTTTGGGTTTAGAGTGACTGAAATTGTTACTGTGAATGAACACAGTGGTGATGTTAAGAATTATATTGAGAGCCATGAGTTGCACTAGATCATAATTTTCCTGCTGTTGAGCATTGACTCTCAGATTCACATCTAATACTAAACCCCAATAAGACTCGGCTTATTATTTTCCCACCCACACAACATTTCTCCCATACTATTAACTTTAACATTACCTCCAGTAACAACATAATCATATCACCAGTCACTCACACAAAACTACTTGGGGTTATCATAGACAGCCAATTGAAATTTGACATACATATATTCACCACCACAGAAAAAAGTGTATAAAAAACTTGCCATTCTATATAGGAACAAACAGTTCCTAACCGACTCCACCCAAGCCATCATTGCACATACCCACCTTATTTCCACTCTCTTATATGCATCACCAATGTTCACCAATCTCAGGAAATCACACCTTGTCATTCTTCAAATCTGCTATAATAAAATTGCCTTATTTGCAACAAATATGCCCCATCGAACACATCACTGCACTCCTCTAAAAGCTCTTGATTGACGGGAACTTCCCAACCTCATTCTTTATAACCAACTTAAAACAACCCACAAATGTCATCACTACCCTGACAAAATCCCTCCTCTACAAAACCTACTTCACCCAAGCACCAAAGCTAGAGTTCTGTGATCAAATCAGAAACTCTTACTAGAGGTAACAAAAACCAATAACTCCGCCGGCACTTCCCTTTACAGCAACTCTGTTGCTAAGCAGTAGAACAGCCTCCCCCAATATCATAACTATAACAAACCTCACCCCCTTCAAAAAAGCCATCAAATCCCATCTTCAGCATCTTTGGTTATGTAACTGCAACAACCCAGACTAATCTCCTATTAGTACTTTCAGACTACCAACACATCTCTCTATTTCCCACCCCACCACTTCTCCTTCCTTGCTCTACTTCCCAGCATCATTTCTCCTGTTACATCTCTCTGCTTCTCCCGCTAAGTGTCCTCTTCCTTTCCTATATCCAACTGACTTTATGTACAGCACACCTACCAATATTATCATTATTTACACCCTTTGAATTATTCCTCTATATGTCTGCAACCTTCCTGCTTACCCTAGCGTTAGACCTTGCCACCTACTACTCTATACTGGGTCCCTATTAAATCAGCAAATGCTCAAAATAGCAAACGCTGTTTAATTGAATGTTTTTACACAAAACGGTGAAACCCTGAACGTGCAGAACAGCAATTTTTTTCCTAGGGAAAAAAAAATCACTGGGCCATTTGCGGGACTTTGCCATTTCCTCCACTGTGGTGTGATCTCAGAGTTGGTATATTTAAGTATGGGGGGGTGTGGTGGATGAAGCCCCCAACTTTATTTTGTGTTTGTGTTTGTGGGGGGGGGGGTTATGGAGCAGCGATTTTTTTTTTTTCCCTGGGAAAAAAATCACTGTTCCGTGTGTTCGGCGTTTTTTAGTTTCAACATTTTAGGGTCGATTATACAGCATTCACTATTTTAAGTGTTTGATGTTATAATATAGACCACCTCTATCAATCCCTCCCACTTTCAACTTATTATTTCCCTATCTATACCTATCCTCTCTCCCCTCTACTCAGAACCCTTCCTATCCATTCTATCATTTATACATATTTCATCCTACCAGCTATTTTATAATGTGTATATTTTAACTACTCTGAAGTATTTGATGTCCAAACTCTTTCTTTTTAAGGTATTATTTTTCAACAACATTATTAATAGAAAAGAATGTATGGATACTATATATGATTACATGTAATCTAACTGTATATAAACTGTCTAATGTAATATTTCACTGTGTACATGGAGCTTTTCAACCCGGGCCTCCACTGAAAAAGGACATGTGTCCAGTCTGACTATCCTGTTTAACAAATGTAAAATAATAATAATAAGATTGCAGGCTGATAAGTTTCTGAGTCTGAATGGAAGGGTTTCCATCAAACCAGTTCTTTAGGCAAGAGCTCTCTTTAAATAATTTTAATGTTGGATTTATACCGAATTTTAATTGGTTGGTGTTCATTTATTTATTAAATCTATGTGTATATTAAGTGACTGACTTACATGGTTTTATGGTCTGATGAAGCACTATCTGATCTGTGAAAGCACTTACCTTTTATAATCTTCTTCTTCTTTTGGCTTTTTCCTGGTTAGGGGTCACCACAGAGGATCACCTGTCTGCTCATGATTGGCAGTGGAGTTTTACGGTGTTGAGTTGCCAGCCTGGTGCCCAACCTTCCACAGAAGGCACACAAACACATGCATGCACTCACTCCTAGGGCCAATTTAGAGTGTCCAATCCACCTACAGCATGTCTTTGGGATGTGGGAGGAAACCGGAGCACCTGGAGGAAACCCATGTGACCACAGGAAGGACATGCAGACTCCGCACAGAAGACACCCCAGCCGAGGATCAAACCAGAGAACCTCTTGCTGTGAGGCAGCAATGCTAACTGCTGCACCACTGCGGCCACCCTGCTTACCTTTTACAATAAATCTACAAATTTCTATTTTTATATGCCTCTGGCTGTGTTTCTGTGTTTAGCTGCTTTTTTTCATATTTCTGTTGGTTTGTAGGTACAGTTAATTCCTTGGAGGTTTATTTTATTTTTGAAGATAATTTATAGACTTCTTTACTAAAGTAGTAATACATGGTTGAATTTAAAACTTAAGATGTAAGACTGTATGGTTGTAAAGATAGATGAGAATTAATTGTTTTCTTTATTCTACTTAATTTTCTACATTTGCAGTGTTTGCCATAAATACTTTTGAAATATCTGTATTATTATAAAAGAGGACAAGAAAGATAGAAGAAGGAAGAGGAAGAAAGGGGAACAAGTAGGATAAGAATAGAAAATTAATGGAGGTTAATAAAATCATAGTAGAAGCCTATTATAAAACTGAAGAATACATTTGGATATGTTTCTGTTCAATAATACATATGCTTTAATGGATGTAGATCCATATATTGAACATTCACTATATCAAAGGGTAATTGGTAGAACACAAACTTGTTGATCAGCAGTCTATCAAACTCTATGGCAAAAAAAGTGAAACTTACCCCTTCACCCCCTGCTAATTGTTTATACTAATTCTTAGATCACAAAGCGATGAAAGGGCAAATTCCCAAAGTCCTACTGTACACCCATGATCTTGCATAGAAATGTATTTGGTGTATTCAATTTTCAGTAAGCTGAACCAGCTTTTTTTTTCCTTTTGAAACTTGGACCTTTTGAACAATTGCCTAGAACCTGTACATTAAAATACTAGGATAAAACCAAATTTCAAATGAATATGTAATTAAATTTGAGTCAATATTTGATGCAGTTGTGATTGTAATGTTTCAGTTCATATAAGCATGATACATGGATATAATAAATATGTAATTTAGTCATATTTTGTTTACTATTTTCATAACCAATGTCACATATATTTTATATAAAAGGTGAAATTAATTTTAACTGTTAGAGAATTTGCTTTCTGTTGTATTCATGTAAGGAGTGCAGGTTTTTGTTGAATGTCCTTTTGTTTGAGGCATGCAAATTAAATGTTTTATGAAGCATAACAGAATACAATAGATAAAGAAAATAGCTATTATAATTTGTATTCATAATCAAATTATCACACTCCAAACAATATATTTGTGTGTGTGTGTGTGTGCGCGCACGTGTGTGTACATTTTTTCTACCTTGTAGAAGTTTGTGATGAAGCATGAATAAGATGTAATTTGAAATGAGAAAACATATTTCTGATTTTGCCCTATACATAAAGTTGTAGATGCTGAGGATAATTAAAGATGTGATAGTTAAAATCTCAGGATTTAAAAGGCATCAAGAATATACATATTTATTAATGACCCATCTCATTGTCATTTGTGTTTTACTGTAGCCCTTCACTGCAATAGAAAATAAAAATGTAGATACAAAGATAAGAAAACATATGGATAAATGTTGTATAATAAGAATATGGCATAGGAGTATACATAAGCACAAGTTAACATTTTATGTAGGATTAGTGATTTTTTTTTTTAATTTTCCTCTTTAAGATTATTATAATATGAAGGTGGTCACATAAAATCATTTTCTTTATCTGATTTAACATCTTATAAGAAAATAGATCAGCATATTAGTAAAGATTAGTAGTAGTTGTCAGGGGTTAGTTTTAATTAGGAATATTTCTAGATGTAATAGAAATATATATATTCCAGTTTAACGTTACATATTTTGTATACAATTTCCTTTCTAGTAGTTTGAAATTTTCTGTAGCCACACCATCTTTTTGTATATTTATTATAATCTCAAAAAGTTCAGTTTGAGTGGTATAGAGTATTGGGAAGAAGGAGTTGGAATTTACTTGAGAAATTTGCAAAGGAACCAAGGTATTAGGAAGAAATATCTAGAGAGGGAAAGGTAACAAAGTGGGATGAGGCCAAACAGAAATTTAGACTGGAGGTTAGAGACTGCCTTCCCTGTTAGGGATTAATATCACATATAGGTAAAAGGGATAGCGGAGTCTTAAGTGAAAGACCAGCTCTTGTAGAGTTTTTTGTTGAGTCTACAACAGAAGCTGCTATTAAATAAGAGGACAATTAATAGGGCATATAAATATAGCATGATAACTATAGGAGTCAATCTGAAGAAGTTAGAAAATATTGAGAAAAAAGAATGGAAAGATGTTTTATAAAGGAACAGTAGGAGGACATCTGTATGTTTCCCAAGAACACAACAAAATTCAGAAGGTTTAGGGTTTTTGCTTGATTGGAAATGTTTGCATTTGTATTTTATACCCCTAATAGACTTCAGATGATCTTTCCTCAGGTAGTCTGATGGGAAAGAGAGAGGTAACTGAAAACATTTTGGGAGAGTATAATGAGTTTGCAGATTTTACTAAATTCCCTACAGAGTTCTCTGTATGAAATGTTGGGGTAACAAATGGCTACAACTAAGAAAATTATTCTTTTGGACTGGGATACAGGCTCTGAAATAGTAAGGCTTTACTAAGTTTAATGCTATTTGCTACCAAAAAAAGCAATTACTAGAAAATAGAAATCAAAATGTAATTGAAGTACTGAAAATTGTTAAAGCGATAACTGAACTAGAGGTGTGATCTTTAAAAAATGGAAGGAGCAAGCTACATAGAAATAAATGGAATTTTGTGGAGAAAATACATGCAGAATAATATTCAGCAAAAATAATTAAGTTTAAGGGAAGGCAGGACTTGAGCAACTTGTGTAATATATGAATGAATGACAATTATTAAAAAGAAAAGGTATGTGTAATGTATAATGCATATAAATTAAAATGTTAGTATTTGTTTTCTTTTTTATTATTGTATGTGTCATAGATCTTGAATGATAATTTAAGATGCGCAATTTAAATATAAAATATTTTCAAAGTCATACAGTATCTCAAAATGAATGGAATAAGGAATATCATAAATTATGGGTACTAAGCAGAAATATTTGAATTCAAATAAGGCAGGCATTGTCTTTCTACAAGATACATACTTTTTGGAAAATGTAAAGAGATTCATTGTTAGGAATTGCAATGGTTTGGCAAATTTCTGCTTTAAAGAAAAATGAAGAGTGACAATACTATGGAAAGTTAACTCTATCATAATTATACCACTGTATAACATAATGGAAAAAGAACTGGAGGTGGGATCTTTAGAAAAGGAAAGGAACATGTATCATATATCATATCATGTATCATATACCTTTGGGAAATATATTTTTGGTGTAGGAATAAATCCAAAGACTGTGATGGCATATTAGTCTAAATAAAAGATTTGCATGTCATTAAATGAAAAGTTCAAATAGGAGAATCAGTCTTTACTGATGTAGTAAAAATTTTAACAAATACCAAAGCATTCTAAACAACAAAATAGCACTGACTATGGAACAATTAAAATTATACACTATACCAGTATGTCTTATGATCTCCATAGTTTACCAACAGGGTCTAAATTAATGACTAAGAACATTTAAATTGTATACAAGATTTATGAAACATTAAGTCAATAATGAATACTGTATTGAAGAGATGTTCCCCTGGATTTAATAAACTCCCTGCAGGAATAGTGTAATTCCTACACAGAGTGTATGGTGGCCATGTCCGCAGCTCCCTCTTGGCAGCACTTCTTGCATATTAATGAAGGTGCACTACTGACAGAGAGCTGTGTACACGGTTACTGAATCAATGCTAGGATGTGTGTTACAGTGCTCACAGATGTGTAACATACCCCCTGCACTGTGAAAGTGCCGTACGGCACTACAATATGAAAGAAAGTGTCCTCGGACACTTATTTATATATGTAGTTATGTATTTCCCACAGGGGGTGTGTTACAGTGTCTTTAACACGCCCCCTGTACTGTCAGAGTGCTGTATGGCACGGAAATAATGTCCCAATGTGATTTTCCTTTTTATGTTTATTTTTTTGTTTTATTTATTTATTTATTTATTTATTTATTTATTTATTTTCATGTTTAAGTATAGCTGAGCATGTTTACAAGGCACATTGCTCAGCAGTGCTTAAATGTAATGAAAAGCTATATAGAAATGTATAGCTGAAATCTTTGGGAAGTTGTGTCCTGCAAAACAATTGAATAAATGGCAAATGTCCTGAGATTTTAGGACAAAAATGTTCCTATATTTTCTTTAATAGTTGGATAAAACAGTTATTTTATATGTGAAACACCTAAATGTTATCAGAAACAGAATAAGCAACTAAAATGCTGCAAGAAGAAGCTGTTTTTAGGCAAAAAAAAGTGAAGTTCTGTCCTTTGTACTGGCCATGGGTATGTTGTAGTTTGCAAAATCTGATGTTTGTGCCAAAAATGTCCCAGTTTGGGCATTTGAAAAGATAGCAACCCTAACTTGGACCTCTGATGCAGACAACAAACCAGTACACAGACAAGTAAATGCTGCTCCTGGATGTGCAGGAGGCCTACAACATCAGGTACAGCTGACAACTGCACAGACTGTTGCTGAAGGAACACAGTTCTGCCCCCTACTTATGGCAGGGTTGTCATAAAACCTATTTTGTGTGCTGACATATTGGCAATGCACTGCACAGTGGGGTCACAAACCATGACAGACAGCTCAGTGTCAAGTAATACCCATCTGAACACACATGTCCATGCCAGTCATGTGTAACACACTGTATGCATGCACGTATGTCTTACAAATACACCTGACATAATATAATATATTATTAGAAATATGTCATATTATATATATTATGGTAATATAATATGATAATATATGATTATGATATATATAATATAGCATTATTAATTGATTATATATACTATATTAACAATTTATATTATATATCTGTCACATTCCTAGCATGTGTCACATCTGGACACCCACAGTCTTGGCCCACAGCCCAGTCTGTGGCACAACACCTACATACATATCAATACAACATAGAAATAACTGAGCCATGCAATATCCAGCAAAACTGGTTGCCCCCACTGTAGTCACTGCCACCCACAGCAGCACATTAAAGGCTTGTAGGGTGGGACACATTTCACAATTATGAATATGTGTTCTAAATGTCGCCTACCACTCTCTGGATGGCATTATTATGTTACATATGTACCAGAAGCACATGCTTCACCTGGACTGTTATAGGTACCCTCAACCACGCCATGCTGTGAGAGAACAGCTGACACTGCTCCCTCACTGACAGTAGCAGCTTGCTGTCCCCTACAGCTTCACAATCCCTAGTCTGACTCCTGGCCAGAATGCAGCAGCTGTGGCCTGCTACACATGCAGCAGTATGTCCAGCTACCTGCTACAGACCTAACATACTGCCCAAGCACCTAGATCAGAGGATCCACATGACACCCATACATCAAGGGTTGGGGGTGCTCATATGAAAGGGACATGTGTCACAGTTTCCCCCTACAAACATGCACAGCTGATAGAATAACATCAACTGTAACAGCATGCACATTCAGATAAAAAGGATGTATGACACTCACATCTGCCTGTCTCCTTCCTGACCCCAACACACATTGTTCAACAGTACACTGCTACAGAATCTGAAAGTCTGTTAACAATGGCCAGACATAGCATGCAAAACTGTTGACATAACACATCAGTCCAAACAGTGGACAGCATTTCTACCTAACCTCTGTGATGCTGTAGCTCCAACACCTCGATAATGTCCTCCCCATGGGCCAGGAAAAGGGGCAAGGCCTACATGAAGGCCTTAATTATAGCACTGTGTTACCATGCCATTGGCTAATGGAAAGGCAACCCAGCTGTTCTGGATGCAATTAGCAAGTGGGAGTCACAGATTAGGGCACAGGCAATCACCTGTTCATAAGCATTACCTGCAAAAGGCAAGCTGCTGCCTATGGTAAACAGGTCTGGACTTTTATTCATGAAGACAGACTACGATTCTCTAGGACACTACAACTGGATTTCTTCACTGAAAGGAGTACAGCACTATACCATGCATGTCATTGAATGAAGCATGTAATGGAATGCAGATGGGGGGATGCAGTCATGGGAAAGAAGAATTTGAACTGTAGGTCTCAACAACATTGCCTGGACTGACATGTTACTGTTAGTCTGCTGTCCAGCACCTATGGCCATCCCTTATGGCTCTGTCTCAGTGACATAGATCACAGTTCTGGCCCCTGAATCACCCCAGCAATGGTCACCTCACATATGACTGCAAAGTTTATTATCTGTTGTACAATACTGATAGAACTGGTGGATACAACCGGCATATGACAACATGTACTGTCAGTGAGCCCCTCTCATTCTGTGAATGTCATACAGTCTTAGTTCAAAATTGTGCAGGTGTCCCTCACCATTAATGAGGTACTCTGGCTAGGTCACTGTGTACTCCACACCTGCATCTGATTGCCTGACACCTATGGCTAACATACCTGGTGACCCCTGCAGCAGGACAGCAGGTTATAGGTACTAGTAGTGGGGGGACACTGGCTCTGGCTCAGAGGCAGTACGTACATATTGAGCATACAATGTAAGGGAATGCATACAGTACCAGATATTCATGTACCATTACTGTATTCCCAGGGGACTGCCATGTCACAGACACATTCCCCAAACTCTGGGGACAACCATTATGTATTGTCCAGCCGGTGTCCGGAAATGCACATTTGTCTGGCAGTGGGTCTACACCTATGAGGCACATGTACACATTCTGCAAACATCCGGGTACTGCAGATGTCAGACAGCTATGAGGAGGACACCCTACACCACATATGCACTGCTCTCAGTTATTGTATAGCACAGATGTTGCTGGAATGTCCACATGCACTTGTAGTACCACTCACATATTTTTCGGATGTAGGCTGGATAATATGGTACAGTACTGCTGCCCATAAGGGACATGCAGCAGGTGATGACAGTGATGGGTGTGGGCACATAACAACAGTCTGTCACACCACTAAGGCCATATCTGCTATTCCTGGTGCCATATCATGTTACTAGGCTATGGGCCTGAGCAGCCATATGCCTAGGCCAGATGTTAGCCCATGTTCATGCAAAGCAGCACCTGATACCCCCATCCAACAGTAGGGTTACCACCTGTCCCAGTTTGCAAGGGACAGTCCCTCTTTGGCCAGTTGTGTCCTGCAAAAAGAATCAAAAAATGCAGATGGCCCGAGATTTTAGGACAAACATATTTCCTATATTTTATGTAATAGCTGCATAAAACAGTTATTCTGTATCTGAAACACCTAAATGTTATAAGAAACAGAATAAGCAACTAAAATGCTACAAGAATATGCTTTTATTAGGCAGAAAAGTGAATTTCAGTCCTTTGTACTGGCTGGGGGTATGTTTTGCCCTGCAAAAGTTGATGTTTGTACCAAAAATGTCCTACTTTGGACATTTAAAAAAGTGGCAACCCTATAACAGAGACACAGGCTGTATCCCAAGGGTGTATGTGCAGTTAACCATCCAGTTATCCAGGCTACACCTGCAAAGATGTAAACACTGCCTGATGTGGAGAGGGTGCCCATTCCACTGGAGGCTGATTGTGTGGGACACGCATCTGAATTGCCAACAAGGTCACTTCATGTCACACACCAGGTTGAGGGTGTGTGTGTGTGTGTGTGTGTGTGTGTGTGTGTGTGTGTGTGTGTGTGTGTGTGTGTGTGTGTGTGTGTGTGTGTGTGTGTGTGTGTGTGTGTGTGTGTGTGTATGCGTGTGTGTGCGTTAACAGAGTATAGCATGACTTGCACTTGTGCAGCAGTCCCATCAATGTGGAGTCAGTGAGTGCCTTGCATGCCACACAAGTCACCCATGAGGATTATGTATGAAACCGGGTAGAAGGTTTGCCTTATGGCCAATCACTGTGTGGTACATGTTTGATGGCCTGGTATTCCCTATTGGGGAACCTCTGTGATGTCCCAAGCTGCTGCATGTGCTGTGTGGTGTGAATGACAAACAGGGAATTATAGACATCAATGGTCCTCACTTGGGGGGGGGGGTTGTTTATACCCCATGCCCTGTTATGACATACCCTTATGTATGACATGGGCCATGTAGAAGGTTTATCTTACAATGGAAGCAACATTATGTTGACATGTCATGTTCCCAAAGACTTGTATCCACAGCACACTCACAGATGATTGCATGCCTGTTGTTTGTACTCTCATAATATGGGGGATGTCACTCTTGCCATATCGGTGCACACTGTATGTCCTGGTATGCGGCCTGAGGCCATGTGTCTGGCAACAGTCATGTAGCTGTGTGAGACTCTCCTAGGCAGATTCTAACATCAGTAGGGAATTTGGTAACAGCACACAGAATGCAGTCATCCACAGACATGGTCGGACATAGGCTAATGGCTGTTGGATGCACCTTAGATGTGTACATCACACATAACAGAGGCCCAAACATGGAACAACAGGTTACACACCTACTTATGGGTGACCTGTATAAGGTGCATTTCCCTACGTGGAATAGGTGGGTCATGTCAGCGCACTGGTGTGCTACCCCTATGGTAACATATGGTGTGATACATACTTGGCAGTGTTATATCTATGATGGCCATGTGGGCTATACTGTCACATAGTTTGTCCAGTTCAAGGTAGTCATTTTGCAGTGTCACCCCCCCATCCATGGCTTTGGTGACTGTGTCATCGAGGTCACCTGAGTGTAGCAGACATGGACCCTGCCATGACAAAGCCTAAGTGTGTGTAATGGAGTGTGTCCAGGTCACACATGTCCTTGTTAATGGGGTTCACTTGAAACTGTGCTATGGCCTTGCAGAATAGCCTAGTTAGGGTGCTGGGTCTGCCATGTGACTGAGTGGGGGATACCCCCACCTTTGTGTAAAGTGGTGACAGTGGTCGTCCATCAAATGGATGGGACAAAGGCAGTACTCAGTCCTCTTTTAAAATGGTTCCTTATGGTGTTGCAAGGTTATGCTTGGGGTCAGGTAGGATGCATCCTGTGATGTGATAGGCTCCCATGGCAGATGTATAGCATGACTATCACATGGCAGTGGTGACCTGTTCCCCACATATAGGAGACAGTGGAGGTGCTGTGCAAATCCTGATATACTGATGTAGAACACAGGGGTGAAGCCTACACCAACTCTGTCACTCATCCAGTATGCTATACCAACACCAGTGATATAGCTGGTGTCTTTGTGCATCACAAGTGAGCAGCCGCTACCTGTGCTGTTGCAGAAATTTGTGCAGTAGGGAGATGACTGTTTATAGTGGATGTAGACAATGTAAGCACTGTATTTTTTGTGCAGGTTTGCAGGACCACTCCCATTCTCACGTACATGCTAAGGTGACATTGCTCCAGAATGGGCACCTACCCATACTTGGTCTCGGACAGTGGTATGTCATCCCTGTTATGGACAGTATGTATTGCAAATGTCCATCAGATAGGTGTACATATCCTAGCAGATGATGATGTAGACCTGTTGTGTATACCTGACTACATGCATGTATACAAATGCACATACACCACTTGTGTGTATGTGTGCATATTGGTGCCAGTACTGAATGAGGGGTTGGAGGCTGTGAGGCTGTGTAAACACCCCACATGAGGATGTATTCCATGTTGGAGGTGTACGTATGGCTGAGCCTAGTTAGTTGGGTCTTGTGCGAGATGGTGACTGCAAACATGACTGCATGATGGTTGCTTTGCCATGGAGGATGACACCGTAGGGATGCTGCAGTGATAACCCATGTTATGTGATGTCAACTGCAAGGCACCTTCACTCCATGTGGGGGTAGCCTCTGGCTGCACCAAGGTGCTTGTGCATCCACTGTTGATGGCTTTCTGGTCATTTGTGTGCTGACATGGGAACGTCTTACAGTGTATGTTAGGGTCATTCAACTGACTCAGGATCAGAGTACAGACCCAACTCCTAACACAGTTGATTGTACATAAAGGCAGAATGGGCATCCTGGTCACATGTGGTGGCTGGCACCTAGCTCAGATTTTCATACTTTCATGTTAGCAATGGTGAACTGCCCCTGCAGTGTCCCCTCTGCATTTTACTGCCTTTACAGTGTGGAGGTGTGTATGTGCCTCATGTATACAGAAACCCCATGTCCCATGACATTACTGACTACACTTTGCCTTCTGCATGTATGATAGAATGGTTAACCATATAAGGCTGGGGTGCTCTCTGCAACTTTGAACCATAGTATGTGTGAGTGCACAGATGTCTGCTGTTCCCAGGGTAGGACTGCTTGCAATGAGGACAAAGTCATGTGTACACCTCTAGCATTTAGCAGCATGGCTTTCAATGTGTGGTGTAATGAGACTTGTATGTTGGTAGGGATAACCTCACCAATGTTACTAATGCAGTCACTATGGGGCTGGTGGAAAACACTGCCAGACAGATGAAGACCAGTGAAGACAGATGGAGGCCTCTCTCACAGAGCATCGTGGTCTGTGTACCATATAATCCCAGACTCACAGGTACTGGAACCCCTGGACTATCACAAGATAAATGTGCACATGTTAAGAGCAGTCATTCCCTGATTGTATTGCGGCATCCATCTGGGTGCTAGCAGAATGCCGTGTAAGGCTAGGGACATACTTTAGTCCATGGACGTACATGTCAGGACAGGTCAGGCACAGCAGCATGTACAGTGACAGACCCATGACAGTACCTGCTGGTGGGAGACAGCAGTGCATAAGCAATATGGCCAAGTCTGTCAACTGTCAGAAAAGTAGCTGTTATCTGGATCTCTGCTGCTACAGTTCTGCAATTTGTGCTGCTCTCTTTCCCTTTCACCCTTGGTCGTTTCCTCACCTAAGGAGTCCTTTTCTAAAATGTATCCTCTTCCTAGGGAGTTTTTATAATTCATTCTACTTTGTTTAACCTTTTACAATTTAGCTGCTTTCTTGTTTATTAGGTGTGCACACTAGCCGAATCACTATCTGTAGCATTCCCTTCTTTGATTCTTTTCTGTGGCATAACCATCTCCTCCTAAACAACCTCCTTTTTTTTTGCTCCACTGACATTTTTGCTCATAGTTGTTTTTATACTATTTTCCTCTATATTGACTTTTCAGGTATAACCCTTACACTGTATAGCTCTATTCATTATAATGTATAGGCAGCGTACTGCTTTTATCTCCTTTAGTTATACTGCCTGTTGTACGTTTTGTTTTTAAACTACCGTACACAATTTCATATCTGTCTGCTTACCTGCACACTTTCTCTGCATAAACATGCACCTTGTTTTATATTTTATGTTTAATTGTACTCTGAACTTGTACTGATATTTCTCATTTGGCTGATTTTTTTAAAGTACTTTCTTTTTGTCTCAGTTCTAACCCACTCCATTCACCCTTGCTATACTCGGGCTCACTCTGCTCCCCTACCTCACCCCCATTCCCACCCACCCCTAATCAATTTCCTTTATAGGTATCTATCCTGTCTCCACCCCTCTCTACCTCACTTCCTACCCTCATTACCCTGTTTAGACCCCTCTCTTCTTTCTTTGCCCCACCTTCGAATTCTAACATTTCTCTTTGTCTCCACCCTCTACTCCACCCTCCTTCCTCTCATTTTAGTGGCTTACATCCCATTCTAGTTTACTATCTTTTTCCTTTTGCCCCTCCTTTAACTGTTCATATTACTCCTTTTCTACTCTTTGTTTTCCTTCCTTCTACAGTCATACTTATTTTATTATCTCTTTCCTTTCTCCTACCACCTTCCTTTTTCTTATATTTCCCTTTCCTTTCATAACACTATGCATATCTTTCCCTTCTAGTATCCTTTTCTTCCTTTCCTCTCATCATTTATTCTTTTATTCCTTTCCACTCTCACCTCTTACCACATTCATCTGAGCCTACAGCCTTGTTGTCCCACTTCTTCTCTCTCTGCTCCAGCTTCTATTTCCCATTACTCCTCTCCCATATTATCCTCTTTTTTCTCTTTTACTAAATGTACTGTCCCTAAAATCAGATTTCCTTTCTTGAGTTCCCCTCTTAACAGATTTAAATGCAATATACTCTGTATCTATCCTTTTACTCAATGTCTTTCCCACTCTCTCAAATCACTGTTACTCTCTGGGGAAATTCATCCTAATCCTGGTCCTAATCCTTCTCTATCTACAAACACCTCTGAACTTCTAACTAATCTAAACTCATCTAACCCTCACTCTAAAGCTTTAACCATCTATTCTATTAATATTCACAGTATCCTCAATAAGACCTCTGAATTTCATTCTTGGATAGACCAACTTACTCCAAACATTGTTGCTCTATCTGAAACATGGCTAAAACCACATATCAATAACAAAGAATTTCTTCATTCTGGCTAACAAGGTTATACGTCATGACAGAACACACAAAAAAGGTGGAGGTGTTGCCATTGCATACTCTGATCTCCTTACTCTAACCCCTTATTCCATGCCTCAACCCTCTTTTCACCCAGCTGAACTTCTCATTGTTAATTGCAAACTTAATAAACACAAAACTCAATCTTTAGTTGCCGTATACTTCCCCCAGGAAATAACATTCCATTTTTAGAACAGATTCTTCACTGGTTGTCAGATAATTTACCCAATGAGACCATAATACTTGGTGATGTCAATATCAACTGACTTAAAATTTGTTCTAACTCTCCTACTTCTTGTATTAACCTTTACGGCTTTCCACAACTTATCTCCACTCCAACTTTTCATCATAAGCCTACATAGCTGTATTATTGATTGGATTCTTGTCTGTAATCCTCACTTCTATCAATACCCTGTATCCCTCCTAGACTGCTTAAGTGATCACAATCCTGTTTCTATCCAAAGAATTCCCTCCCATCAATCTCGACCACATAAATTCAAAGATTGTCCGAAGATGACTAAGTTTGACCCTCTGACTTTTATCAACTGCCTACAAGCTATTTATTGGTCCTTTCTCTCTTTTCTTCCTTTAGATGAAGCAGTATCTCAGTTTAACTCTATTTCCTTAATATATTTGACTCTCTTGCCCCTCCCAGAACTATCAGAGTTAAATATCAATGTGCTCCTTACTAATTATACACGGTCTCTTATGTGTATCAGAGACAAGGCATGGCACCTCTGGACTAAAATAAAATCTCCTACTAACTTTCAATCATATAGAGAACTTCGGAACTTGACTAAAAAGAATTTTATTAATGACAAAAAAACTTTTTATCTAACTCACCAAACTTTCTCACCTAGAAACCCTAAAAAATTCTAATCCACTATAAACTGTATTCTTCACCCAAGCAAGCTTTCCACTCCTAACCCATGTCCTAACAACACACCACTTGAAACTGCTTCATTGATACCATTAGTAAACTCATGCACACTTCTAATTTTCCTACTCTCTCACCTTCTACCTCCTCTCAACCACACTGCTCTTCCTTCTCTTTAAAAACTATTCCTACTAAACATATCAAAAAACATCTACTTAATCTCAAACCATGCTCTCCTTTGACTGATAAACTTACTCCACTCTTTCTTAAGATAGCAGCTAATGCTATTGCATATCCAGTCTCTGTCACTATAAATAATTCCATTACATAATCTACAGTCCCAACTATTTGGAAAAAATCCCACATAATTCCTATTCACAAGGGAGGAAACTCTATTGAGCTCTCAAATTATGGGCTTATAGCTATTCTTTCTCCCCTTTCCAAAATTCTGGAACATTGTATCCACAAACAAATTTCAACATATATTATGAAGGAAAACTTGTTTACCCCAACTCAGCATGGTTTTTGCACTTATCACAATACTAGTACTGCTCTCATCTCTTTTCTTAACTCTGCCTGTCTTGCAAGAGATAACAATAAACTTGTGTCCTGCCTCTTCTTAGACCTTTCTAAAGCATTCAACACTGTCTCCCACTCTATCCTCCTCTCCAAGTTAGCCCAACTCCGCTTATCTTCTTCTGCTATCTCTTGGTTTAATAGCTACGTCACAGGTATGATGCAATCTGTCAAATGGTTCTATACTTATTCCCCTTTTCTTCCAATTAATATGGGTGTCCCTCAACGTTCAATTTTGGTCCCTTTTTTTAACATCTTTACTAACCAACTAAACCAATCTTGTCCCCAATCTACCCCTGTTCAGTATGCAGATGACTCCACTATCATCTCTATTGCTGATAACCCTTCAGACCTACCAACTACTACTCAAAAATCTTTTAACCTTACTGAAACCTGGCTATCAAATAATAATCTCATTCTTAACCCAAAAAAGATTAAGCTTCTCCTTTTCCTTCCAAAATCACTATACCACCTGAAATGTACATTTACCATATCCTCACTAAACAACATTCTCATTACCCCTGAAACCCATACTAAGCTCCTTGGTGTGTTAATAGATGATCAGCTAAAATTTGATTTACATGTACATCACTGTATTAAGAAAACACATCAAAAGCTTGGCTTATTATATAGAAATAAATGGTCTCTCACCCCTGACTCTAGAATTACACTAGCCTACACCTACCTCCTTCCAAATCTCTTTTATGGTTAACAAATCCCTACCAATTTACAGTCCTCCCTCCTCTCCAAACTGAAATCTACCTATAATAAAATAGCCAGATTTGCACTAATATATCACTTAATTCTCATCATTGCCTAGCTTTGAGGTCCCTGGGCTGGCTAGAATTTTCTAACCAACTATTATTCTCTCAACTTCTAGTTATTCATTCTATTTTGAATAAACCTTCCACTTGCCCTAGTCTCTCTTCTCTTATCACTCTTTACACTCCTTCTCAATCTCTCAAAAGCTCTGATCAATACCTTCTAGAAATCTTCATATCTAAAAAATCAATTGGACATTATCTTTTCAGCTCCTGTATTGCCTCCCAATGGAACAAACTCACATTAACCCTGAGCATTATCTCTAATGTTTATGAATTTAAGAAAACACTTAAATTACACCTTCATAGTTCCTGGTCTTGTCTCTGTGATCATCCAACATGAACTCCTCTCTTTAATAAGACTATTTCTCCCTCTTTCCTTTTGCTACACTCCAGCTTAGTCTTTGTTCCTTCTTCTTTCTTTTATATTCCCTAATCTTTCCTTCTTCTAGTATTTTCCTTACTCTTACTTCTTTTTACATGTCTTTTTCCTGTAATTTCTTCTTCTTCTTACCTTGTCTTTTATTGTAAATATTTGACATGACCTGTAACATTCTATATTTACTGTTATATTGTAATATTCTTGTAAATACTTTTTGTATTTCTACTGTTAAATATTTTTGCTTAATTCTATTTGGAGATTTTCTCCCCGGGCCTCCACTGAAAATGGGCTATGCCCAGTTGGACACCCCAGTTAACAAATGTCAAACAAACAAATAAATAAATAAATATAACTGTGACCATCCACATACCCAGCTAGGTCAGAGGCATACCAGTGTGCCTCCATTGGAATCCCCTATGTATAACATGTTTGACATGGGCTTATGCCTACATGGCTGTAGGACACAGGTGTGTGGCCATGTGTGATATGTGCTGTGTATGGCTGTGGCATTTATGTGTGGCTTGGCCTCAGAGATCCCCTTTGTTTGTGTATGTGTATGTTGAGAACCACTGCTGATGTTTGTGTGTGTTGTGTAGGTGTGGGTGTTGTGTGAGGTGTACTGATTGCATTGACAACCTGTTTGGGGACAGATATGCAGCCTTGACAGGCAGTGACCATGGACTGCAGGTTCCTACAGTCATTGCATCTCTCACACAGTGTGTTCATTGGTGGTGTCTGTGGATGTCTGTCCATCCATGTACATGTGGCAAGTGCTACACAGTGCCAGGACACCAATATCAACCACACTGGCTGGGGAACTGTAGGACATTGTCCAGTCATATACTCCAGAATCTGAGGGAGGAAGGCCAGGGAGACCTGAGGGGTGGGCCTACAGACCAGATGATTACTACTACAGTAGGAGACTGACACCACAGCAGACCATATAGACAGCCTATGAACAAGCAGTAATAGGTGCAACAGCTACATGCAGTGCAACACCTCATAGTACATGTAGCAAGTAGCATGAAACATCAGGATCAGGGAGACAATGCATGCTGTACTGCCAGTTTGTTGCCGATACCCACAGATATGCTGTGTTGATAGATGGCAGGGGTATGATGTGGGGGTTAGCAGTCGATACTACTGGCAAAAGTGGATGTGCAGGGTCTGTACATAATGGTGAGCAATGTATGCAGTCTTGTGATGTCTTCTCCTGTTCATGTCTTTCAGGTGGAATGCACAGAAGATGCAACCAAGCCTTCTCAGAAGCTGAGACCACTACAATTATTGATGTGCTGAGACTGCATCACTGTTGTCAAGGTGCCACCATAACCAGCAACAATGCGCTGCCCTGTGGGCAGACCTGGTAGCAACAGTGAATAATGTGGGCCACTGGGACAGGAGCTATGAACAGATCGGACACCGTGCTACTGATCTCATACACCATGCACGGCAAAGGGGCTCTGCTGTGGCCAGGGACCATGCTGGCAAAGGAGGAGGACCTGCTACACAACCACCACTCTCAGTCACAGAGGAGTTCCTAGCAAACCTGGCATCAGCCACCAACTCACAGGAAAGCATCAGTACATATGTCGTGGAGGTGGGTGACACAGAGTCCACAGCGGAGGAGCATCCAGGTAAGCCTCCAGTGGTCATCATGTTAATACTGTAGCATTCATAGTGGCAGCCTCTGCATACCTGTATGCATATATCAGGTCAATCTGCATCTGTGGTTGGGGCTTTGTAATGCACACATGCACACATATTGTGAATGTCGGTAATTTGGGTAGTATCACAGGTTGTACTGTACATGTTGATAAATTTTCCTGTACCATTGCCATATGTGCATGTGCTGACAACACCTCTCCCCCACAACATAGGTGCTTCTGGTGTGGCTGGGGAACATCAACCTGTTGCTAGTGTGTGCAGACTGTAATGTTATGGGTCACCTATACCCTAGGCATGTTAAGGGCTGCCAGTTTGCCATGCACACAACTAAGTGTAACCATATTGCAATATGTTCCATGTTCACTTGTGGTGGGGCTCACTGCAATGCATCACATTGGTATTCACAGTAGCATATTTGCAGGAGCTGTAACATATTCCCATGTAGTTTGATATAGGTGTACCCACTGCGCTATGCAGGGGTGCATTACTATTGTGTACATGGGTGCACTGTGTGTTAGGCGAAGGTCCATCACTTACTCCAACTTCTCATGCATCTCACAGGTGTACAGTACTAGCAACATTAATTGGACATAGCTACACTGCATGTTGTTGAGGACCTGTCCAGAGTGTGTCTGTTGTGGTCTGATTGTGTGTTGTGCATGGCATCAGTCAGAAGGTGTGGTCTGTGTAATGCCTTTGAGGCACCTCACGTGTGTGTGTGTGTGTGTGTGTGTGTGTGTGTGTGTGTGTGTGTGTGTATTATCAAACATTATAGTGCAGGAATTAATGTAGTCATGTTGTCTTCCCCTCACAGGTGACCATGGGGGTTAAAGTGTGTCCACCTCACAACCTGCTATCAGTGTCTCATCGGACACTGATGATGGTGGCCATTGTGAGGCACAGATGGGGTTATTGGGGGCTGAATCTGTCCCATTGGTTGACATCCCATTTGAACCCCCAATGTCCCTGCACACGGTCAGTATACCCACACATACCCAGTCCCCAGCAACCACAGATATTGGACAGTTGGAGGGTGGTGACATTGAACAGGGTAGTCTGGTGACTATGGCATCTGAGACTGCAGACACTAGCCATAACCAGAGATATGGTGACATCCCACACAGTGCTTAAAGGAGGATTGCTGCCCATCCAGCCCCTGTCAGAGGTGTCACAGCACATGTCACCTGACGCTTGTTTTGGTCCATCATAGAGACACAGACACATTGTGAATGGTACACCAGGCAGATGCTCAGGGTCATGGATGCAACACTGGCTGGCATACATGACTCCCTCCACAGCACTGGTGATGCCTTACATCATTTTGCTAATGTAGTGGATAGATGGTGGGGTGAGACATTGTCAGTTCTTAACTGTGCAATGTCTGTGCTTGAACATGGGGTGGGAGTAGGGCATTGGACATGTGGATGTAGGTCAGCTACAACATCAGCTGAGAGCCCACATGGCCGTGAACACTCACAGTCCCATAGTGGCAGCACCACCAGCACTAAAGTAGGGAGGGTGCTGTTTACACCAGAACATGGCAAGCCATGGGCACATGGTCCTGGGTCACAGAGCCAACAGACACTGGTCACTGTCAGGAAGTAGTACCACATCTGGCCTTGGGCACAGTGCCAGTGCCACTCCTGGCAGAACCAGTTCCCATGTTAGTGGCCGGAGATGGTGAACTGTACACTCTGCCATGTACGTTCCACAGCTGTCCAACATACCCTTGTGTAGGGCTAGCACATGGCTTGACTGTGTGCATGCACACACTCACACATCACTGTCACATGCAGGTCACCGACAGACACACACAGCTCCTCTCCATAGCCCAGCTGACCAGCACCCCTCCAGACACACACACATGATGTCAACTGTATGTTACAGCCTAGGCCTTTGGCAACCCCACACCACACCCTCTGCATGTGATGATACATGTACCACATCCCTGTTATCCATACCATCGATGCAGGGACATGCTAATATGTGCCTGATGCGCAGGGTGAATCTAGTACAGGTAATGGCATTTTGTAGTGTAGTAGTGTTATGCCCTGTAAGGTGCTGTCTGTTGCCAATTGTCATGCATGCACATCAAAGTATATGTACCTTTGTGCCATAATGCTTTACTGTTGTTAGTACTGCTGACTGACTTTTGTCTCACAGACCTTATTCTGTTTCTGTTCCAGGTGTCTATGTGTGTAAGTCATGGTGAGCTGCTGCCATTACAGAAGCTCAGGATGGTGGGGTGGCAACAAGGACACCTTTTCATCACCAAGGTATGCGTGGAACAGTGTGAGGGACAATGGGGCAGACAGTGTAACCTTGTATGCATATCCCTTGACACAGCAAGCTAGTCTTGATACATATGACCTGGGTGCTCCTTAGGATAACAGGTACATAGTTACAGACTACTGGCTTTGGGTCCCTTACTTCACCCCCAACACAATCATCGATCAGCACCTGTTGGCTATGGCATTGATGGACACAGGTTGAACCCCTGGGACAGATGTTTGTTTTTTTTCTGCATCCACTCAACCTTGAAACAGTTGATGAGAGTCTGCATAGTCCTGTGTTTAGAATGTTTGGGGAGTGCATTCATGAGACAGGGCAGCCTGTGGTTGACAAACCTGCCTCTATATCAGCTTTTTGTGCTGTGTCATATGTGATTCAGACCTGTTGTGCCGGTAATGTGCATATGAGGCAGCTGTTGAAGGGCTGATCACAACATTGCTGTCTAGGCATGCCACAGACACCTATGGACAAGCTGAATGATAACCACTGGGGCAGTACTGATTAGAGATTGTCTGCATGGAACAGGTGTTGAGGGCCATGGATGACCTTTGTGGGTGTTAACATAGCCTTTACAGTTTCTCCAAATGTCTCCATAGGTGCATAGCAGACTGACCATGCTGCTAATGTACTGTAGTACTGACTGAGGACTATTCACAGGTAATTTCCACCACATACACACCTTTTCTGACTACTGCCACTACTTGTTTCCTGAATGCAACATTGTTGCTGGGTACCCAGGTTTGTCATCGCAGTGTGTGTGTTTATGAGGTTGCTGCTGATGTGGGAAGTAGTGGAGCCATGTCCTTGCTGTATGGTATGCTGACACTGTTGTCTGCATTCAGCTTGAGGCCAGGACCTTGGCACCATTCCATACCCACTGCATGGCCCATTGCAGTGTGTTAACAGCAATTTATGGCTCAATAACTGCACACTACTTACAGTTGACACAGCCTTAGGCAGTACCTACATATGTGTGTGGTGGCAGTTAGCATTCATGCCTAGATACATGTGGGTAATTTGGGGAAACAGGTAGTCACATGGCATTCACATGTCTACATATTGCAAGTACATAGGTGACACAGATTGTGGTTGCCACCTTATCAAATGTGGACTGTGGGACAAGTCTTGTAATAACAGTATAGTTGGCAGGACATACCATACGCATGGCAAGTGCAACACACAGGATGTTCTTTGGTTTGCTAATATGACAGTTTCATTTTGTGACATTACCTTAGCTTACATTCTTTGGCATGACATTAAGGTGCTTCTGATGTGTCATAACTGCTCTATGCAATTAGTAGACAACTTGTCAGTTGTTCTACACTTTGGGTACTTTTGTACTGTTTGAGTTGTTGTCACAGGTCACACCTTGCCAAACATGGACTGCAACCTGCAGGGTGGTACAGATGGTGGCCATACCTCTCACCTCTACATATTTCTGCAGAATGTCCTGATGTTTGCCACATATTTCATTTCCATTTGTCATACCATTGTGGTTTTCTGGCAAATTGTTGGAAAATCATGAAAGACTAACATTAGAGATTAATGAAGGATATTGTCATATTACAACTCATACCATTTGGAAAATGCATTCAAATGCACAACCTGTTCTGGTATCTATTTTACATGCGTGTCACAGCAATATGTGATGGTTGTGCTCAATGTTTGGCCTTTGCCTTACATTTCTGTATGGCTTTTACCAGATGTCTTTCTGTGAGGAGTTGAGAGGTATGCTGGTGGCTATGACACAGTTAGACTGCTACAAGGGGATATACATACATACATACATACACCCACTCATGACCTGCCCTTGTTGACAGTAGAACCTCTACCTGCTTAGTTTACATACAATAGTGCTATATACATAACACAAGCACCACAGAGCTACTATAGTTTTGCAGTGTCTGCCACTTCTATTCAGGTGGGTGACATTTGCAAGTGCTGTAAGATTGCCAGTGGGGGGGGGGTTAACAGTCCCTTAACATGGTAGAGCCATCTCAAACACACATACAATGCTTCATCGGGACATTCATTGAAACACACATGTACACAGAGTTGGCACTTTTCAGATTAGAACTCCTACTTATCTTGTTATGTACGATACACACCGACATGACTA
This sequence comes from Protopterus annectens, assembly GCF_019279795.1. Taxonomy (NCBI): domain Eukaryota; kingdom Metazoa; phylum Chordata; order Ceratodontiformes; family Protopteridae; genus Protopterus; species Protopterus annectens. Next base: position 695,646,438 of record NC_056732.1, on the reverse strand, counting down.
TTGCACACACCACAGTGCCTTTGTGTTAGAAAATGTGTAACTGTGCTTCTAAGGTGGATGACATCTGTAGGGGCCCTGAGTAGATTGGCAATGAGGGGAGTTAACAGGGTGGAACAAGCACATGAAATGGTATAACCATCGCATACACATAGGCAAGACAGCCACAGGGAATATTCATACAGAAACACATACACTCACACAGTTGGCAATAGTCAGATTAGAACACCTACCTATCTACTTGTATGTACTATAGTGCTATGTACATATCGCATGTGCCACAGACATTATATGCCAGGGACATAACTCACAACCTCTTACAGCAATTAATCTTGGGAATGCCTTCAGGAATGGTGTGATAACGCCCCCCCCCCCCCCCGCAAAATAGGGACACTTCTCACATATTGCTCTTACAAACCTAGACAAGTAATAGCATAACAGGTTTTGCATCAGCATGAAGTTCCAGATGGGTATGATCTCTGAAGCTGACATGTTTGTCACTGTTTGGAATGTCAACTACCATGGATTTGCCAATGATTTGACAGAAAACCCCATTGTTATGAGACACAGACCACATCTATGCTGCAAACATCTGGACATTTTGCATACATCTGTACAGATGAGTGGTATGGCCTGTAGCATTTCAAATGGTGCATCTAAGGTGGATGACATCAACAGGCCCTTTAAAATAGTGCCATGGGGAGGGGTCAACAGGCCTTAAAATGGTATAATCAACAGACACGACAGCTATTTGGGATATGACTGAAGAAAACAAAAAACGAACTGCTAAAACAAATGAAATAGCCACAGGAACTGCTCCAACGTGAAACTGATAGTAAAATGTTTAATGAATAAACAGCAAGCATGACAACACAGCACAGCCACAATAGACCACTACAAATAAAGCAGTAAATCTGGTGCAGTATTAAGCGCTTTTCGTCTGTTAAATAAACAGACTTCTTTAAATGTAATTCCTTGAATCACATGTTCAATGTTCCGCTTAAATTTAACCCTATATAGGCTTATGTAAGCCCTCAACTCTATATAAAAAGTAGAAAATGTATATAGTAAATGTTACAAACATTATAAAACATTGTAAAACATTGTAAAACATTATACAACATTATGAGAGTTGTGTGAACACTGTCTTACATCTATTTATATTAACCCAATTTAATTATACATATTTATAAATCCAACTCAAAAAATGCATGTTTTTATATGTTCATATGTACATCTAAAATAAATATAGTCCCTGCTATACTACTTTAACTTATTGCATATTGCTATAAGTTACTTTTCTTTTAAGATGCAAAAAATGAAATATCTATTGCTTGATAAATTCTTATGTACTATATAATAAATAGTGATAATTAAGATCTATGCCCAAATGGCACTAATATGAGCTCTAATATATAAATTAAAAGGATGTATATATACACACGCATATATACAGTAGGCTGTATTGAGATTCAAACCGCTCCTTACCTAGTTGTATGCACTATAGTTCTACCTACTTATTGCATGCACCACAGAGATTATATGCCTAAAAAGTGTCCAACAGTTGATCTAAGGTGGATGACATGAACAGGCCCTGTAAAGTAACGCAATGGGGGGGGTGGTCACCAGGGTGGAACAGGCCTCAAAATGATATAACCAACACACACAATCACAGTTGCCAATATTGAGATTAGCACATTTACCTATCTAGTTGTCTGTACTATAGTGCTACATTCTTATCGCATGTTCCATGGAGATTATATACCTACAGACTGTCCAATGGTGGATTTAAGGTGAATGACATCAGCAGACCTTGTAAAGTAGGGCGATGGGGGTTTACTGAGTGGAAAAGGCTTCAAAATGCTTTAACACACACACACACACACACACACACACACACACACACACACACACACACACACACACACAGGGTGGGTGACGTGAGATTACAACCCCTATCTCAATACTATTACTCAATGGACTTCACTGTCATATTGGCACGTGCCACTGGTTACAACTGGTGTGCAAATGGCTGCATTAGGACATCATCTATGCCTTTCAGGGTGTTTCTCTCTCTCTCTCTCTCTCTCTCTCTCTCTCTCTCTCTCTCTCTCTCTCTCTCTCTCTCTCAATCTGTCTCTCTCTCTCTCTCTCCCCCTATCTCTGCCTGTCTATAACATATATTTGTATATGTTGCCTATATGTGTATATATATATATATATATATATATATATATATATATATATATATATATATGTCTATAACACTCAACAGCTGCAGATATATCACATATGTGCCACCTACAGATAGATGAGGGTAATCCTGTCTGATGGGGGTGGGGAGAGACATTTAAGGTGTACATAGCTGTCTGTATGCAAAGACATATATGGACAATACAGTTGTATTGTCAGATGTGGGTTTAGACATGGGCTGTAACTCTCTAAGTGTGGGAGCATGCCCAGTATGACCTTCAATAGTAAGAGTGGGACTCCATTCCAGAGCTAGCTGTACCCCGGTCCAGGATTTTGTGTGCTACAGCTGATTGGCTGATGAACCTGTGTAAACAGTTGACACATCAGTGATATACTGGCTGGGGATCACCTGGCTGTGTGCTATCCTTATTAACTGAGTCGTATCCTGGTGTGGGTACAGAGTGCAATGGACTGAGCAGAGCTTTCCTTAATAAGTGTGGTATATTCTACATAGCACTGTTTCTTCTTGCTATGTCAGTGGCAGACCAGTATAGAGTAATTTGATGAACCGCTGACAGACATTTGTTTACTGACTCCATACACTGCAGGAACCTGTTACTGCACAAATTGTTCTGGTATGCACATTCTCCATTTGTCTAGCTAGAGGTTCCCCTTCCCCTTATAAGTGTCTCTTTGTCCTTCTGTAGTCCAGTCACAGGCTTTGTCCACAGTTGCTGCTATGTATTTGTAGTTATGGTATGATTGGGGTGGAAGTCATAACATCACACACAGGGTTACGGACTTCACATCTCTGACTGTAGCTGTTTAGCAGGTTGTCCATCATTGCATCTCTACATCTGCTGTGGTGCTCAGATTGTTTGTATTGCAATGTTATTATAAGGCTACATGTTGGCCATAGCTGTCAAACTCTTACAGACTGATATCTGGACAAGCCCGCATACAACAGCCAGACACAGGCCCAGACATGGAGACAGGGTGTTAATATTGCTCTTCCAAATGTAGACAGTTGGTAGAATGGTTTTGTATTCGCTTGCATTTTCTTATGGGTATGACATCTGCTTCTCAACTGTCTGTCATTGATGTTTTCACATCAACCTTTATTGTTTTGAAAATAGTTTGGTAGGCAAATGCAATGTTATGACAAGCAGAACAGATATATGAGGCATATGTGTGGACATCCTGTCATTCCAGGGGTATGAATGGTGCCCACTGACTTGTTGTCAGTACTGACACAGTAATGTGGCAGCCATTTATAACCTGGCACTACACTGACTTGTCAAAACCTGCTGTTCTACTAGGCACTGTGTAGGTTACTCCAAACTGTGTACTGTCCATATGTATGGCCCCCTGTCCCTCCATTGTCCAGCTTTCCTGCAGTAACAAATATTGACTTCTGGACAGTGTGTACAACTCCTACTGTAGGTGTAGTTGACATGCAAAATAGTTGTCACGGCCAGTCTCGAATCATGAACCCTGTCAACCACAGTCCTGTACTTAGACCACTAAGCCACAACAGCCAACAGTAAGTGCTGTCTACTTCCTGACAATATTAACCACGTACATACATAGCACAGTGACCCCTTCATACTGTGGACATTGAACAAGTTGGCAAGTTGATTGGGACATCCGTGGGAATGTGTGGTCTGCTGCTATTGCTCTACAAACATAAATGTTGCTGCATTTCTATAGGAACACAGGTGTGTTAGGGGAAGGGGGCATACATCTCAACTGTACACATTCCACAGACTGTCCAGATGTTTTCCTCATAGTTTGGATCCATTTATCATAGTATTGTAGTTGTCTTGAAAAATACTGGCATATCATTAAAGACCAAAGTTAAAAAGTAATGACAGACATTTGAGTTTCAGACTTCTTACCCTTCAGAGACTTAATGCAACTGTAAGACCTGTTCTAATATCACTGCCTAAGTTTGTAAGAGCAATATTTCATAACTGTCCCTATTTGTTGGCCTTTGCTACACATTTGTTTTATTTCTTTGTATAGATGACTTGCTGTGAGAGGCTGAGAGGTGTGTATGGGATTCCAACACTGACAACCATGCAAGTGACCTATGACCCACAGTTTCTTGGTCCCTCACATATACTGCAGTGAGTTTTGCCACCTTGATGACTACTGCATATTCTGGGGCAGCCAGTTTTTGGTGGACATTTCTTGTTCTCCCACATAGTTGTCAGTTGTCTGCTGTTATCCTGGTAGCCCACCCCATTCCCTTGTGTACATGCAGCAATACCATAGATATGCCACCACAGTCTACTACTCCATTCATTTGTTGTTAAGAAGAGTGACTTACCTTGTGCCTGCAGCAGTTGTGAAGACAGTGCTTCACGGCTGATTCTGTCAGATGCACGCAGTACACAGCCTATACATGGTAAGGTACAGTTAGTGTGATGTGTGTGGCATCTTTTTTACTGTGTTTGCGTGTTGGAGTGAGTTGTCAGTCCCTGGGTACCTAGGGTGTTGGTGTATGTGCTATACATTGCCTCTTTGCCAAGGCCAGGGTGTATTGGGCATGCCTACATCTGCCTACAGGGACAGGCTCAGGGGGTTCCTCCTCTGAGTCCCCCTGTGCCTGTGGGGACCTTGGCAATGGTTGGGGGCTGTGCGTTCCTTCCCTGTGATGTTCCTGCCACAGCTGTTTCTGCAGGATCATATTGTGTAGCATGGCAGATACTGTGAACATGTGTGCACATGTGGCTGGAGAATACTGCAGAGCTCCACCACATATGTCAAAGCAGCGGAACCATGACTTGAGCAGCCCAAACACACGTGCTACAATGTTCCTAGTTTGTGAGTGTGCCTCATTATGGTGTTCTTCAGTGGGTGTGTGTGCATTTCTGATGGGTGTCATCATCCATGGTTCCAGTGCATAGCCAGCATCCCCCACTAGACGGCCGTATGGGATGTCCCCCTTGGCAAATGCCTGGTACAACTGTGATGCATGCCAGATGTGGAAGTCGTGATAACTGCCAGGGTTGCCAGCACAAACATTGATGATAATGCCCTGGGCACTGCACATGACCTGGCAGTTGGAGTGATACCCCTTGCAGTTGACATAAACTCTACCCTCCTCACCAGGTGGTGCTTTGATATACACATGAGTGCAGTCTATGGCACCCAGTACCTCTGGGTAGTGTGCTACCCAGTGGAAGAGACACATATTGCTGGTCCTCTCCTCAGGGGTGTTGGGAAAAAAAATGTGCTTACTGGCATGTGTTATCATGACCTCCAGGAACAGGTGGAGTACCTTGGATGTGGATGCCTATGAGATCCCCATGATGTCCCCAGTAGGTCTTTGGAAAGTACCCATAGATAGTATTCTTAAGGCTACACATACCTTTGTTTCCACTGGGATGGGTTCCCCTCTGTTGGCTCTGGGCCGGCGTGAGGGCGGCAGAGCTCAGTGAGTTCCTGTTGTATGTTCCTGTCCACCCTGTAGCACTCTATCTCCAGCTCATGTAGCCCCTGAAAGGTTACCCTGGGTCTGAACACTCTTTTTCCTCCTCAGTCTGGGCCAGTTGTCAGCATAATCGCCATCAATGATCTCAGCTAGTAACACGTAGAGATGTAGCAAAGCAGCAGCAGCCCTTATCATTTTGTCAGTTAAAATTCCCAAGTGTGTGCTCCAATGATGCAAAGTATGTGGGAAAAATCAGATTGAAGGGTGTCTGCATAGTTTATACTGGTTTGCTGCAGATACAGCCGCGTGATTGCCTGACTATCATACATTCCACCTGCCAGCTATATTATTAAGGAGTTTGAATATGCCAGAGTGAGTGGCAGAGGGCTTATTAGTCATTTATAGTTGATTGGATTTTCTAAGCTATTTCCTTTTATTTACTTTTTTTCAGTTTCCTCCACTTCTAAGCCCCGTGTCATGCTGCGCAAACCCGTGGCTCAAGTGTAAACATTGTTGAGCAGATTTGACCCACCCCTGTACATGAGCATGCTTACGTTTTCTTTAACTAGCTAAGCACAGCTTAGCAGCCTCAGACACCCCCCCCCCCGCTTAGCTGTGCTTGGCTGAGCACAAACAGGACCCGCTGAGCTCCAATCTGATTACACAAACCATGACACACACCCTTTTCATGTCAGCTGTCTCTTCTGCCTACACTAACATGGTTCTAGCTCTTACACAGTTAGTACCTGCGAACACAGCGGCCCATTTTGCTATTCAATAAACTTAGCTCATTTACATACACCTAATTGTGTATCCACTAGATACTGCACTACACTAGAGCCTATATCCTTACCAACCACTATAACCTGCCATTGTATGACTCTGCATGCTGGCCAGTATAATGGGAAAATTCAGTATTGCTTTCAAAGTCATATTTTACTATTTTCATTTTTTTTTGCAAACTAGCATGTTTGCGTGTCACTGCTCTCTGCTTAAACGTGGCTTATGTGATAAAAAAAGTTTACTTTTTTGTTAATTGCATCACTTTTAAATGTCTTTTGCCATAGTTTTGGCCATTTGCTTGCCTACTGCACCTAATACATGCTTGTATTCGGCCTGTCACAGCTCCTATTTTATTTTTACATTCCAGTACACAATTACTAACTATGTACATTTTTTCTGCAGACACAGCACCTACATGGATGCCCCTCTGCTTCCTGGATCACAAAATCACCTCATTTTCATGGTTTTCACTAACAGATGAGGTGATTTGCATTCCGCGATCGCTTCCGTGTCTGCACCGTGTCTGCATGCTCGTGCATTTACCAAGCCCTGTTTCTTGGATTGCTTGACGGCCATATTTCGTGTTCGGGCTGCAACATTATTCCTACATGGAGAATCACTCCATGTAGGATTTATTGAATTACCCCTGTTATCAGCTTTTAAGTAGTATTATGGCAAGATTAACAAAGATACTTCATCCATTTCTAATAAATTGTCATTAGAGACTATTATTCGAGACAGCATAAAGAAACTGATTGTTGATATTGAATCACTATTACAACACATGATATAGAAATAACAAATCAAGTAAAAAATAAAAGCAAATAAAGTTGATGGCATAATTCCAGAGGCACAGACATTATTTCTACAAAATGAAGTTTATTAAGTTTGTTAAGAAATTTTTTCTTATGTCCAAACAACTATATAATCCTTCCATGATGGAAATTTTATTCTGCTCCTTTACTAAAATGAGAAAAGGGGGGGTAAACTATCCCTGGGATCCATTAACCCCTAAACTAAGTGTACACTGTTCTGAGTGAACAGACAACACAAGCATAACTTGCACCTACTTCTTCCTAATTTTGGTTTTCCTACTGATTTTCTTGCAGCCTTAAATATGGAAGGGTTTTCATAAAGGTTACCACAAAGTGTAAAGTACATGCACACTTAGTGTAATCATTCTGAGTGACTAGAAAGCACAAAAATGTGGTAGGAATGTTCTTGAATACAGATAATGTACACTTAGTGTAGGCGTTAATAAATCTGTCCCTATATTTCCCATATTGATTATAAACAGTCATATCTATCTTAGCAGATTATAGTTAATATTGCCCTTTCTTATAGATGATAAAACAGGTTTTATAAGTAATAGACACATGGCAATATGAAAAGAACACGAACAGTAACAGATTTTGCATGTGAAAATGCTTAGGAATTGATGGTTATGAGTTTTAATATAGAGAATATGGCTGATCTTTAATCTGGAAATATTCATTCAGTGTATTAAAGTGAGTTAGTTCTCCAAACATTTATATACATTTGGTAAATATGATATCTACTGACTCACAAACTTATATTAAGCTTGGAGTTTCTCTGTCACAATCACTAATTATAAAACAAATACTAAAAGACATATTCCTTCTTTTTGTTACAGCAATGGAATCATTGACAAAGTCAATTAGGAAAATATTTACACTAAAAATAATATTCTGTATTCTAAACAATATTTTCTAAATCTAGCAAATATAAATAATAATATACCATATCTGGTCTTTTCTTTAGAAAGATTTTGAATCATTTTCGGACTTTTAGTATAATGAGAATAAAGCAAATAAAATATTAATAAATCAGAAAGTAAACACTCTCCATCTTAGAGAAAATATAACTGGAATTATGAATGTTAAATAATTTGTCATTTCTTTCTAAAACTTTTGGAAACTAGAATATAACTTAACTACATCAATATTATTAATAATTTAAATAACTGGTGTGCAGCCAGAAATGTTTGACTCAAGAGACACTGTGTAATCTTCCTACTGGACAGGCCAATTTGACTCGAGACACTGTGTAATCTTCCTATTGGACAAGCCAGTTTGACTCAAGAGACACTGTGTTAATCTGGGTCTACATCATATGAGCGAATTGCACAAATTGAGAACGCTCATAATATCGAATGTACGGGACTTCGAAGTGCTTTTCCTGAGATCACGGTACAGTGAAGAATGGGATATTTGCCCTTTCCTCACTGTAGTGCCATCTCGGATTTGGAATATATATATATATATATATATATATATATATATATATATATATATATATCGGGGTGGGGGGCACAGCCCCCCACAATAGGAAGTTCGAGGTCTGGTACATTCGATATTATGAGTGTTCGCAATCTGTGCGATTTGCTCATATGATCTAGACCCAGTGTAAACGTCCTATTGGACAGGCCAATTGTAAGCCTTCCTCTGGAATACTCTGTCCTGTTTTGCAAGTTATCGGGGTGGTGTGGAAGAAATGGATACTAGTCATGGGATTGGTGGGGGAGAAAGGAACACTAGTCTGGCAGAAAATGTCGAACAGTTTCCTAAACTGTTCAGCATCTGACAAGTACAATGGAATTATGGAAGAAGGAGACAGCTACATGAGAGACAACTGAAAGAGGGACCGTTTAAAAAAAGTACTTTTCTCTATGAAGCCTGAGGTCTCTCTGTCCAGCACTGGAAATGAGAATGGATATTTAGCAATGCTTGTAGACTGACAGAGGAAATGGGGAGCAGTATATGATATAGCAGCAAAGCCCAGGATAACATTGTAGACAGTGATATCTTCTGTGCATCATAGGATGATCTCATGGATTTTGCTTTTTCTGCTTTTCATTTAATACTGCAGTACAAACCAAACATAGATTAAAGTTGTTTCTGGCTGGCTAGATGCAGGAATAGCTAATTTGGAGAGATTACGTGGATGACTCCCTATTAAAATGTTGGCACTCAACACACAAAAAAAAAAACAGAAGCCCAGGATAAGAATGAATCTTGATCATCACTCTTTTCTTTCAAACTTCTTTTGTAGCAGAGAGGCTTGCTCCCCTGTACCCCCCAATGTGAGGGGAAAGTTTCCCACACCCCCTAAACCTATATGTATCAACACCAAGATTTCCATACTTCAGTGAAAAGGGAATGTTCTGAGAAATGGCCATTTGCTAAACGAAACAGTTACACATTGAAAACAGACTTAGCATGAGCAACAGTAAACTGCACTTCCCTTGAAACTCAACATTCCTTGAAAATGCACAGGAAGTCAACATTCCTTGAAAATGCACAGAAGTTCAACAGTCCTTAAAATGCACTTGCTGATGACAGTATGGCAGCTGGTGTAGAGGATTCAGGCTTTAGAGTCCTGTATTAAAGGTACAGGGCTTGAGCCTGAATGAGTTAACCAACCTGCCATCCCTAACTGGGCATTGTGTACACACACACATACACACACACACACACACACACACACACACACACACACACACACACACACACACACACGCACGCACACACACACACACACACACACACACACACACACACACACACACACACACACACACACACACACACACACACACACACACACACACACACACACACAATTTTCCACTAACCTACTATTTCATCACCATCTGGAATGACAACAGCATCCAAATCTATGCTTATTTACATCACATGCTTCATTTCAGCATTCAGATCCCAAATTTATGCTCGTTTACAGTGTGGGCTCCATTTCAGTATATAACTCCATGCTTGTTTAAATCATGCACTCCATTTCAGTTTAAATGTGTGTGCATCATACTAAATAAGCACATACAGACACTACTAAAGATGCACTCTGTTGCATCCTTAAAGAAGAAATGTAACACATGCAGAGTGCATTCTTAAAGAAGAAATGTAAGTTTTTGTGGCAGCCCCTCAGCCAGTGGGCTCCCCCCTCCCAGGTAGTGCCCCCTCCAATCAAGTGGGTCTTACATGATTGCCTAGGTCATTCACTGCTGAATCCAGCTCTTGTTAGAAGTACTCTCATAAAGACAGTTAGGTTACTCCATTTAGTTTTGCATTTAAGACAGAGTACTACATGTTCTGTTTTAAATAAATGTTCAACATTCACTAATATAAATTTCAAAATTTAGGATGAACTAGGGATGTTTAAGAATTTGCTAAAAGGCTAATTAGACTTATAGACTTTACAGTCAAACCAAATGTCAATAGATGTTTATAAGCCTCTGTTCAGCCAGCATTTCTAATGTGCAGTGGTAGCAAGCTCCAAAGTTTGCCAGCCCTTGAGTGTTGAAAAGAACCAAGCACAGAAGACTTGGATTGAGGAACAGAAACAAATAAGTAATGACCCCTTGCTGAAAATCCTGCTACAGAAAACTAATAGCTAAAGTTAAAAAATCTTCATTCTTCAGGCATTTATAAACCAACATCAGATCCCCTCATAGTAACCTGTAATCAATTGAAAAAATTGATAGATATTCCAGTCTTTCTGTATATGGAAAATGCCTGACTCCAGTAATCTATCTAATATGTTTGTTGTATACAGTCCAGTCGCATTATCAGAGAAGAGTTAAACATGCAGACAGAACAGTATTCTAAAATAGGTCAAACAGAAGCCTTAAATAGCGAAATTATAACTTTTTCATCCCTACTTGAGAGGTAACACAGAATGTTTCTAATGAGATTATAGCACTTTCTCAGTATATATTTGAGGTGTTAATTAGATATCATAACCCTAAGGTCTCCAACACATATTATGCTGGACAAATTATAACTGTACTGTTTAATTATATTCATAATTTTTAAGGTTAAATGCATCATTCTGTATTTCTTAATATGAAATGCATACCATTTTAAGATGCCCATTGCAAAAGTTGATCCAGAAAGTTTTGAATAATTTTGTGTTTTGTGGTTATTGTTTGTTTTGATACCTCTCATCTCAGACAGCAGAGTGGCGTAGTGGTTAGTTAGCATTGTCATTTCACAGCAAGAGGTTCTCCAGTTCAATTCTTGGCTGGGATTCCTTCTATGCGGAGTCTACATGTTCTCCCTCCATTTGTGTAGATTTTCTCCAGGTGTTCTGGTTTCCTCCCATGTTACAAAGATAGGTATCTGGAGCATTTCTTCTCAGACCACCGCTGAAAATTGGTCTTTCCAAGTCAGACTTTCCCGGTAAACAAATAATGAATAAATAAATAGTATTGTCAGCAAATTTAATGAGCCAAGTGTTTTTTTTTTCCATTTGTTCTTTATTTGGGAATCCAGTCATTAAAGAGGCCAAAAAGTAGAGGACCCACAACTGACCCTTGATGAACATCAGTAGTAATTAAAATAATTTCAGCCATATATGGAATATAACAATCCTTTAGGGAATGTTGAAATAGCTCCACTAGGCATGGTGAGACACTGATAACAGTATTACATAAGAAAAAAACTATTCTAATTATCAGGCCCAGCAACAATGCTTAATCTGATAGCGTTTAAAGCTCTACTGCTGATGCCAGTTGAAGTAATTTGACAATTACTACAGTCATTATTGTGCATCATCCTTGCTAGAATACCATTACTGGGAACCCACTTGAAAAAATAAATAAACTTAACAACAAATTTTAGCCAATGTTTCAAGACTGGTAATATAACAATCACCTTCTTGTAAATAAATGTTTGGTACTGAAACTTTCCCAAAATACCTGAAATACCTAAATAAAGCCTTGCTGTTATCCAATGACTTATTGGTAAGCCGTGTGTCTTTTCTGCATCTGGCTTACCTCACCATATTCCTAAATCTTCTTTTATCTCTTAAATAATTTGTTTTATTTAAAAAAATAGAGATTTTTTAGACCTCCACCACAGAAAAATGTGCTGCACATAGTTTATATATTAATTCCATGAACTGAGAATTTTTTCCACCTATAAAGACTAACTGTACTGATCAAAACCTTGTATTTAATAAAAACACAGACACACACACACACACACACACACACACACACATATATATATATATATATATATATATATATATATATATATATATATCTACTTGCTGAAAACATCATTGTTGTACAATAAGCAGCAAAAATCTAACCAAACTAACACTACTTACAACCAGCTTAGATACAGCATTCACAACTATTCCTTCCAGTGGTATAAATCTATCTATGATAAACAATGGGTTCAGATGCAGAACAAAATGCAGTCCCCACCACACTGTGTTGCCTTTATAAGCATTGCTTTACATCACCTCACAGGTACAAACTATCCTCATGTGCTTTCTCACTCTAAATCCATTAGGCATTTAATCTAAATGTCATCTTACTGGCTCTCTATCAAATTTCCAAAAAGCTGTCTACATTAATCATTTGGAAAGTTGTTTCTTAACAAAACTTAATGGAAGTGGTGGCAGATTTAATTTGCCAATTGTCCAACTCTGTTGCATTTTAACTAAAAATCTAAACTGGCTCCTTTCATTGCTCAGTATAACATGAGGTACTACCACCCTACAAGTCACCACTTCTTTGGAATGTTCAACTAAAACGCAAGAACTTTTCCATGTTTACTCTTCAACATCTTTGCTAAAATCAGTTAACTGTTCACATATCCAAACATATCTTCAGTGTATTCCAATCCTACAAAGCATCACCTCTTTGGAAAGTTCACCTAAATAACCACAACTTTTCCAAATATTGCTCTCAATATCTTACTAAAAATCAGATAATATATGTTTCCATGTACCTGCTACCTCAAAGGAGCAATGCCAACAGTAAGTACAGACTGTGTGGAGCATACATGACACTTTTTATGGTCCTGAAATGTAACCATGTATAAGCTTCCAAAAATATAGAGACAACTGCACTAAACTCACGTCTGCAAATTTCTCTATAATTTGTTCTTTGTCTTTCTCATCTAGATTTCTGTCTTCCTTTTTCACATTAACCAGAACTGTACAGACCAGAATCCATCCAAATATGCAAAACCATAGGCTAACTTTGAGACTACACCTCAACTGAAAGTCCTACCCAAAGAGTAACTGGCCTGAACAATTGCAATTGTTTTTCAGGTAGACTATTTCCAAAGTATTATCTGATACTGATTAATTAAAGCCAGAAAAGTACTCAACCCATTTGGCCTGAATAATTGAAAACCTTACAGACAATGTTTGAGAGACAGAAACAGAAAATGCTTGAGAGAGAAAAAAACATAAGAATAGACTAGAAGAACTGAGAGTACATTGGAAAGGAAGCAGAGACTGGATTTGGGAGATGAGATAAATAGGACTAAAAAAAGCAACTCAGAAACTGACAAACGTGGGCTTATAAAGCATTAATTTTATTTGTGGAACATGACAGAACAAGAAAACCTGGAAATATTGGACATCTTTGACTTTGTTAAACTTGCAGGGGACTGTAAAGAATATACCCTACTTCATGTCAATAATGTTTGGAGCAACAATTAGGAGAGGGGAAGAGGAAGGAAGGAGTTGACTGTTAGTAAAACAAACTTTTGTTCTTAACATCAATATTGGTATAGTGCATGATATCTGTATGCTATAAAGTAAAGTTTTCTCAGTTATTTCCAAATGTAATGGGGATAGTAAAGTAAACAGTTGCACCTGTTTTTTTGTTTTAAGAAATTTAGGCACTGCAGTGTAAAAAAAAGAAGAAGAAAAGTTTGTTCAGAAGTGTATGATACAAGAAAACATGATGTGCTTTTTCTCATTCTTGCATAGAGGAATGACTGGATTAAGGCTCTTGGCTTTATCTAGCAACACATTTTAAGAGAAAGCAAATAAATCTGATAAAGAGCAATACAACAGAATACTTCTTTCTTTTAATGACTTTCTTTCAATGGCTAGGAGATGTTTTCTGAAAACATTCAAGTGTTTTCTTTCTGGGAGAGTAAGAAAGATAAGATAAAACCAGACACCAGTTAGCAGAAGCAGGGGCTGTAGCATGTGCCTTAACATGCATAACATTCCTTTTAGGTTAACCCAAGTCTATAAGTGTGGCTGTCATCTTGGGACAATTGGTCCTATTAGGAAGGTAAAACTTCAACATTTGAAGATGTACATAGTTTTGTGTATTAATATTAAGTTAATAGGTTGTGGGGTGTATTGGGGTGTATTTGTTTTTTTTTTTTTGTTTGAGAGCTTTCAATAAAACAACAAGGTTTGTAAGATGCAACATAGGCTCAAATGGATATGCCAAGAAACAACTGCATAAAAGGTCAACCTGCCAAACAGTGTATACATGTAACACAAAAGCTTGAACTAGATACTTAACAAAAAAATAACTGTTACAAATAAAAGGTGGGCATAATTTTTCAACATGAGCCTTTCAATATTATTATCAAATGTTAATGGTCTCACAGATATATACAAGAAAGAAAGCGTAGTGAACTATATTAAAAAATGTAGAGTGCAAATAGCTATGCTACAGGAGACACAGTTGGAAAGAACTGAACATATGAATTTGAAGGAATATGTACATTTAATGGAAAGTTTCGATACACATCCAATAACTATTTCAGATTACGCCCCAATAATAACTAAAATAAAAATGAGACACTGGCACTTTAGTATCTATCTGTTGAAAAGAGAGGAATTTAAGGAATGGGTAGTAGAAACTATTCAGGAGTTGTTAGAGAAGATAAACCCCAGGATTCAATAAAATCCATGTAGGCCCCATGAAGACCCTACACGGAATTTACCCATGTACATGGCCATGGTTCTTCCCTGGCAGTGTGCCATACATATTAATTATGACATGCTGCTGAGGGAGAACACAGTAACACAGATTTTGAATCCATGTAAGCAACACTGTAGAGGCGGTGCCATACTTGTGGTCTGTCCAGAAAATGTCTGGACAGTTGATAAGCACAGCACAATATATTTCAGCCCATTAACCTGGATTGAAAGGTGAACAACAGATATTACTTCATGAAATTGCAATTTTAATTTCTTTTTTTTTACATTTATGTGCTTGTTTGCGCAGTCCGGTGCATTGAACAGCTATGCTTAGCATTGCTTACATATACAGTAGACATGCTAGACATCTAAAAATAGAAACTGGTTGTACTCAATTTTAATTGTTTTTTTTCCTATCTATATATATATATATATATATATATATATATATATATATATATATACAGCAGACATCCACCAGACATGAACCATATATATATATATATATATATACAGCAGACATCCACCAGACATCTAAAATTAGAAAGCAGATGTATTCAATTGTTGTAGTACTGTGGTGCTTAGCAATGTGCAAACACACGCAGCAAATCTGCACTATACTTACAGGCACCTTTGTAGTATATGTGAAGATATACAAGTTCCCCTCACTATCTCAGTAGCTCTATAGGTTGAGTCATGACCTACAGTGTAGTAGGTCCCGGGTTCACGTACTGAGCAGTTGCACTTTTTACATTTATTGCTGTGAAAATATGTCAGGTGACTAAAACATCAGTTTAATTTAAAATTAAAAAATTGTTACATTTGGAAAAGCTGCACAATGCTAAGCCGGATGATCAACGGTCTGTTCCCATTTGTGCATTGCTAAGCTTCGCTTACACATGGCTTGTGTGAGTTTGCATGATGCTAAGTGGTGAAGCACTTTTCTGAAAGTTACAGCATGATGTGTAAGGGTGGGAATCTAGCCTATTTAAAGGTGAATAGGTAGGAATTTCACATCATTCAGTGGAGTCTTAACTTGGGTATGGATATGCCTGGTGCTGTTAATGAAGGAGTGCACTTTCCTGCACAGAAGTGGGGAGTGCAGGAGTCCAGAATTTTTATTAAACTCCAGGTTAAGAATTATGAACTCCGGCTGCTGCTGCAGGGTGACTACCAGGGCTCAGAGTATAAGTCTGAGGCCTGGGATCATTTGGCCAGGGAACTTACCAGTGCTACTGGTATCCCTGCCACTGCTGAGCAGTGTCATCACCACTACAATGACCTGAGGTGTAGAAAGAGGGGAACCTTGGACACCTGGATCCAAGAGGCTAGGGCTTGGAGAACCCCACAGATATGTAAGTATGTTTGACAGTAATTTAGAAATATACAAGCGAATCTGTGCAAAACTGGTATGCATAAGGGTTTGTTTCTCTTACCACAGCTGCTGAAGAGAGGGTTCCCAATGTCCAGTCTCATGCAGGGTACCTGGTCAGGATGAGGCAATTGTGTGGTAAGTAAGAAAAAAATCAAATTAATAACTTAATGTATAACATAATTACACAATAAATTAATTACAGAGTTTGCAGCCTTAACAGTTGGGTATGACATACCTGAGACATCTTACATCTCTATTAGTGCGTCACTGCTTACCTGAAATGGTAAAGCAAGTTAAAGCAAATAAACATGCAGTACTGTGTAGTATAGCTTCCTAACATCAGTTAATGTTGGGGTCTACCCAAATTAAGAGTCACTGTTCTGGTCTGCTCATTGTCTGAAATATGCTCTAGGTTGTACTCAATAAATGATCAGGGTATATGGGTTAGTTAACAGAAGTACTACACAGCTATCCATGGTCTACATGCCAGAGTTGAAGCAACATTAATCAATACATTTTAAAGGGCGATGGTGCTTTGATAAGTAATATTTTCAGATAAAGTTTTCACTATTCCTGTATTCACTGCATGTATGTTCTAATCTGACACCTGCCAAGTGTTGCATGTAATTGAATAAAGAATGCAGCAAAAAGTGTCAGAAATAAATTTAGTGCAATACCCAGAGTAAGGTTCAAGCCTGTGTTCTGCTCATTTTGTCTGAAATAATGCTGTATATTCTACTCAGTAAATGAACATGATATATGGGTAAGTTAACTAAAGTCATGGGCAGCTATCCATGTGTCTAAATGCCAGATTTTAAGAAACATTATCAATAAAGTTTAAAATGAGATTGTGCTTTCATAAGTAATCTTTTCAAATAAGTGTTCATTATTCCTGTATTCATTGCATGTGTGTTCTAATCCGACACTGGTCAACTGTTACATATTAACATATTAACTAATAAATAATGCAGTAAGAAATTTCAGAAATAAATTTAGTGCAATACCCAGATTGTGTCAACCTTCATTTCTAATAATTTTTTCCGAAATATGCTGTAGACAGCACTCAGTAAATGAATGGGGTATAAGGTTAGGTTAACAGATGTTCTACACAGCCATGTGTGTAACTGCCAGATTTCATGTGACATTAAGCATTACAATGCAAAAGGAGATGGTGCTTTGATAACTATGTTTCCAAATAAAGTGCTCATTATTCATGTGGTCACTGCATTTGGTTTCCAGTCTGATACCACACACAGCTATGCCTTAAAAGAGATGGCGTTTTGAGAATTCATTATATCCAAATAAAGTGCAAATTATTCCTGTAGTCACCGCTTGTGGGTTCTAATCCCATGGCAGCCAATTGAGAAATGACCAGCTGTGTAGTGTAATTAGTGTACACGAACATACCTCTCAACTGTCATGATTTTTGTAGTATGTAATCACTACTGCACCATATGTCCGGTCCTTGATTAGCAGATACATGACATTACTTGGAATGCAATTTATTGGCAAATCCATTATCAGAACACCTTGCTACTAATGTATGAGCACACTATGTAAAAATGTACCCTGTAGTTGTGACTTTGTACCACCATTTGGTAGCACTTGGCCCATAATGTCCCATGCTAACAGGTTGAGAGCTATACATATGCAACATCATCTATACAATATTTGCAGTCACCATACTCACAACTGAAATCTTAGATATGTAGAAGTATGTAGTAGTAGTCTGTGTAGTAATATTACCTGCAAAGTTACTAATGTTTTTTTCTATCTCACCCACCCCTTCTTTTCTTTAATTTATTAATTATATTTATTATTATGATTTGATATTAATATATTATTTGTAACTACCTCTTATGTTGGCCTTATCTATAATTTCATATTGCTTTGCTGTTAAAATACTTTCATTTACATTATTTATTGTTGTGTTCTGCATTATATTCCTTTCTATTTCTTTTGATTAATCATTATTATCTTCTATTATAAAACCCAACAAGAAGGTCACTGGAATAACAGGCAGAACTGCAGCAAAAATGAAGTAAAATCTCTTATTTATTGCTATAAAACGGTGAGTGCTTTCGCAATGGTAGCCATTGCTTCATCAGACAACCTCTTACACAACTAAGCGCTCACCATTTTATAACAATAAATAAGAGATTTTACTTCATTTTTGCTGCAGTTCTGCCTGTTATTGCAGTGACCTTCTTTGTTGGTTTTTATGCTTGGGATTTTTTACTCAGTTCAACTTATTGGGATTCGTTTGCTGTTTTTGGATTATCTACTATTATGTTAATACTAACATTTGTTTGGTTATATTTATTTTTACCTTATGTTTATATTTAATTTACTACAGCATGACAAGGTAGGCTGGTTCCAGGTGATCCACCTACCTTGGCTCCCCCAGCTGTGGCACCAGAGCTTAGCATGTCTGGGCCACAGCCTGGTGGCATCCTCTCTGCTGCCCCTGCACTACCTAGGCCATCTGGTAGTTCTGCCTAACAGGCTGGGATTGGTCCTCCCTCTGGGAGTGGAAGTGGTGGGGGTGATTATGTCACCCGTGAGGAACTGCCAGGCATGGTGCATGGGCTGCTACACTGAACTCTCGGTGCACGCTTACGCCAGATGGAGAGCATGCTGGCCAAGCTGATGGGGCAACCTTGCCCCTTGCACCAGCATCAACCACTGCCTCCGCAGGAGCAGTGAAGGTACAGTGCTGACAGTCCCATGGGTGAGGATGAGTCACACTGCTACTATGTCTGATGTCCATAGGACTGAGATTCCACAACACCCTCCCCAACCAAGATGTTCACCCCCGTCTTGTGTCACACACCAACCTTGTCTGCTGTATTGTCTGTCTTATCTGTCTCCAAAAGCTTCCTCACCCTCCCAACTTACCTCCCCCACACGTACCTATATCCCTTCCCCAACATTCCACTCTCACCTAAAAAAAAACCTGTCCCCCATACATAGCTCTCCATTTCACACACATGTCCACTGGGCACACTTAATTTGGTCCAATTGGCTTGACAACACACTCTCTGGGGGTGACAGTCCATATTCAGCTAAAAAACTGTTAAAGTGCACAGTTGTTGCTGTAAAAGAGATGGGTTGCTATGGTTCCTTCCTAAACCCTTCCTGCACATACCTAACTGCCTTTCACTATGTTTTTCCCCTGCTTGCACCTCATTTCATCACTGTGCTATCTACCCATTTTTCATTTCTTTAAAGATTTTTTGCACAATGTGCAGTGTCATTAAGCTCAGCTAAATGGTGCTATACTGATATATGTTTGTGAAAAACAATATTGATTATGTTCAAAAAGAACACCCACGCCCTTTATTTAAAACCAAGGACCAACACACCTGCAGACCAATGCATCAACCCACCAACCCACACAGCTGTTAATTAATGCAGGTGTTTTAAGCAAAACATAACTGCCATCTTCCTGTCATTAAGCATGTTTAAGCAATTCTGCGCATTGTGCCAATTTGATAAAGAGTAATAGAAAGATGAGAACTTAACTTGAACTCTGGTATAGGAATACACCACTATAAATCCAGACACATAATAATAGAAGTGAGGTCTCTGTCAGCAGGTAACTGTGCAATTATATCTGCAACATTTAAACATACACCTGCTAAAACATTAGTGGATAAATCACTATAAAGCCATATACAGAATAATGGATGTAAATGAGGTATGTAACAGCATGTAAGTGCACAATTATATATTGAAAAAATACACCTGCTATAACAGTGACTCAGCACCTCAGTCTGTTAAATGCTTTGAAAACATTAATTGTTGGTGCACACAGTCCTGTGTTCAAATCCAGTGGTGTCTAGCATTTCATCTACATCTATGTGTACATCACCATTGTGAATTCTGATATGAATGACTGTCTCATCACCTATTTATCCACCCAAATCATTCAGATGGACCATCTGCTTTTCAATGATGAAAGTTAAAGGCCTGCAGATAGGAACACAGTTAACATATTCCTCTTACAACACTAGAAAGCGCATAGAGTGTCAGGTCATGCATTACTATGCATCCATAGAGGATTTTAAGTTATGTGATTCAAAGGAGCCCCGGTAATATCAGACTGCTGCATGCAATCATTTGCTACTGATATTACAGATTAGCACAGCTGCACAAGTAACATACACATATGGAAGTTGTGCTAGCAACAAGGGTTGCCAGCACACATGTTCCATAAGACTACCATAGCATAACACATGGCTTGGCAGATGGCCAAATGGTTGACATAATGGTAAATGTACCCCCTACCTTGTTCAAAGAAACAACAAATGTGTTGCCTTTTACTCTGTTAATGATCCCTATGGTTAGCATACTTACCATAAACACATACCTCAATTTCCTGTGGGATGGGTTCCCTCAGTCAGGCTCTGGCTATACACCAAGGCTGCCACTAGTCACACCATTAATCATAATTGTTGTTCTTCACATTCTGCAACCTTTCTCACTATGCTTATTGCCTGCAGCAGCAGCCTGTAGCACAAACATGCATACGTAATAAGTATCTACTACAAACATTTTCTCTGTGCTGATGTAGTATCTCTATGCCAGTTTTTCCACCCCATCATATGAGAAAGGGGATGGATTCTACATTGAGGCCTTATATCTCCTTCAATAGTTGCATGAGATTACCTGATTACACTGTAAATTACCTGTGTATTCTTCAGTTAGCATTCCTGAAGCACAGCTTGGTTCAGAGGCAATTCCCTGCTAAAGAGGACCATCTTAAAAAGGTAAAATCCTAGCTAGGGAAACCACTGTGTATGAGTGTTACTTCTATGGTGAACTCGTTCTCACAACACGTATATGTCTGTATCTTTCAAAAGGGGAGTATTGTACTCCATCAGGTATGTAACCATTTTGTTTTCAACATGATGCATATGTTTCAATATACTTAGGCGGAATGGGGATTACATCAGTAAGCCTTTCTTAGAACTGTATAGCTGACATGCCATTGATCTGCAGCTCTGTAACACCTACAGAGGATGTAGACTACAGCAAGGGTTTAATGCTGTCTGTTAACTAGGGACACAGGTCTCCTGGATACTGCCTTTGTTGACAGTTGTAATACTACACAATTATTTTTTGGCATTGTACTCTATACATATGTTATGGGGGGGATCCTGCTATGGACCACACTACAAGTGGACTCCTGTGTTGGGTGTCTGATCATATGTGAGTATCAGTCATGGCACAAACAGGTGTAGGTCACTTGTTTCCACACCCATTGTATAGATTACACATATCATATGCAACAGTATGACAATCAAGTGGGGAATACTGATAGCCTTCCTTAATTGCTACATCTGTACATAGGTTCATAGGTAGGTACTAGGATATCGGCCCAAGGGCCTATGTAAATCTAGCCAACAAGGTTCCCTGGCTTACACCACCCAAGAAAGTTATTTTCCTGTGCCACTGTCGAGCAGAGACACAGAAGTGATCCCTGGGGTGTATTTCCTATTTCCCATCCACTCATCAAGATTTTTCTTGAAGAGTGCTAATGAAGAACTTTGCTTGACATAGATGGGTAGCCTGTTCCAGAGTATGGGAAGTCACTGGGACAGGAATCTATCCCTCCAGCATGTCCTGCTTATTGTGGTGACAAGGTTTAGTCCCTAGAGCATGTAGCTCGGAGGGATTGGGATTTCTTTAGGTGTAGCATGTTCAACAGCTCTGGGTTTCAAATAGCTTTATATGTTAGGCAGAGATCACCTCGGAGTAGGCGATATGCTACAGAGTAAAGTTGGAGTTTTTTTAGGCGGTCAGTGTAGGGCATTTCGGTTTAAAATTACACAAAACAGGACTCTTCAAACAAATTTATAACATAAATTTGTTTGAGGAGTCCTGTTTTGTGTAATTTTAAACCGAAGTACGTGTGAGTATTTTTTATTGAGTCTACTTTGCATTTTATGCTAAAATAAAAACTTGGAGAGTACTGTCACGTTTGGAGGTTGGTGTTTCTGTGGATTTTTACAGTTTGTTTTTCGTTTATTGGTGCTTGTTCACAGTGTAGGGCATTTGTTTTACTGTACACTTGCATACGTGATCCTGACATGTGTGCTCATTATTTTGTATTTCAGGTGATAACAGCCAGACATTGCCCACCTTTCACTGATGTGGAAAACAACCTCATAATTGATGCATTAAGACAACACTACAAAGTCCTGCTGTCCAGAGGGAGAGCAAATAGGCAAGAGTGAAAAGCCTTGTGGGATGAACTGGTCCATAACATAAATGCCGTGGGCCATCAGAATCGGAAATATGAGCAGGTGTGACACCATGTGACAGACATGATCCACTCGTCATGCAGATGCTCAGTGGATGTGGCCAGGGATCATCCAATCACTGGTGGTGGGCCTGCAGTGGTACAACCTCTGTCAGCTACTGAGGAATTTCTGGCAAAACTTGCAGCACAGGACAGCTTCCAGGCCTCTATCACACCATATGTTGTCAATGTGGGTGCCACCATTTCCAGCCAAGAGTAGTGTCCAGATATGTTTAATTGAATACTGTAGCATTTAGCATGTCAGGGTGTACATTGTTTTATGTGGGTGTCAGGTGTTTTATGGAGTAGGGAGAACTAAGTTACCTGCAGTTTTAAACTCAAGCAGAGATTGTGACCCACATACCTGTTAACAGAGTGGCTACTGTAAATGGGAGATATTTGGATGTATTACCAGTGTTATACTGTAACATGTAGTACTGATTACATTACCTGTCCCTCAAATGTTTTTCAAGACTGTCAGGAATAGGAAGAGGCCATGCCCCTGCCAATGGTAAGCACAAAACATTTTTGTTACAAATGTAGATTTACTTCAAGGTATTAGCCAAAGTGAATCTCAGGCCTGCAGGCTGGATTGATGTATTGTTTGCATGACTGAGAAATGTAGAGATATGTTCTGACTGTACACACTTTAGGGTCATACCTAGGCCTTGTAGGTGTGACCACAGTGATTGATTTCACAGAACTGACAGGACTTTTCAGATGACCATACCTGTAAACTGTGCAGAGTTCTGCAGAATGTCAGCAGTGTACATAATTTATGTATTGCTCATGAGACTCCAGTTTAAAGAGCTGTTAGTTTGAAAACTTACTAATTTGGGTTAGAAATTAATGACCTCATGTCATACTATCTCAGACTGTGGTTTGTACAAGTCTGTAATAGTGACAGCAGTGTATACAGCTTAACATATATTAAAACATCTCAAAACAAATCAAAAAACATACACGAGTGAAACCACCACGAAAAAATACTGCTGTATAAAAGTCCAACTGATTTATTAAATAAAAAGAACAGATGAGCGCTTTCTCGTACCAACCAGTACGCTTCTTCAGATCTATCAATGATATATTAAAACATAGGACTGCAGATCATGGTAGTGCAGGGACTAATATGATGCTTTTCCCTTTATATCACAGGTGAGGACATTGAACAGGAAAGTCTGGCTACTGTGGCTGCAGTGAGTGTCGACACTGGCCACAGGCAAACAGTTGGTGAGGTTCCACGTAGGCGGATTGATAGGGGTGCTCGTAGGAGGCCTGCTGTCCCTCCACTACCTGTTGCAGGTGTCTCATCACGTGTCATTCGGCATATTTTTTGGGCCATCATGGAGGCACAGGCATATTCCAAAAGGAACTCCAGACAATTGCTCAGGGTTATGGATGCAGCACAGTCTGACATCCATGACTGCCTCCACCGTGTTGCTGATACCCTGATCGGTTGACTGATGCAGTGGAAAGACACTGGTCTGAGAGAGATCACACACTATTTGTCTTGGAACACATATTGTCTATGATGGAACACCTGGTTGGAGTTGAGCGTCTGACTCATGGACATAGGTCAGCAACTCCATCTGCTGAGAGTCCAAGTGGCCATGCACAATAGTGGTAGCACATTCAGTGCTTAAGAGGTGAGTGTGCTGTCCACAACAAGACATGGCAGGCCATGGAGGACATGGTCCTAGCAGACAGCAGTCATCCTCAGGTAGTAGCCCAGCATCTGACCTTGGGCATGGAGGTGCCAGTGCAACTCCTGGCACAACCAGTTTTTCTGTTCAGGGGCAGAGATGAACTGTCAGCTCTACCATGCATGGCTCAAAACTGTCCAACATACATTCACATAGAGCTAGCACTGAACTTGGCTGTGTTCATACAGACATTCACACCACTGTCACACTCAGGTCACCTACAGACACACACGCCACATTTACATGGTCCATCTCACCTGCTCCCCTTTTTGCCTCACACACATGCTTGCCAACCTATTGGGTCAGCCAATGCCTCCTGCACCCCCATACACAGCGTGTGCAAGTGATACTTGTGCTACATCTCTGTCATCACTGTGATTGATGCAGGGAAATGAAGCTATGTGTCTGATGCACAGGGTGACTAAATTAATATGTATTTTTTTCATCCACTGTTACCTTTGACATGCTACTTGTACTAGTCAGTCACACAGTTTGAATGCTGCCATTTGTAATATGTAAACCAGATTATGTTCTTTATATTACATTAAATTAAAATTAAATTAAAATTAAAATTAAAATATTAAGTTGGATGCTGTTGTAATGGCTGTGCAGTCAACACAATGTAAGGTGTCTCATGGCACTGTTTACATTTCACTTTCAGGATTGTGTAGGAAACACCTATGGGTTCACAACTACAATAAACCTATTAATGTCAGAGCACAGGATGGAATGACAGCACAGAAGAAAAATGTCATCAGAAAGGTAAAATAGTATAGTTGCATGGCTCCATGGGTTCATATGTGTATAATAGGCTAACAAAAACAAGGGCGTCTTTCATCCTAGCCATGCATCCCTGAACTCTGACAAGGTCTGTTACCCTTGATAGATGTAAACAGGGTTTTAGGAGGTGACACATGGATAACCCAGGGCATAAGAGGTGAACCATCCACAGTTTCCCTGTGTCCATTAGAGACATTTGTCTTAAAGCAGTTATAATTGTCGTGATCCCCATCCTGACGTGTAACTTGCACATAATTTGCATTAGGGCGGAACTGTGCTTCACATGCAATGGGAGCCTGTTACATACTGGATGTACTGTCTGGGCTACATACCTGTCTGTCCAGCATGTCCTGTTTATATCACAGTCAAGGTGTAGGTGTGTAGGAGAGGTACTTCTCATGCAAGTCCTTTCTTGCATATGTTGGAAATACATAGTGGTGTCTGACACCTCCTTGCATGGCAGGCATACACCTCTCCTCCAAAGCATGTTGGAGACAAAATACATCATTACAGGCTTGATGCGGTCTGCATAGGACATACTATGTGAGCCAATTTAAGCCTAGCTAATTATCCCTTGTGAGACTCAAACCCTGCACCTTGTGCTTGCAAGGCAAACACCTTAACCATTAGGCCACCTTCCTAATGTGTATGTAAGACTGTGTATTAGTTTACTGTGGAACCTCTGTGGATGTGACATTTGTCTGATATGCCTGGTTATTTACATACCAAAGGTGGCATTGCACTCAATGGTAGGTGTGATGAATAATGAATACAGTGGAACAATGACCGTTTTGGATTTACATCCCATACCTTTGTATATAGGTTGCATTATGTAGAATGCATCCCTGAATATTACCAACCCGTGACAGTCAGAGGCTAGAACTCTATATGTGTCCGTAAGTCTATGACCACTGGGCCAACTGTCAGAGGTTTGTGGTCAACATGTTAGTTACCAGGGGTGGATGATTTCCCAAGGGATAGTATTGTGAATTCCTTGGCAGTTACTGTTAGTCAGTGGCTCTGCCAACAACTGAATGTCTGTGTCAGCCCATGCTGGATAACTGTGGAGTCAGTGTGGGATTCAATAACAGCTCCAAATTTGCAATCTTCTGCAAATTTAGTCAGATGCCAATGACAGTGGCCATGACTGCAGAGAAGTAAATGCCTAGAAGAGCCACATCCTATCCCACCTGGACCCACATCACACATATCTACATATGTGGAGGTCTTTACCAGACACGTAAGTAAACACCAGACACATCAGAAACCCAAACGCAAGCTTGCTACACATAATCATATCTCTGCAGAATACAGTATGCATAATAGCTCATGCACCACTGTCTCACCAGTGAAACACCTAAGGCAAAACGCAAAATCAAGCATATTACTCATAGGTGATTACATCATGAGACACATTGATGTGCCTCTCACCAGGCTACATAAGGGAAAGGTCACAGTCAGCTTTCTGTGAGGTGCCAGGATACGCCATATCACACATGCACTCAAGTCTGTCAACATCAGGTACTGTTCTGACTATGGCATAGTTCCTGTTGGTGTGCACAACTTGAGACATACCTCTCTGGACTGTATGCAGGGACATGGCTGGGCTGACAGACTATGCATCTCAGGCATATATGCCCTTGGCCTTTTGCTGCATTTCCCCATCACCTAGGATGATGGTTCCATACAAACAGAAAATGACTGGCATCAATAATTGTCATAGTGTGCTGTCAGTGTAAGAGGATCCACTATCTGTCAGCCTGGGATTACCTCCTCAAAAGACTTAAATGCTTTGTCAGAGATTGTCTTCATCTGCTACTCCTGGGATTTTGGCAACTGGCCAAGGCTATTGCCACCATCACAGAGTGCCTTTTAGGTGGTATCACAAGGAAAAACTTTCCAATGAGAAAATGCCATCTATAAACAACATCACGGTTATGGTGCTAAACACTAGGAATGTCACCACTAAACTCCACTCAGTGGAAGCTGTCACCACCTTGGAAGATGCAGACATTTGTGCAGTTACAGACACCTGGGTCAAGGCTGTGGAGAGCACCACAGCCATACCAGGCTACACCCCCTTTCACACGTTCAGACCTCAAAATTAAAGTGTGTAAAGTAATGGAGGTGGTGTATCCATACTCATTAAGGATAGATACACATCCAGATTGGTTAGTCAGTATGATTCCCTGGAGAAACTACAAGTGTATTGACTTCTTGTAAGGCACCTTATCAAGCCATTGCCAGCTACAGGAACAACTCCATGAATCAGGACACCCACTATGCTTAAATGGATTCTCCCATAGTCTGTCAGGTCTATCAAGTTACATCAAAACAAGATGGTTTTGGTTGAATTTAATTACCCACCAACTGGGTAGATTACTTGTACACAAACTCACTTACCCAGAGGTTAGTCAACTTCCTTAACTACAATGCCCTGGACCAGTGGGTTGACATCCACACAAGGGGAGACAACGTACTGGATTGGGTGCTTACCAATATGGGTGACCACTGTAGATCTTCCACTGTGACGTTGTCCCTGGTGAGATCTGACCACAATTTGGTCTCATTTGAAGTAAGTATCACACCTGACACTCCCCTCCCCCTGCAGCATATAAAGTAATAAAGTTCAACTGAGCAGATTATAACCTATTACTGGATGGTATAAATAGCTTAACTGCACCACTCCTCTCAGATGGAACAGGCAACTATGCCAGGTATTACACCAATGCTTTATACAAGCATCCGTATATCTGTATTGATTCACCTGTACCTGAAAAGGGCAAAATAAACTCCTCATGGCACAGCAAGCCTGCCTTTTGGACAGTTTTACAATAAGAGGTAGACATTGGTGTCTCACATTAGGAGGAAGGGAGGGCCTCCTAAAATGGTGGCACTCCCGCCTCAGCTTAAACAAGCAAATAAGTGTTGTTGTGAAATCCTGCAAAACAAAGTATGGTGCAAAATTAGCCTCCTCCACAAAGGACAACCACAAGGCATTGTGAAGTTACATGTGTAACATAAAAAGAAAGGACCACATTGTTGCCAAACTTGTACATAATGATACCACATATAATTAGCCTGTAGACATAGCTAACCCGTTGACCAACAGGTTCTGTGACAACTGCATTACTCCTGTATCCCCACTACACCTACACCATGACATCCCTACAACCATTCTCATACCTTGTATCTCTAAAGACCTGGTACTAAATGGCCTCTCTAAGGTGACAAACACAACATCTATTGCACCTGCTAACATCCCAAGCTGCATTCTACATGGTATTCAATCCAACATGGATTACTAACACCACTGGAAACTCTTTGCAGTCATACTGTAACCACTGGCTGCATACCAGCTGACTGGAAAATGGCCACTGTTATCCCCTTGCACAGAGGTGGTGCATCCACTGAGTATGGAAACTACCGACCTATTATCCTGACTAACCATATCTGTAAGGCCATGGGGCAACTCATCATGGAACATATCAACAAAGATATAGGCAATCTAAAAACACTTGAACCTACAATGTTTGGATCTGTGATGGAAGATCATGCCTGTTAAACCTGGTAGACATATATGAGCAGTCACCAATGACCTGGATGAGGGGGCAGCTGCTCATATAACCACCTGGATTTAGTCAAGTTATTTGACACTATCCCCCACTCAGGCATCACTGACAAACTCACCCAGATAGCCATCAACAGTAATATCATAAGAAGGGTCACTAACTGGCTCACTGATAGCAATCATATAGTCAGAATAGGGGTACCCACCTCGAATAGCAGAGGTGTAACCAGTGGTGTTCCATAGAGTTCAGTCCTCAGTCCTCTGAGGTTTGGAATCCATTTATCCAATGTACAAACACAAAGTGAATGTCCGTAGCTGACAAGATTTGCTGATGCCTGCAAAGTGGGAGCAGTCATAAACTCTCCAAAATATGTCAACATTCAACAAGAGGGTCATACATGACCAAATGATTGTTGACACAATCATGGTGTTAAACTCCATGCAAATATATGTAGTATCATTCCTTTCAGTATCAGCAATGTCCCTGCTATGTAGCACATCAATAGCAACACCATAAGTACATACTCACGGGTGAGACACCTGGGCACACAGGTTTACACCTACCTTACCTTAGATCACCATGTCTCCACAGGGGTAACAAGAGCATTATATCTTGCTCATGACATAACTGAGAGCACTATCATCTGAATATGAAGTAGTTATAACCTCCATGTACTCTATCCTCATCAGGCCAATATGTGACTGCAATGGCCATTTTGTTATATACCTTTCCAAGCACCGGTGGCAATTTCGGAGACCACAAAGGCTCCTTACAAGGGAAATTCAAGTCTTCAGCATCTGTCCAATGGGGATCATCTGAAATCACTGTAACTTTAGTCTGTGTCATACAGACTACACAGAGATGATCTCTGCCTTGCATACAAGACAATCTGTGACCTGCTTTATTGGTAATGCTGCATATCTGTAAGTCAAATGGTACACGGATTACTTGCTGTAAGGACCTTAACCTGGTATGTGACGTCAATAAAACATGGTGGAGGGAGAGATATATCTACCAGGGTTTAACAAACCTTTGCAACAGACTTCCACTTAATGTCAAACACCACACCTCATTGGCCCTCTTCAGATGCAATCTGTATGATTGGATGGTTGACCATAAGTTCACCACAGGGGTTCTGCCTGTGTTCCCCCTGGACAGGGACAATAGGTACTGATCATGTAAATAAGGGTAAAAACTTGGTTGGGATTATAAGGGCCCTAGGGCAATTAGCCTAGTAAATTCCAATGATCCTATTACCCTATAGGCTGATATAAAATCCTCTGATTGACATCCATACACACCAACTTGGCACAAGTGAGAATGATATGACTACCAATTAATGCTTACAGTATACAGTACAGCACGCGCACACATGTGCATGCACACACACACACACACACACACACACACACTCCAATTTGGCTACAATGAGATTAAAACCCTTACATATCTAGTCTTACACACTACAGATCACAGTATGTAATGCATGCACCATGGCTCAAGTCTGACATTAACATGTCTTTAGGTACTCTTATGCTAGATGAAATAATCAGGACTTGTGGAGGACAGGAGGTTTGAAGCCTGTATCTTCTGCTACACCCAAAACAGTGAAAAACCCTGCCTTTTTCTAAGTCAGTGTGATAATCATATTTGTTTTGTGGGGAAACGTACATACACGCACAAACACAGCAAGTAGGTGGGAGTGAGATTAGAACCCCTACCTATCTAGTCTTACACAGTACAGATCACAGTACTTAACACACACCCCACAGCTAAAGTCTGTCATGAAGGTGGCTGCTGGTAGTCTTATGGTAGATGACAACAGCAGGCCTTGTGTAAGACAGGAGTTTGTAGACCTGCATCAACTGTAAGGGCCAAAAAGTGCATATGCATTGCAGTTTGGAAATCAGTGGGGGATACACACTTGTTTTGTAGTTTGTTGCAGATCCACACACAAACACACCAAGTGGGCTGGAGTGAGATTAAAATCCCTAACTATCTAGTCCTACACACAACAGATCACAGCACTTAATGCATGCACCTTGGTTTAAGTCTGTTTTATAAAGGACTGCAGGCAAACTACTTGTAGAGGACATGCGCAAGGCTTGCATTGAACAATGTGTGTGGCCTGCAGAGTGCCATTGCTTCTTACTGTCATCTGCATCTAGTAGCCTAGCAGTCAGACAACTGTTTTTTATCTTAGCTATGAGGCAACAGTAGCTATTTTGACCATATGTGTCTGTTTGCATTTGGATGAGTAAGCCTATGTACAAAAACAATTTGCCCTGTCAATGTGTAAGTACATAACATTATACCTTACACAACTTGTTCATTTGTTGGTGCATGTGTGATAACATTCAGAAGGCACAGCAGGCTGTAAGTAAGTGCATTAGCTATTGTTGAGCCCTTATCTTTGGTCCTTTGACCAATATTATATATGTAACAACCAAGGATGCAGTATGGACCTTCAAACACAACTCCAAACTTTTCAAAAAGACACAAGTTTATTGTAAAGCACTTTTCATCTCTGTTCTTACAGAGACTTCCTCAGACAAATTTGAAAACAACTTCAGTATATTTAAATCAAACTTTAAAAATTCACATGACTCCCAAACATCTATCATTCACCAGAATGCATTCAAATAGTTAATTAGACTCATTAATGAGTTTGTTCCCAATTAAGGGCGAAGCTTTCTTGTTCAGGCAGTAAACACTGCCCACATGCTACTGTGTGATTGCACCACCATTCCTCAAAACAACTTACATAATTCAACACAATGTTTCAAAATGAAGTATGCAAAAACGTATAACCATAATATTTATGTAACCTTACTGGTTGTGTAAAATAAAACTCTAAAAATACACATCCAAAGAACAAAATAACTTTTTAAAACAGTTCTTTTTAAAACAGTTCTTAAAAGATTTCTAAAAATAAATAACCAGTAGAAAATAAGAACACCAAATCAAAAGTACATTCAGACTCCCTAACAGTTACTTAATATGCCCTGGAAGTGCAGCTACAGTATTGTTACAAAAATCTAACAAATAAAATGTATGCTACAAAAAGTTACTTTGATCCCAAGTCCTAGAACATAAAAAAGTTACACTAGCAGGGCTATGAGGATGAATATACAATAAAAAATGATATAATAAATAAATGAAAGCCAAGAAACAGTTTCTACCACATACTACAAATAGTAGTAAAGAGTATGGCACTCATAATGATAATAGCGCCATCATAAAACTTTTTCTACAAACACAATAAATAATAAATGTAGAAAAATAAAGATAGAAAAATGAATAAATAAATAATGGGAGCCTCACTACAAAGTATATTGGTCTGTCTAAGTTAGCTCTTCAATTTTAAAATGCACTTTATTGAATAGTTTTCATTTAAGCCGGGCTGGTGGCAAGCATGTGTACGTATTTGTCACAATAATTCTAGTCTCTCCAGTAAAAGTGCATCAGGCCCTCCCCTTATATCGGGGGGAATGTCATCAATAAATATGATTTGTATGTACTCCAATGTGTTTAGCCAATGCGTTCACTTGGTTGTTTCTTCTAATATTATACAAGTGTTCGTATATTCTCTCCTGCAATTTTCTATCTGTTTTGCCTATATAGAATGCGGAGCAAACCTGACATTGTGCTAGATAAACTACTCCCTTTGAGTTACAATTATATATGTTCCTCATAGAATAATTTCTTCCTTTTATAGAAAAATGTTTGCCTACCTTTATATGTGTGCAATAATAACACATACCACATTTGTACATACCCTGGCTTCCTACACTAGACGTTTGTTTAGATGATTCAAGAATAGTTTTGAGGTTCCTTCCTCTTTTGAATACTACTTTAGGTGTACCCTTTAATCTACTTGATATAGTGGTGTCTGAACTGATAAACTCCCAGTTTTTGTTTATAATCTCTAGGATTCTATGGATGTGAATACTGTATGTTATAATAAATCTAATTATGTCCCCCTGCTTGTTGGACTTGGATTCAGTTCTGTTAAGCAGATTTTCTGGAATTTGTCTACTGTCTGCACTCAATATGGGTTTGTAAATGCAACTCAATCTTTTTCCATGCACTTCCTGCACTAATTCCCTGACCATGGTTCTAGGGTATCCTCTTTTTGTAAACATGCTTTCCAACGTTTCACATTCTAATATAAATTCACTATTGTGTGATACCATCCTTGCAGCTCGTACCAGCTGTCCCTTCACTACTACATGTTTTTGTGATGGGGATGACAGCTAGTATAATACAGGAATGAGTTGGAATATGTATCCTTTCTAAAAATTGAAGCTGTAAAGCAATGATTATTGTAATCCTTTCTCCTGTCAACATCTAAATATGAAATCCTTTTAGAACTGAAACTGTAAGTAAATTTCAAAAAATTAGTTGTGTTATTCAGGTACTTGATCAAGTTTGATGCTTCTACTTCTCCCCCCTTAAGCAACACAAAAATGCCGTCCAAAAAAAGAGTGTAAAAACAAACAGTATCCCTGAATTGTGTTTTTTTTGTACACATACTCCTTCTCCCAAAAGGCCAGAACTAAGTTCGAGAAACTAGCTCCAGCTGGGGACCCCATGGCTACCCCCACTTTTTGCAAGAAAAACTTCTTGTCAAATGTTAGATAATTATTTGATAATATAATATCTAGGAGTTCACCAATGAGGTGTATTCTGGGGCCCCAAGCTCCTTCACTAATAGACTGACCCATTCGATACCCTCTAAATGAGGAATAGAAGTGTACAAATGTTGTACATCTATAGTTAAAAAATTAAATTCCTCTTGGAATTCTAACTTTTGAATATTTGCCAAAAAACTCCAGGAGTCCTTGCAAACCTGTGGCAACTACGTACACATGCTTGCCAACAGCCCGGCTTAAATGAAAACTATTCAATAAAGTGTATTTTAAAATTGAACAGCTTACTTAGATAGACCAAAATACTTTGTAGTGAGGCTTCCCTTATTTATTTATTAATTTTTCTATCTTTATTTATTTTTCTACATTTATTATTTATTGTGTTTGTAGAAAAAGTTTTATTATGCATGCCATACTCTTTACTACTATTTGTAGTATGTGGTGGAAACTGTTTCTTGGCTTTCATTTATTTATTATATTAATTTTTATTGTATATTCATCCTCATAGGATCATATGTAGTACTAAGCTAACTGCCCTTGCAAGACATTTTAAGCCTAGCCATTTATCCCTTGTGAGACTCAAACCTTGCACCTTGTGTTTGTGAGGCAAACACCTTAACCATTAGGCCACCCTCCCAACCCTGCTAGTGTAACTTTTTTATGTTCTAGGACTTGGGATCAAAGTAACTTTTTGTAGCATACATTTTATTTGTTAGATTTCGTAACAATACTGTAGCTGCACTACCAGGGCATATTAAGTAACTGTTATATGAGTCTCAATGTACTTTTGGATGGGTGTTCTTATTTCCTACTGGTTATTTATTTTTAGAAATCTTTTAAGAACTGTTTTAAAAAGAACTGTTTCAAAAAGTTATTTTGTTCTTTGGACGTGTATTTTTAGAGTTTTATTTTACACAACCAGTAAGGTTACATAAATATTAAAGTTATACGTTTTTGCATACCTCATTTTGTAACATTGTGTTGAATTATGTAAGTTGTTTTGAGAAATGATGGTGCGATCACACAGTTGCATGTGGGCAGTGTTTACTGCTTGAACTAGAAAGCTTCGCCCTTAATTGAGAACAAACTCATTAATGAGTTTAATTAACTATTTGAATGCATTCTGGTGAATGATAGGTGTAGGAAGTCATGTGAATTTTTAAAGTTTGATTTAAATATACTGAAGTTTTTTTTCAAATTTGTCTAAGGATGTCTCTGTAAGAACAGACAAAAAGTGCTTTACAATAAACTTGTGTCTTTTTGCAAAGTTTGGAGTGGTGTTTGAAGGTCCATACTACATCCGTGGTTGTTGCTGAGTTTGTCTTGTGGAAATTTAGTTTCAGCATTATATATGTATCATAGTCCAGCTTTAATCACCACAGTCTGGGTATTTGGGCAATACAGACATACACACACACATATATCTATATATCTATATATATATTTGTGTTATCTAGATATATGAGACGAGACAGAGATGTATGGGTGTATGTATGTGTGTATATATATATATATATATATATATATATATATATATATATATATATATGTGTGTGCATGGGGCTATATTAAATAAACGAACGCTTAAAATGTCAAGTACGACATACTTGAACACTTTTAAGCGAATGTTTATTTAATCGATAGCTTGAAATGTCGTAATTCAGAATGTAGAAAAGTTTTGTTTGGCCAACTCCTCCTCCCATGCTACACTAACTGAAAGCAATATAAACATGAATATGTACGCGATGCACTCAACATATTCGGGCACTTTCCTTCAATTTACAACAAGCAATGTACTTTTGTACCTCTTTTGAACCATGGTAATAACCTGTTCATTTAATACGTAGTTCAGTATTTAATTCCTTTTGTGTTACTGCACGTCCTTCGGAAGCAGCAGTGCTAGTTATGTATATCTGTGTTGTAGTGATCGTGTTATGTTTACTTGTGTTTCGTTTTTGCAGTTAGTATGTAAGGTAGTGTATTGTGATAGTTTCATGGTTAGACTTTGGTGTTTAGTTTTATTTACGGAATTCTTGGTTGAAGTAGTTTACATGACGTGATACGTGATGTATTTTAGTGCTGGCCAAACAAAACATTTCGAAACTCCTATTTACGATATTTACAGCTGTCGATTACGTAAATGTTCACTTAAAAGTGTTCGAGTATGTTGTACTCAACATTTTAAGTGTTCGTTTATTTAATATAGACCCATATATATATATATATATATATATATATATATATATATATATATATATATGTATGTATGTGTGTGTGTGTGTGTGTGTGTGTGTGTGTGTGTGCATGGATTCACTTTATAATCCCGAAATGCTGAAATATCGAATTTCAGTATCCCAAGACTATAAAGCCGAAAACTCACAAACCCGAAACCTCAAAACCGCGAAATTTAAAACCACGAATGTTACAAAAACAAGACACCACACAAACACAAACACACCTACCTCCAGTCACTACAACAAACCAAACCAACACACTAACACAACAAAACAAACACACACACACACGCCCTTGTTATAAGCAGGGGGGCAAGCCCCCTTGCACCCCTCATGTGGGGGGGCTGCACCCCCCATACCCCCTAACTTACTTATACTAACTCCAAGATCTCACTAAAAACCGGAAGACAGCAAACCCACTACCACACATTCCAAACCCTTCTTACACAAACACACATCGCATACATACAAACACGACCAATCTCAACACTTATACGCTCACACACTTACCTACCTACTCTAACCCACACCTGAAACTCCCCAACACAATCTCGCACACACAAACCCTCCCCAAAACCCTTAAAAAACATTACACTTCACAAATGCTCCATCACCACTGCAGGTTTGAGATTTCCGTATTCAACATTCTGAAGATTCGTGCAACTGTAGGTTCGACACTTTAGTCTCGAGATACTGAAATTCGATATTTCAGTATTTTGAGATTCCAAAGTGAACCCATTTATATAAATATATATATATATATATATATATATATATATATATATATATATATATATGTACACACACATATATATATATATATATATATATATATATATATATGTATGTGTAGACATATATATATATATATATATATATATATATATATGTATATGTGGGAGACAGATATATATGTACATATATATATATATATATATATATATTTATATGTACATATACATATATATAAATAGATATATATATGTATACATATCTATCTCTCTCTCTATATATATATATATATGTTATAAAAGTCATTGTGCGAGCAACAACAGATTTGTGCTCAGCTTAACTAAGTGTATGAGCATACCCAGTGGGAGTATTGGCTAGTTATAAGCTGTCTCCATCCCACACGTAGCTGTACTCCAGTCCGGGATTTTGTGTATTGCACAATATGACATCTGTCCCTGTTTCTGCACTGCTGCACTTCACTCACATTGGTTAAGGTTTTGTAAAGTTGTCTTATGTAATTAATATGTGACAGCGGTTAAAACAGTACAGCACAAACAGACTGACAGTCTGTAGAACACAAATTATTGATACCTCACATCCAAAACAAGTGAATACTTCTAGATAAGAACCATGAAAGCCACCACACAAGGTGATTGCCTTAGCTCTTTAAGCCACAGAAGCTGCATGACAGACAGAGGGTCATTCATCTCACAGTCACCTGCATAAATAAGTATATTGGTTATTCCTCCATTACCTAAGGCATACACTGTATGATCAATTTCTATAGTACTGTCCTGAGACTGAGTGAAGTGCTGATATACCACTGATGAGTTACTGTTAAAGCAGTTACAAGGGAACACTGTTGTGTTGGGGGTGGGGGAATGAACACTGCTTTGTTGGGGGTGGGGGAAGAACACCACATGTTCTACTGGGAAACACAACAGTCTGACTATCATTTAACCCAACTGTCTAACATCTCCCTTCCATGATGTTCCTGTGATCTGTTGCAGTAAGACTGCATGAATATTTCATGCATGAGGCCAACTGAATAGAAATAGAAACATGCACAGCATGTATGCACCATTGTATGGACCCAATGAAAAGTCCTACAGTATATTTGTGAAAACCATATCAGAAATGTTTTTTTTTTCTGTTAAACATGTTTGCACACTGCAGCGCACAGTGCAAACATACCAGAATTATTAAAAAATATATTTATTTTACATATTCCCTTCCTTTTTCAGACATCCGCAATGTACCTTTCCCACATATAGGTATGTGATCTAAGATTTTCTTGGGAGTTATGTCCATATTTGTGGACTTTTACATCCCCTTCTGTCCGTGAAGACTCCTGTATGCGGAAAAATTCAGCATACATTACGGACACTGACACGGAGTCTACACAGATGCTTTTCTGCTTGCTGGATTGCTCCACCTGGGTCATTTGCATAACATGCAACTGCTTATGAGGTAATTTACATTCCATGGAACTTTCCCTGTTGGCACATGCTTGCTCGCCGCTATGAGATGTTTACTGAATCTAAAATTGTCCACGCTTGTGTACGCATTGTGGCGCAAGGCATACACCCAAAAAGAATTTCTGTAAGCTTTACTGAATTTCCCACCAGAAATTTCTTCTGAAAATATAGCCAGGGAGTGGGATAAAATTAAAGTGGAGTTTAAAAATAGGGTAGAAATAAAAGAAAGATTGATATGGTTAAGCAACAAGAATTATTTAGCAGGACTGAAAGTTAAAGTATTGCAGAATAGGGGAATCTCACAGAACAACAGGAGCAATTGCAGAGTGCTAAGCAGGATGTGACGGTGCAAGGTATTGCCAACTATGCAAAGAGAAGCGGGGCAGTGGATGTGTAACATATGCCAGCACAGCTAGCTGGAATTTTGTAAAGAATTATATGTTATTCATATATCAAACTGATTTGTACAGATGCTTGTGTTGAAAAATGTGTTTGCAAAACTGCTTGTGTTAAAAATGTACCAACAGTGTGCCCTGCTGGACAGAAAAAGAAATATACATGTATTATTGTAACTGTTTAAATGGATATATTTTAACACAGGACACTGGAAGAGAAGAGGTTAATCTCAACCCACCTAACTTTGAAAATAGTTTGAAATTAAATTAGCTGGCTTAGGCCATATAGATTTTATCTTAAAGTTCTCAGTGCAGCCAGGGACAAAAAGTCTTTACTTGGAAGCTTTCTGCATTGTCTTTGGGGTGAACTAATTGCTACTGCAGAAGGGTGGAAGTTTAAAATTGTTTTATGACTTCCAGGAGTTGCAGCAGATCTTAGCAAGACTCTGCATGTGTGTGTGTGTGTGTGTGTGTGTGTGTGTGTGTGTGTGTGTGTGTGTGTGTGTATTATTTACACATATGTGCTAAATCATGACAGCGTTTAGTCAAGGCAGGTAGAATGAAAACCAGAAGTCAGACACCAGATGTATGTGATGTCATTCTGTAATCTAGAACAAAAAAATTATATTTTAATACTAGATAAGAGTGAAGTCTCACTGCAGTCTGTTTTTAGAACCTGACAGAGAAGGACAAACACCTACTATATCTTGCCTTGCTCTAGTAGGTGATCATGGAATAGTATTTCTTTAGATCAGAAAAATATAGTGAGAGTAATTAAATACTGTTTTTCTGTATCTGTGTGAAACAGTGTGCGTTATCTTAATAATTCCTGTGATTGAAACTCTGGTGTTTATTGTATATTGATATTTAGTATTTTTGTGTTCTTTTATTATTTATTAAATATATTTAAAACTTTCATTGTGGCTGGTCCTTTAGACAATATTTTAACCTTTGAGAGTACTTATATCTATTTGGTGACTCTGTGGCCACTCCTGACAGCCTTACTGCATTGTTCAAACACTACCTTTTGTATCAATATTAATTTCACTCAGCATAATTGGGTACCCCTGTAAGAGCCTTAGTGTAGCTGGCTTTGGAGTGTCTGGTGGCAGTAACTACCTTATAGCTTGGGCAAAAGGGGGTATAGCTAGTAAATCTATGCCAGATTTTCCCAGGTGTGTGTGTGTGTGTGTGTGTGTGTCCATGTGTGTGTGTGTGTGTGTGTGTGTGTGTGTGTGTGTGTGTGTGTGTGTGTGTGTGTGTGTGTGTGTGCATGTGTGTTTGTGTGTCAGCTGCTTGGAGCAGGGACACAAAGCATTGGTTTTACAGAGAGGGGGCTGGAGGACATGGCTTGGAGACTTGCCTGAGGACTCAGCTCTACAGCTGTGCTGGTGGGGAGTCTCACTGAGGCCCTGGAGAGAGAGAGAGAGAGAGAGAGAGAGAGAGAGAGAGAGAGAGAAAGAGATCCAGACCCTGGACTGAGTGTGTTCCCAGTGTGCTCTTAAGAGAAATTGCGCTTAATGCAGGGAGATGCATCTGGAAATACTGTGTATATCTATTTTTTTCCAAGTAAATGTCCCCCTCCAGTATCAGTGATGATAATTCAGGCTCCTTGATTACTGGCCCAGAATGGGGACATCACACAGAAAATAATGGATTACCTTGATAATATGCATGAGTTTAGAAAGATTGTTGTTATACTATTGCTTTTTGATAATAATGCTACAGCACAAAAACTTTATTGCAACAACTAAGGCAACAGAAAGTAGAAGGGGTTGTCACCAAGCTTAGGGAAGATAACAAGAGATCCTATAGCAGTACTACAAATATTTTGGAAATTTTATGGAAGTCTTTATAAAGTAGAGAAATATGGAGATCAAAAAAGGTACAAATGGAAATTTTTATGGAAGAATTAAATATGCCAAGGTTAGAGGTAGATGAGGCTCAATTGCTAATAGGATTGGAGGATATGAGATAAAATGGTGATGTATAACCAATCAAGAGGAAAGTCTCCGTGGATATATGGTAATATTGTAGAATTTTGGAAGATAGGAGGGAAAAAACTGATAATGATCTGGAAGGTTTTAACAGCATTTTAAGAGGAGGAGAAGCACCAACTTCCTAGTAGAAGGTGATGGTGGCTATAATACCTACAGAGGGTAAAGCCCCATCAGGTCCAGCTTCATACAGGCCTATTTCAATCCTAAACCATGATTACAAAGTGTTTGTCTATAATGGCTTAAAGAATGGCAAAGGTCATGCCAAAATTGATAGAAGTGGATCAATGTGATTTTGTGGAAGGGAGGCAAACGTTTGACAACATTTACAGAACATTGATGATCCAGAGAGAAGTTGAATGTAAGAAAATACCATTGTTGTTGGTGGGTCTTGATGCAGTGAAAGCATTTGATAGAGTAAGCTAGGAATTTATGTGCAGGGCAATGGAAACATTTGCATTCCCTAATAAAATGTTAAGATTGATTAGGAGGAAATAGGAGGGATCATAGGTGAAAATTAAAGTGGGTGGGTTCCTCTCTGATAATTTTTTATGAGTAGAGGAATTAAGCATGGGTGTTCTCTTTCCCTTTGTTATTTGCACTATATTTAGAACCACTGGAAAAGAGAATAAGAGATTCAGAAAGTCAAGGATATAATTGGTATGGTAGTCAAGAAAAGCTGGTTCTATTTGAAGATGATATTATTTTATACCCGATAAAACCAGAAAAGGACATTTCAGTGTTGTGGAACATTTTGAGGCAGTTTCATATCTTTTCAGGATACAAACTTGAGGCTAAAACAAAGGCAATAGCT
This sequence comes from Protopterus annectens, assembly GCF_019279795.1. Classification (NCBI taxonomy): domain Eukaryota; kingdom Metazoa; phylum Chordata; order Ceratodontiformes; family Protopteridae; genus Protopterus; species Protopterus annectens. The sequence goes on along the minus strand of NC_056732.1, from coordinate 695,605,257 downwards.
GTAAATTATGTACCCACACAAATTGGTTCAATAATATCCATACTTATGGGGACATGATACAACAAAGTACTTAGGAGTATAGAATAAAAAAGATTCTGTTGCAGCAGCTAAGGATATGTGGGAAGAGAGACTGAATAAAAGATAATACAAAAACTGAAAAACCTGGAAGCTATGTTATATGGATAAGGATAGTAAGATACAAGCAGTTAAAATGTTTTCAGTCCCTTTAGTTTTATACACAGGTCAGGCATATTTTTACCAAAAAGAGAAGTTGTGGATAGCAATTAATAAAGAGCTGAAGGATTTTATCTGGAAGGGGAAGACTGCAAGAGTCAAGTGGGATAAGCTAATTCTTACAATTGAATAAGACAGTTTGGGATTACTAGATTTAAAAGGGTATTTCAGAGCTACACAGTTAAGACTCCTATTCAGAGCACAAGCAGAAACCTATAATTCAAAATGGAAAGGGATGATGATAAAACGACGAGAAGCTCAGGAAACAAGGAGAGACTGGAATCTTGGATGCAGATCGTTAAGGAGAATAACAATAACCATACAGAATATTATATTCATAAAGTAGCAGAGAGTATTCTAAGAACTAAGCCAACATGGGAATGAGAAAGGACACTCAGCCGGTAGGGATGACTGCAATTAGGGATACAGACTATAGGCAAGAGGGGCTGGAATTTATTGGAAAAAAATGGTAAAAGAACCAAGACACTGGGAGCAAATAATTAGGGAAGGAAAACTAATAGAATGGGAAGAGGCCAACAATTTATTTGGACTGGAGGATACAGATTGCCTTCCCTATCAAGGATCAATATCAGAGTATAGGCAAAGAGAAAGAAATAGGGGATCCTAAGTGAAAGTCCAGCACTGGTAGAGTTTTTAGTAGAATCTAGAACAGAAGCTGCTGTTAAAAAAGGAATAATTTGTAGAACATACAAAATATTGCATGATAACTATAAGACTCAATCAGATGAGGCTAGAAAGGATTGGGAAGAGAGATTTGATAAGCAATTCACAAAGAAACAATGGGAGGATATATGTATATCTCCCAAATATGCAACAAAGTCTAGAAGATTTAGGATCTTTGCTTGGAAGTGTTTACATGGGTATTTTTATACCCCAAGTAGACTCCAAATAATTTTTCCTCAGGTAGGCAGCAAATGTTGGAGCTGTGGAAATGTAATGAGTTGGCAGACTTTAAAGGTTCTCTGCAGACAGCTGTGTCAGAGATGCTGGGTGAGCAAATTGGTGTAACTAAGTAAATGATTTTTTTAAGTTATGATACAGAATCAGAATTGCCTTAACCTATTAAGGCCTTACTGAGTCTAATTATGGTGGCTGCCAAAAAAGCAGTTACTAGAAAATGGAAATCAAAATCTAAATCAACTTTACTTGAAGTAGTGAATATAGTAACAGAGATAAAACAATAGGGAACTGGGATCTTTATAAAAGGGCAGGAGCAAATTACATAGGAAAATTGGAATTGTGGGAACAATACATGCAGAGGAGGAAAAAGGTTTAAAAGAAAGCAGCATTTGAATGAGCTATATAATGCTTGACTGACAATGACTGGATAGATTATAAGTGATGTATAATGTTTGCAACTACAATTATGTCAACATGATTTGTGACATATAATTTTTGCAACTAAAATTATGTCAATATGGTTTGTTTTCATTTATATAAATGCATGACTGCCTATATCATATGTGATAGTTTAATAAAGGTGTTTATTGTTTAAAAAATAAATAAATAATTGAAAACTCTTTTCAAACCTTATTCTACTGCCATACATTTTAGTTATGTTGGCCTGAACCACTGAATATCCTTTTTAACTCCATCTGGTGCTATGTGCTTTATTCCCATTTCAAATCTGGATATATCTGAAATAAAGACCTTTCAACAACATAAAAGTAGCAACAAATCCTTCCGTAGCAGGATGGCCACACAGTGACTTAGCACTGTCTCAAACCTCCCTAGTACTCTCACCTGTTTGCCAGTCCCACTATATTTCTAGGTGGTTTTCCTGGCTCATCAATCACTCATCGGCACTTTAACTCCATTTCCTTTCAGACTATCTGCAGTGTGTATCCTCCTGTCATTCCCAACCAGTGTGCTAATTTGATGAGCTAGGCATACTTGTTAGACCTAAACCTTCAAACTGGAATGGTCCTCAATAATAATTGGCCTCAAACTTGGGATTCCCAGGCCACCAAGTGAATTTTAGAAAATTGGTTCATGACTGAGATAATGGCTGCTTTGGCTGGAACAGGACTAATATATTACAAAAATATAACCACTTTGGAAATAGGGCCATTCTCACTAGCAAAATCCATTGTACTAGGGAAAATTCAACTGTTTTTCTTTCCATAAAAATGTTTTCCTTGACAACTAGTCTTGGAAAATGAATTACCTCCACCAAGCTATATCTACCCCTGAATATCACCTCTGTAAAAATGGCCCAAAATGCCAACCAGCTACGAGGAAATGAAAAATTCTCAACCACTGTGAATGAGTAGTCTAGGTACAATTTATCAACCACCTTTTCTGCACCTAATCATAAAAAAAAACAGTTCTCTCCCCATCTACTTATCTAATGGCTGCTAAATACCCTTAACACAGTAAATTAAATATACATGTATAAATACCACTTGTTAGGTCATCTAGCTGATGGGTCTTGCCTTGATTCAACTGTTTGATTTGTATTCTCACTTCTTTATCTCTTATTGGTACAGTGAACTGCTGTCTTTCTTCTTTCATGAGGGAAGGTAAATGTAAAACCTCAAGACGCTTGCATATCCCATCCCCTCATATATCTAGCATCCTTCAAATGTTTTGCAAATAGACCCAAAACTGACTCAGAATCTCCATTCTACAGTGGGTAACCTTAGAGTCTTACCACTTAATGTTTGTGATAGTGTTGCAGACTGTGTTGATCCTAATTTGTGGGGTTAATGTCCTAACTACACTAGGGAATAAGTATTTATTTTTCCATCAAAGTCTTCCAAGACAAACTCCAGTTTTTCTCTTTAACAAATACTGATTCTGCTGTCAGAGTGTCTTCAAAACTCTATCACAAACCCCCCCGCCATCCTGTTTACTCATCTCCTAACACCATAGTCTCTCTTATGTGGCCATTAATTCTGCCTCCTGTCTTCTAATTTCCCCTTACTGAAAGAAGCTTATATCTCTTTCGTAGTTGTCCTTTCAGGAAATTATAAAGAGTGGAGGCTGAGAAACCACTAGAGGATAAACCCACATATCTCCTGCCACATTTCAGGGATCATCTTCCCTGGCGTCAAATACTTTAAATTAGTATTACTAAGCTACCATAAATGTGGGAAAACTGGTCTCTAGGAGCTAATGTCACATTTATGGATGAGTGATACATGAGCAAAGCTGGCAGGACATCATAACCCTTTATTTGCTACCGAGGGACTTTTGATCATTAAAGTCTGACTATGCTTGACTACAACTGTACAACCTAAGAGTTGTGGATAAAATATAATGACATTTTACAACTGAAGTGAATGGCCCCATCCACCAACAACTGAATAAACACAGTAAATAACAACTTGGATAAAACCGATCATCTAATTTTCCTTGTTGTATAAGTGTTTAGCTGATTTGTGTGGCAATTAAAATTCCCCTCCCAGCAGTAGCTCACCTTTTATCCAATCAAGAAGGCTTGGGGCCATGGCTTCATATATTTCAAGGAAGAACCAGGCAGAAAATAAATACAACTAATGGCGCTAGTTATACCAGCCCAGCAACCCTTAAAACCCACCAACTGGCTTGAACTCTCATGACACACATCCTTGATTTCCAAACATACCCCCTTTCTAATCAAGATAATTGTACTCCTTCTCTTGCCTGACAAATAAAAATCAGATTTTGTGAATCCAAAGTCATATTTCCTCGACTTCCCAAGTTCATCTACATTTAGGTGCATTTCCTGCAACAGTATGATATTGACTTATTCATATAACATGAGGTACCTTGCTTCTTCAGACTGGATTGTGTAGTCTATTAACATTAACTAACCGTATAAGAATTACCTCCTAAGCAACCATGTCATCTATCAGAGTTCAGCCTTTGTTAACAGGGCACAAAATCATACCAAAAGCATTAATTGAACTCTGTTTTTTAACCCTGATCATCCCTTGCTTTCACATAGATACACTAAACTACTGCCATGATTCCTTCCCCCCCAAAAATTCAAACATAACCCCCAGGTGAACTCAAAACCCAAAAGAATACTATCCTTGAAAAGGGCATTGCTAAAGTGAACTATATAAAATGAAATGCTATTCTTCTAAGGGAAGAGACTATTTCCCATTTCTCTCTGACCCATTCAAGGCTATGGACCTGTAGTAGTTCAGGGTCTACAAACCCTGCCATGTAAAGCTAAAGGATAAACAACTATGCAGTTAACCTTCCAGTTTCAACTGTCTAACCATATACCTAACCATCATTTCATTGCAGTATATGTCATCTGTCTTTATACATTATATGCCAGTGAAAAGAAAAATAAGCGTAAAACCAGACAGGTTAGTCAGGCCAGTCAAAGTGACATTCGGACTCTGCCAACTGCTATAAATGCTGTAGCAAACTCTTCTGGCCATCATTCATGTGAAAACGTTACTATCACATCCCATGCATTCTCATTCTCACAGTGTTTTACTTCAGAATCCAAACTATAACAACAAGGCTATAATATCTGCAGAGGAAAAAGAAAAAATAGAGATGAGGAGGAAACAATGGAAAGTGTAGGGTTGTATCGGAAGACAGAATAATAATATCCAACATTTGAATATCAGAGAGCCCATTCCAGGAATTAAGCCCAACTAAAATCAGTTTACCATATCTAGTCTAATCAAAGGAAGTCATTTAATTTAGAGATGAAAAATAGTCTACACTCGTACATCTCACAATAGGATCACTTCCCCATGCCAGTCCTATTTGAACAGGGCTTCTTCAAAACAAGCTGCTTTGTTGACACTCATTGTCCAGACAATGAATGCATGTATGTCTTTTTGAACCTGACTAAAGTCCATGACTATGCTGTTCCCACTCAAAACCAAATGCTTGAAGTCCACCCACACCACATCATGATCTTTTAAAGAAAGCCAATCTGAATAACATATCATCTAATGTGTAAGATACCATATCCCTGCTTTCAACTTCTTTTTCAGGAAAAGCACCTTTCTCCATAACAGTTCTGGAGTAATTGTGCACAAATGTCATTCATTTCATATTTTAACTGAACAGGTATCCATGCTGCCGTCTGGACCAATTGCTTCTGCGTGAACCTGCATGGATGGGAACAATTACTTAGATCAACTGGCTTAGCCACCAATGAAAGATGAGCTCACTCAATCTGAAGTGCACAAGAGTCTTTTTTAAATGTACGGATGATCAGCTCTGAAGAAAGGTTACTATTTCCTTACCTTCCAAAGCTTCTGGAGTTTCAAAACTACACCAGTCTGATTGCTTCTCCAGTTCTCCAAATCATCCCCCCTTCATGACAAGTGATTGCATGTCTTTCAATAAAAATGTATCTGCTTTTTTTTTGCTCCTGACCTTTCAAAAGTCTTGATTTGCTAAATAACCTTGCATTCATCTTTTCGTCAGATAATTGGTTCTGCTGCTGACACAAAATATGTAGGAGAACCATCAACATTTCAGGATTCATAGGCTCTCCCCATCATCTTCTGAACATTCATCTTGCAGCACACTAATGTGGCACACCTTCAGAAATGATTCAGTAGATCTGGATGCAGTAGTTACATTCTTGTGTGCCTGACCTTGCAAGTGTGTCATAAATCCCACTCATTTGCACAAGTAAAGCAGGCCTGATTTTATTTAGATAAATGAACTGCCAGAATGTAGAGCAGTCACACTTCAACACTGTTCACCTGACAGAAACCATAAGTCCTACAACATATCATTCTTTACATCTTTCAGGGACCAGAAATCTCAAAGTGATATTCTTATGAATGAGATATAGTGATACAATTTTATGTCTAATAATACAGAACATTTTATTTATGCATTTTCATGCTTTTGGTGGCATAAAAAATCTCCAGTGTGATAGAGGAGGTTTAGGAAGTAATTTTTACTTGCCTGATTCCATATGATAGTCTGACAACAAATGGACTAAAGTGATGTAGACATTTAGTTTTGGTTCATTGTTTGTGGTGGACAAAATGGGATTTGAGTGAGAGTATTATATACAGGTGTGAGCCTAGGTATATTAAGATGTGCACAATATCAGAAATTTGACAGAGAAGATGTGTTTCTATAAAGGGTCTTGGATCCAAGGCTTTAACACTAATACGATTACTGTAATTTTACTTCTGAAAGTAAGTTCATTGTTAGCCACCCAGAAGAAAAGTAAGAAGAGATCCTCAGCAAAAATTTTATGGGCAGGCGGTCTCCCAAAAAGAGCATCAGCTACATGGCAGTATCAGGGTTTAGTTAAATATAATAACAGAGAAGAGATGTAGCAATAAGCGAAAAAGAAACCTGAGACAAGCCTGGCCTTTGAAAACAGCTGTACACATGTTGTCAATGACAGAGTGCACAATGCACCATTTAGCCATCTTGGTGCTGTCTAACAGACTATGCTTAAAACAGTTCTGTAATATGAATTGTGAATGCAGGGATTTAAGAGTAGAGCACATTAACTAATTGTGGACCAGACAGAAGAACACAAATGAAATTTATAATGGCAGTAGCAGTTATCTGGTTAGAATCAGTGATGAAGCAGGATATCATCATTCAGATAGGCTGATCAATGCAATAACTGCTGCATTATTAACTCCAAAACTATACAGCTACCTGTAACATTGTGTCAGTTTAGACAGATAGCAAGTGACTCAGTTTCCCTTTGCAGCACATTACTCTCTAATGGCTTGAAGGTGATTCTACCTGGGGTTCTCAGACTATCTGTTGAATCTCCATCATTAAGCAGCTTTCTGTAGAGAGGGAGATATTAGTCTTCAGAAGGGATCTGATTAACTGTTATTTTAAAGGTAATAAAGTGAACAGAGTGACCCTACCCATTCAGGTCCAGATTCTTATATTTTGGCTAATCCATGGTTTGAGATTGTTTAGGAATTTTGGAGCCTTGGTGCTGCTAATGCAGTATAAGTAGAAAATAAATGCAGCGCATTAGTCTTAATGGTATGGGATTGTGTTGTAATGTCTGAATGACAATGACTGGATAGATTATAAGTGATGTATAATGTCTGCAACTAGAATTATGTCAATATGGTTTGTGATGTATAACGTTTCAACTAAAATGTCAATATGGTCTGTTTCATTTATGCAAATGTATGATTGCCTATGTCAAAAAAATGGTATGGGATTGTCAAAATATGCCTCACTTACATTACACTCCTCACTCCTCAGCAGACTGTACGACTTAATTCATCTAGTACTACCAAACAAAACAGCACTGTTATTCATAGTGGACAAGAGTAAAAAATAATAAAATAAAATACTGTTCCATTTCATTCCTATGAGTGCATGTCCAATATTTCTTACAATCAATTAATCAACCAATAAACTAGTTAATAAAATAAATATGCAACAAAACACACAATGGTCATTGTAAACTGCAGTTGTGGTTATGTTCACTCTCAGATGCTTACCAAACTCCTCACAAATCATACAAAATCATAAGTGAGTCTTTATTGCCAATTCAGTTAACATCTTGGGTTTTTCTATGCTTATGCAAAGCTACTGGATTACTCTGAAAGAATATTTCAGTGACTTGTGCAACAATAGGTAAGAGAAAATTAAAAAGTGAGCCATACCAGAACCTGACTTAAATAACTAAACTGATGTTTTCAGCTCCCTTACTTCCATAAATACTGTCTTATGTGACTGGCAGTTGACCTGTCAGGTAAGTAGCTCAACCATAAAAGCATATATTGTTCAGTCTTGAATTAAAGAGTTTTGGTATAAATATTCATTAGCTGTTTTATATTACCTTTTGTACAAATCTCTGATGAAAGTGTTTAACATACACTTCCTTAGTCACACCTGAGGATAAGGACATCGTAAAGAGTTCAGTGACAACATGTGACAAGAGAAGTTCAGGTGTGTATCCAAGGGAAGACTGATTAAATGCAATAATCAGAAGGTAAGCAATCCTCAACAAAGTCAAGGTTTGTTTTGGAATATGAAAAGACAACTATGCATACCCCAATGGATTTCTGTTAATAACTACAAGCCTCTTATACTGCTAAATTAAAAAGTCAAGCATTTTTCTAGAATATATTTCTTTTCTGAAACATTTTTAAGGTACATAAGCAGGCACAAACTATTCCCTTCCAGTTAGGACCCAGGCAAAAAGGAAAACAAGTCACAATATAACACAATACAATACATCTAAGTAATATTTGGCTATTTAAAAGTGGTGTTAAGCAAAGTATGTTTAAGCAATCTAAGTATTTAGGGGACGGATTGAATCCTGCAGATGACTGCGACACAGTGCAGTGGCAACATCTAAGGGAATACTTATAATAAAGGTACTGTTACTCTCTTAATACAGAGTAGTACGTGATAGGGTGACATGTTCTTTAGACTTAACACAGAGCCATTCTATCCAAGCATATTCATTATTACAGAGGACAAGTTTAAAAGAAGACAAAGAAGGGGGAAATACAAAGGCAGTTGAACAGGGAGGAAAAGGTGAAAGCATTTGGCCATACTCAGGAAGAACAGCATGAAGGAAGTTAGAAAGGGTACAAGCAGATTAACACAAGGAAGCTGGCATGGTCAGGAACAGATGGAAGACATAAATGTAGACATGAAGGAAGTGAAATAGTGAACAGGAAGTGGTGGTGAGAGCAGAGAATCAGTTCCTGCAAAATAAGGTTAGCAGAGTGGCAGGAGAATAGGGTCGATGTTCAACAACATTTGAGAAAAGGCTAGTTGGCATACCTCTAAATATCTATATTTACATGTTGTCTGTGCAACAGCACTCACTAAGTACTTTAAGGTCTTTGAAAGCTGGTAAAACACTGCTTTTTTTTTTCTTTTTTTGTAACTGGTAGTAGATGGAGTAGTTAAAATTATATCCACTACAGAGTTTTGATTGGGTATCACAGATTCTAACCAATTATTACGTATATTGACATGGATGCTAAGATTCACTTGAAAGGTGAATTTATTAGCATGCATGCCTCAGACACGTAATAATATGATTACAATCAGAAACCTGATCATAGCCCTCTATTTTATGGTCATAAAACTGTAGCAATTTCATATGGAGAAGGAAATCAAACAAATCAGGAACAGGCAACAACAACATGTAAGTCATCAAGCAAAGAACACCACTGCTGACAAGAAACAACTGTATAAGAGATTAACCTGTCAAACAGTACATGCATGTAACACAAAAGCAGAAACTAGACATTTCAGAAAAAATGTTATACATAAAAGGTGGGAATAGTAATCTGTCAAGAATATGATGCTTTCTATAATGTCTTTAAACTTTAATGGTCTCACAGATAAATACAAAAAAAAAAAAAGAGTAGTGAACTATATTAAAAAAATGTAGAGTACAGATAGCTGTGCTACAGGAGACACACTTGGAAAGAAGTGAACATGTAAAATTGATAAAGAAAGGTTTTCAGGATGGTTATGCAGCAGAATATCTGGGGCAAAGGAAGAGAGCAGTACTTATATTAATTGTAAGAAGAGCTCGAATAGGAATATCAGAGGATAAAAAAGACAATAATGGTAGATCTGTAGTACTAAGGGGCTACTGGCAAGGGAGGATTACACTGGCATGTATTTCTATTCCACCAAAAACTGCTATGATGGATCTTAAGAAAATTCTGGGAGAAATAATCAGCTTTCAGCAAGGAATATTACTTCTAGGTGAAGACTGGAAATTGATACACAATAGTGAAGATATGTCTGGGGGCCCCAGAAGAGAAAATGTAACAAAGGAGGGTAGATTTTTAAAGAAGTTTATGAAAATATTTAGCACAGAAGATGTGAATTCAGTACTAGAAGTTCGGAATACATTTACATATTATTCCCCAAGATACAAAAACTGGGCTACGTTAGACAGTATTTACATTTCACAGGCACATGTGCATTTAATTGAAGATCTTGGTATACACCCAATAACTATTTCAGATCATGGGCCAATAATAATTAAAATAAAAATACAGGATAATGAAATAAAAATAAGACACTGGTGCTTTCCCACATGCCTCTTGAAAAGAGAGGAATTTAAGAAATGGTAGTGGAAATTATTCAGGAACTATTACAGAAGACAGAAATTTCTTCTGAAAATATAGCTAGGGAGTGGAATAAAAGTAAAGTGGAGTTTAAAAGTAATGTGGAAATAAAAGAAAGGGACATATGGTTAAGAAGTAACATTAATTATTTAGAGGGACTGACAAATGTTAAAGTATTGCAAAATTGGAGGAATCTCACAGAACAAGAAGAGGAGCAACTGCAGAATGCTAAACAGAAAATAAGGAATTATCTCAATAATATGCATGAGTTTAGAAAGATTGGTGGTAATCAACTGTTTTTTGATAAGAACTCTAGAGCACAAAACCTTCAGCACAACGACTCAGGCAACAGAAAGTAGAAAGGCTGTCACCAAGCTTAGGGAGCCTATTACAAGGAAGATAACAAGGGATCCTCTAGAAGTATTAGAAATGTTTTGGAAATTCTATGAAAGTCTGTATAAAGCAGAGAAAAATGGAAATCGAGAAAAGGTACAAATGGAAATGTTTATGGAAGAATTAAATATGCCAAGGTTAGAGGTACAGGAGGCTCAATTACTAACAGTTTGGATATGAGGAGATGAGATAAAAATGGTGATGTATAGCCAGTCTACAGGAAAGTCCCAAAGAGTAGATAGTATTCCTGTGGTTGATTAGGAGGATATATGAGTGATCGGAGGTGAAAATTAAAGTGGGTGGGTTCCTCTATGATAATCTCTGCTTCAGCAGAGGAACCAAGCAGGGGTGTCCTCTCTCCCCTTTGCTATTTGCATTATATTTAGAACCACTGACAAAGAAAATAAGGGACTCAGAAATTCAAGGATATAACTGGAATGGTAGTAAAGAAAAGCTGGCTTTGTTTGCAGATGGCACCCAGAATGAAAATATCCAATAATCATTTATTCATGTGTTCTGACCCAACCAACCAGACCGGTTTTGGCACACAGCCTTCTTCAGTGATAGTATAACATTCCATCAACTGACTTAATATAGCCATGGAATAATTGGCTAATAAGAAAATAGGTGAGGATAATTACCCATTTAAAGGTATAAGACCAGAAAAATAAAAATTTTTACATAAACAAAATAAGAACAGATAACTTAATCAAATCGAAATATCCTAAACTGTAAAAGCATGCTAACCTGATTATTTCTCAACCGATTTTGGAGCAAGTGAGTGAATGTTTTTTGGGCCTAGCTTCTCGTATCATCTGTTTTGGGCTTCCCTATAACTGTGTGACTGTAAAGCAATTACCGGGTTGCCAAATACTTTAGAAAACAACATATTTTGGTGTCATTATTTGGGACTGTATTTCTTTACCAATACTGAACATGGAACTTCACGACTTCAGGTCATATGAAGGAACAATTCGGGGCCATTATCTCTGGACTTTCTTATGACTGCAGCTAACGCAAGAAATCACAGCTATACAGATATTGCTAACAGGGATTTATTTTTTTGTTACAACTTGGGATTGCATTTTCCTACCAATACAAACTAAGGACTTTAAAGTGTCTTTCTTTTTTGTTGGTCTCTGGACTTTTATTTGAACAAATTAGGTTTGTCATAAATTATGTTTTCATGTTTCTCCTGGGGTCTGATGATAAGGACTCACTGATACTAGAGCGATGTGTTTAATGTACATGAAAAATATGTGTCTTTATGCTAACCACTTCTAATGTTATGTTTTTATACTCCTAGTGTAATAACTTTTTCAATTTCTCTTCGAATGCACATTTATGTCTATTCAGTGTTTATTTGACTTGGTCTTGATATAGGGAGAGTAAATTACTTGCTACAGAGATATTAACTTACCAATTGGACTATTTGGATGCTTTTTGGGGTTTAGTGGACCTTTTTTGATTTTTGTACATGTAAATTATATGCATGCAGCCTCTTTTTTGGGATGTAATCTATGGCTGAGTGGTTATGCACTTGTGCTCGGTTTGGTCATTTGAACTTAGTGGGCCCTTGGGGGTTGAATGTGGATTAAGCAGCTATATGTGTTTGATAACGGAAACTGATGACATGAAGATGTTTATTGTCAGATATTATGCTTTTTATATTTTATAAGTGACGGATGATTTCCATTGCGGATGGATATGATGTTTGAAGTATACGGCTCATAGAAAAAGCACTATACTATATACAAATGTATATTTTCTTTGTGATAATCCACCGTAGCAATGCCTTGGCATTTATTGCAGGTGGTTGATACAAGAAAAGCTGCTCATAAATTGTTGTTGGGCTTAATAGTCACAGGAATGTCTAAGAGCATGGGTGCATAAATCTTTTAGACCACTAGATTAATGGGAATTTTTGGACACATTATAAGTGGAAAATATCTAAAACTCTACTGGCTGTATGTTATTGGGAGATTTGATTATTGGCAAGTCTTTTTACACTGTCTAGTGTGGTGGGTCATTTGCTCCCCTCTATCATAGACACATCATTGATGTATGGACATTGTTGTTTGCACTATCCAATTGCTTATAATAGTTTTTTCTAGTCAATATAAACACTCTATAGAAATGCTGTACAGATAGTGTACAAATGGATTTGATAACTATTCTACAGGGGTTATCCTCAGATAAGGATGATGTTCAGATTTTTAACTGGAATCCACTAAATAGGTCTTTCAGAAAACGAAGAATACGAGGTGTTTTTAAAAATATATATATATTTTATTACACCATCCACAAACTTGACTAAAAGCATAGATGTGTCTATGCTTTTAGTGAAGTTTGTGGATGGTGTAATAAAATATATATATTTTTTAAAAACACCTTGTATTCTTCGTTTTCTGAAAGACCTATTTAGTGGATTCCAGTTGCAATTTTGGTGCTTTTGCTTCACATTTTTTGGTTAATGTTCAGATTTTTGGTATTAGTGAGGAAGGTATTTGCATACGTGATGATACAGTGAAAGACCCAGGGGATTCCTGCAGGGATTGTTTTTTTTAAATTGACCAAAAGTATGACTCAACTCAGAGGCAATGTTTGGCATGTAAGGTTATTTAAGGCCTATAAGGTCAAAAATATAACACCTACAGGACTTAGAATTAAAACTCAACCTTTTGTCAACAATCCTGATGAACAATTGAATGAGGAATGTGTGAAAGCCCAACACATAGCAACAATGGCATTTGTTGAGATTTTAACTTCTTTTTATGAGAGAACTATTGACACTAATGTTGTAGATATTAAAACACTGTGTGAAAATATTAAACCCTTTGAGGGACAAACAGTTTGCAACTCATGCTTATCTAAGCTTTCCAAGGAATTACTTTCTTTGGAACAAACTTTAAAAAATAAGAAAATACACAAATTTCAAAGGGATGTGGCAGATTATGCTGAGGAGAAACCGTTTGGAACTAAAAATATGTGAGGTTCAGGGAGGGAGATTCAGGACAAACAAGATTTAGGAAAAAGAGACCAAGGTCTATACTTAAAAAGTCCAAGACAGATTTCAGTAGTACGTCAGGGGAGGAATCCTCCACCACAGAACCTGAACATGTACTTATTCAAGAGTCCCCAGTGCATAAGAAAACAAGAAGTATGGATCACCCTTTAGGGTTTAGCTACACGGTGGGGTAGAAAACATAGGCACAGATACAGTCAAGAATTTGGAAACACTACTGGATGTACTGATACAGAAATAAATGGTCATCAGAATGTACATAATATTTCCTCTGTGCCACTGACTGAAACACAATTAAAGGTACTTGACAAAGGGTTATCTTTTGTTCCGGGCTTTTTGTCAATGAATATAATTTTGTACAGGATGTGTTGTTATTTTGTCATCTACTTAACTTGAAATTGTTTTTTGGGGATAAGGATAATTCCAAAGATCTACTGGTTTTTGTTTTCGAAAATCCACTTTCCAGCCATCAATGGACAAACATGTCACCATTTTTCAAGACAAAGTTATCAGGGACCTACACTTTAAACAAGAGGAATCATTCATACTGGGTAACAATTTATCGGAGTCAGAATTCTGGGCAGTAAAGGATTTGAGGGATAATCCCAATATTGTCATTACCACAGCGGATAAGGGGGGTGCTGTGGTGGTAATGGATATGGAACAATATGTCTCTGAGGCACAAACACAGTTACAGAATAACAAGCATGACATGCCTATGCCCTTAGACCCCACCAATAGGTTTAAACAGGAAACTGATGAATTTTTGGACTTAGCTGTTGAAGAGGGAATTATTGATAAAAACACCCAGAAACAACTAACAGTGATAGATCCACATAGACAAACTTTTTATTTATTGCCTAAAATTCATAAAAACCTTACCAAACCACCTGGTAGACCTATTGTTTCAGGCAGGGGCTCTTTAACAGAACCACTTTCAGAATTCTTGACTCTACATTTACAACCTCTTTTGAGTTTAGTTAGATCCAGGTTGAAAGACACAACTGAATTTCTACAAATTGTGGCAGACTCCCAACTTGAGCCTGGCTGGTGGATGTGCACCCTTGATGTTAAATCTTTATATATGACTATTTCACATTGGGCCGGATTACAGGCCATTGAATATTGGTTGGCCAAGGGTAATCTTTACCCACCAGGTTTTAACACTCTGATATTTTGCATGGTGTAACAGGTACTAACCAAGAATGTTTTCTATTTTCATCAGAATTGTTATTGGCAAGTCCAAGGCACAGCAATGGGGGCATCATTTGCACCAATATATGCCGACCTATTTATAGGGTTCTTGGAGGAACAGCTTATCTATGATAAGGCCTATAATATTTATATAGAGGAATTTTACATCTGGTGCAGGTACCTTGACAATTGCTGGCTCGTTTGGAGGTCTGATCAGGAATATCTATTGGAGTTTGTTCAATACCTAAATGACAATAAGTGGGGTATTGAATTCACTCTGAATATGCAATATAGTTAAATTCAATACTTGGACGTCTTTATTACTAGGAATATTGATCATACACTTGACACAAAAATCTTTAGAAAATACCCACAATATAATACCCTGTTGGATGCCAATAGTTTACACCCAAAACATATCATAAGAAACATTCCCAAGTCTCAATTTTTGAGAATTAAAGGATATGTTACAATCAGGCAAGTTATGAACATTATCAGCAAGACTTAAAGAACAGATTTAAGGCTAGAGGTTGTAAATCGGGTCATATTATGCCAGCATATAATTGGGCGGAACAATTCAATAGAAATGATCTGCTTAGCTACAAAGAAAAAAAACAACGCAGGGGTGGTGCCCATTAGATTTGTGACCACATTTGGCAGGAACATTAATGTTATTAAAAATATGATTAAAAGCAATTGGAATATTGTACTAGCCAATCCAGCCTTAGCCAATATTCTTGCCTCAGATTGCCAGTTTTCATATAGGAGGGGTCGTACCCTGGGATCGTATCTGAATTTACATAAAAAGAGAAGACAAAGAAATATGGGTGTTATACAACTTACACTTTCTGGTGACCAATTAAGGGGTTCCTTTCCCTGTGGCCATTGTTCATTTTGTGTTTATATGAAGAAATCTAAAGAATTCTCCAGCAGGAATACAACAAAAATTTTTGAGATTAGATGTTTTGGCAATTGTGGAACCAATTGGGTCATATATCTTGCCACCTGTTCCTGTTCTGCTTTCTATACTGGGCAGACCTCAAGACCACTGAGAATCAGGATGTCAGAACATTTTAGTGACATTAGGAACAAGCATCAATCTAGTGCTTTATATAAACATATATTGTCTCATACCAGCGCAAAGTTTCAGTTTCAAATTATTGATGCAATCAGGGGTGACGATATTAATAAACTTGGATGGCACAATATGCTCAACAGCAAAGAAAAGGCCTGGATTATTAGACTTGGGGGGGGGGTTATTTAACCCGGGTCTTAATGATTGTCAAAGGAAAAAACTTCAAAGACCAATACACGTAAGGTTCAATTAAGGCACTTTAATTTACTTGCAGCAAGGAGACAAAAACATACAAATACAAGGATTTGTCTAACTACTAACAGGAAGTATGTTCATTCTTATACTGTTTTACAAGACATGGCCTTCTAAGCTGACGTAATCAAACACAACTTTAAGCATTGTACTACAGCAGGTGTTACTTCAGATTTTCTGCTGACATGACTAGATTTGTGAGAAACTTTTCAGAAAAACAACCTGGCCTTGGTGACCAGTACTTCATTTACAAGCCTCTATTGTACAGTGTTACATTTCAAGGTACTCTTCTAATACAAAAACAAGCAAATGCTGATTGCAGTTCATATTTTCAAGCAGGCTTTTGTCCTAATTATCTGTTACTTCTACAGCTGTGTATGTTCTCATAGCACAGCGGAACTTCTTGTCTGAGTTTCATATAAGCAGTATTGTTCTATTCATTATTTTCCTAACGCAAGCAGAAATCATCTGCTTCTCAGTAAATTTCCAAGGCACAAGCAAGATTTAGCTGACAATACAAGGTCAGAAAGCAACTGCAGTTTGTACAGATTTATGCAGTATGAAATAGAATAAATGTGTTAACTCTTTTAGGCTCTGAATGCACTAAGCATATTACTAATACACACATTAATACATATTTTTCTAACAATGATCATTTATAAAATGATATTTATTCATAAATTGCTAAATCAGGTTAGCATGTTTTTACAGTTTAGGATATTTAGATTTGATTAAGTTATCTGTTCTTATTTGGTTTATGTAAATTTTTTTATTTTTCTGGTCTTATACCTTTAAATGGGTAATTATCCTCACCTATTTTCTTATTAGCCAATTATTCCATGGCTATATTAAGTCAGTTGATGGAATGTTATGCTATCACTGAAGAAGGCTGTGTGCCAAAACTGGTCTGTTTGTTTGGGTCAGAACACATGAATAAATGGTTATTGGATATTTTCATTCTGAGTGCTGGCTGCCTTTTTGACTTTGAGCTATCTATTTTGGCCATGCACCTGCCTGTCATGCGAGTTCTTTTTTGGATTGCGTCTGTTTGCAGATGACATTATTTTATTCCTGACAAAACCAGAAAGGGACATTCCAGTGCTGTGAACATACTGAGACAGTTTCAAAACTTTTTGGGAAACAAAATTAATTAAGCTAAAATAAAGGCAATAGCGGTAAATTATGTAACCACATACAAATTGGTTCAGCAATATCCATACTTATGGGAATGGGTCTACCTGATAAGGTCGAAATGGTAAAATATCGACAATGAAATACCCGACACTAAAAGGACGAAAATGCACATACCCGAATGTTTACAAGCTCATCATGCTATAACACTGACAGTACAGAAAACCCGTATATAATCCCATGTCCAACTCACTACAACAGCAAACGAGCACTCCTGAAGTTAGCACCCACATCAAACACTAATTAGGAGATCCCTGAAACCAATCACTAAAATTAGTAACAGCAATTACACCTAAATCATTAAAATTAAACGTCAGCAGTCCACTAGTGTGCTATGCACCGAATAAAACATGGCGGAATTGCAAGAAATTGCTCCAGGAGTACTAGGAAATATGTATCACACAGTCAAATCACAAAAGGGGAAGGAAATGTTGATAATAGACTCTTACCTCTACCATTTCGAAAGGACCTGAGACAACAAGAGGTACTGGGGCTGTAAATATAAAACTACGGAAAGTTATAAAGGAAGAGCTGTATATATTGTAACGCCGAACGGCGATAACTTGGAAAAATCCATTGCTCACAACCATGCTGCAGATCCAGGTGAGCTACAGAGGTACGTAGTCTGTAGTGATTTAAAGACCAGAGCTGCTTTAAGTAGGGACATTCCATGCCTCATAGTAGAAGATGCACTAGCTTCAACTTCACTAGATACAATACATTGTGTCCCCCATAGAAGAGCCCTGTTGCAGCAGGTGAACCGTATTAGACAGCAAAAGTGTGGAATTAGTTACACAGAGGAGTTAACACTATGCAATATAGACTTCTCGAAGTTCCCAGTCAAATCCAGTAGTTTTGTTAGTACAGTCATGTCAGATGCTGCAACAGACACAACTGTTGTGGTGTTTACAACAGTAAATAATTTGTATGACCAGAGCCGTGCCAGTATCTGGCTCATGGATGGTACATTCTTTGCTAAGGGTGTAACTATCTGGTAATTATATAGCATTCATGCGTTAATGAAATATGGAACGCACAGTAAAGCTATACCCCTATTGTATGCACTGATGTCTAAAAAGTCACTAAAGGCATACAATTATCTCTGGCACAGCATATTTTTCTTGCTGACACATCACAGATTTGACGTCCAACTCAAATTCGTACTGTGTGATTTTGAAATAGCTGCCCTGAAAAGCATTAGATTGAATATTCCTGGTGTACGATCGAAGGGATGTTTATTCCATTTTGGCCAGAATATCTAGCGTAAGGTGCAGTCATTTGGTTTGGCATCTTTATATAACACTTCACAGGAATTTCAACTTGCTGTGAAATGTCTAGTTGCATTAGCATTCTTGAAAGAAGATGAAGTGCAACTAACATTTAATGAATTGCGGGCTCACTTCCCCACAGAAGGCAAGGATGTCATCAAGTATTTCACTGACTGGTACATCTATGGCAAGAGGAGACACTCTCACACTAGAATAACATCTACAATGAGGTTTCCGCCACTATTTCCAATATCTTTTTGGAATGTCAGCGATTTAAATGAGCTATTCTTACCTCAGACCCAAAACATGGTGAAGGCGTGCCATAGGAGGCTGAAATGTCTCCTAGGTGATAAGGGAACTAACCTCAGATACCTATTACACATGTTAGTACATGAGCAGAATTGTGTGGATGAGCTTAGAATCAGGATGTCCACAGTGTGCGTACCTTCTCCAAAGAAGAGGAAATTAATTGTTAGACACCGGCAATTTCAGAGTGTATTACTCAATAGGGAACATTATACAAGTGTGGAATTCGTTAGCGCTATTGCAAAGCTCATGAAAATGTAATGCACACAGGTTTGGATTTGATGATGAAGTCATGCTTTTATGCATCTGCAATTACAAGTTTGGTCCATATAAGTACACTATGTAGTTGTTTTGCATTGAGCTACGTTGGTGCTGGCATCACGGATGTTACTGTTTAATGGGTCTTGTTTTGCTTTTGGATTTACACTGCTCTGAGAATTTTCATGACATGCAGCTGATGTTAACACTTCTGTCTTCTGAATTCCGCTTGTGAATTGCTATGGGAACATTTAGAAAACCATACTGACTGTTTAGTTGCAGACAATGAAGTTCCTACTGTAGGCTACATTGCTTTGGTGGTATTTTGCATTTTAGCGTTTTCACTGTCGGGGTTTTCAACTGTCGGCTATGTGATCTGTCGGCCTTCTGGTGTCGTTGTTATGGTTGTCGATCATATGGGTTGTCAGCCTTATCAGGTAGACCCATGGGAACATATTAAAATAAAGTATTTAGGAGTATGGATTAAAAATGTTTCCATTGTGGCAGCTAGGGATATGTGGGAAGAGACTAAACAAAAGGTAATTCAAAAACTGAGAAAATGGAAGCTGTTATATGGATATCGATAGTAAGATACAAGCAGTTAAAATTTTTTTAATCCCTTTAGTATTATACAGAGGTCAGCCATATTTTTATCAGCTTGAGAAGTTGTTGATGGCAATTAATAAAGAGCTGAAGGATTTTATCTGGGAGGGGAAGACGAAAAGAGTCAAATCACATAAGCTTATTCTTCTAATAGAACAGGGCAGACTGGGATTATCCAATTTGAAGGGTATTTCAGAGCAACACAGTTAAGGCTCCTATACATAACTCAAAAAGCAGAAAACTATAATTCAGAGTGGAAAGAGATGATGATGAAACAGGGGTAAGCTCAATAAACAAGAAGAGACTGGGATTTTGGATGCAGGTCATTTAAGGAGAATAACAATAATCATACAGAATATTATATTCATAAAGTATCGGAGAAAGTATTCTAAGAACTAAGCCAACATGGGAATGGAGAAAGGAGATTCTGCCGAGTGGGATGACTGCAATTAGTGATACAAACAATAAGCAAGAAGGGGCTGGAATTTACTGGAGAAAACTGGCAAAGGAATCAATGTATTGGAAACAAATAATTAGAGAATGAAATGTAATAGAATGGAAAGACACCAAGAAATTATTTGGACTGCAGGCTAGAGATTGCCTTCCCTATCAAGGATTGATATCATAGTATAGAGAAAAAGAAAGAAAGAAGGGGGTCCTAAACAAAAGACCAGCACTGGTAGAGTTTTTAGTAGAATCTAGAACAGAAGTTGCTGTTAAGAAAGGGATAATTGGTACAGCATATAAAATATTGTATGATAACTATAACAATCAATCAGAGGAGGTTAGAAAGGATCAGGAAGGATAAGCAATTCCCAAAGAAACAATGGGGAGATATATGTATGTCTCCCAGATATGCAACAAAGTCTAGAAGATTTCAGATCTTGACTGGAACTGTTTACATAGGTAATTTTATACCCCAAGTAGACTCCAAATAATTTTTCCTCAGGTAGACAGCAAATTTGGAGGTCTGATGGGGAAGAAAGAGGTAACTGGGAACATATTTTCTGGGAGTGTAATGAGTTGGCAGACTTTAAAGATTCCCTGCAGACTGCTCTGTCAGAGATGCTGGGTGAGCAAATTGGTGTAACTAAGGAAATTATTTTTTGAGCTGTGATACAGAATCAGAATTGTCTAGACACAGTAAGGCCTTGCTGAGTCTAATTAAGATGCAATTACTAGAAAAAAGAAATCAAAGTCTAAACCAAGTTTAATAGAAGTAGCAAAGATAGTAACAAGAGATAAAACAACTGGAACTGGGTTCTTTAGAAAAGGGCAGGAGCAAATTACATAAGAAAAAATGGGAACTGTGGGATCAATACATGCAGAGGAGGAACGAGGTTTAAAAGAAGGCAGGAGTTGAATGAGCTATATAATGGTTGACTGACAATGACTGGATATAGTATAAGTGATGTATAATGTTTCCAGCTACAGCTGTGTCGTCATGGCTTGTAATGTATAATATTTATAGCCGAGATCATGTTGGTATGGTTTATTTTCATTTATATAAATGTAAGATTACCTATGTCATGCATGATAATTTAATAAAGATGTTTCTTTAAAAAAAGCAAAGAACATCACTAAAATATAAAATAAAATAACTTTCTTCAAATCTCAAGGATCTGCTTTCAGTGTACCTATAACGTTCAAAATGTCTAAAAAATAACTACAGCCTTTATTATTTTATTATAACAAATAATATCTAAAATGTATTTAATAAGTCCAGAAGATCAGTTTCTGTTTTCCACTAAAATATATTATAGATATAAATAGTAAAAAACATTACACTGTTCTTTAGTTTTAAACAACCTAGTTAATTTTCTAAATGAGATAGCAACATCCAAGGTCTGTGGTACTGGATAATGTGGGTCCATCAAGATGTGACATGAAGTCCTTTGAAAATAATGTCAGGCCTCAGAATACCTCTAGGTGGTCTGTGATTGCACAGTACTGCCTATTTTAATGGGTAGTTTTACTTAAATAAATAAAATCATTTATTTTCCTCTGAGTTGTATCAGCAGTGTTTGCATTTATGATACTTTGCCGGGGAAGATATACAGAAATATGAAACCTAATCAACATTTTTAGCACTATAGCTTGATCCAGTACAATGTCTCGTTAGCAAAACAATGAGCTGCATATGTGCAAGTCAGCTGTACTTTAATGTTACAAGATCCAGTCTGTCCTATGTGTGACATTAACTAGATTGTTTTCATTACTTGTCTGACATTTACTTTACATATAAAATTCCCATTAAAAACACACATTGTTGCAAATCATACCTCTCAGCCTCTTAACGCAAGAAATATGAACAAAGCCTGTCATAGGGGACAAAGGCCCAAAAATAGTGACACATTTTAAATATTGTTCTTATAAACTTAGAAGTTGCTAGAATAACAGGATTTGTGTTAGCATGCATTGTTTTCTGAAGGGTATGAAGTCTGACACTCAAATGCATGTCATTATTTAGTGACTTTAATCCACAAATCATCCCAATGATATGCCAGAAAAACACAAATTTTATGAGGAACAGGCCAAAAATATGAGGCAAATATCTCGACACTTGAGAGGTATGTTGGTAATGAATGGTAAGTCAAGGAACACATCTCAGTCGGGCAAAATCACAAAGACAAATGAAATGTCATTAAAGTGTTACTTTTTCTTAGATCCAGACTGGATACTTTCTTGAGAACCAAAGACATCCCTTTTCCCACTTTTATGTGAATACTTTTCTAAACGGAAAAATCAACAGAACAAGCAGTGTACATAGTTACTCTCATACAAGAGACACTGATAAAAGCAGTCCAACAAAATTCAAAGTACAGGACTTCTGACGTTCCATAACTTTTTTAGCACTGCACATTTTGTTTTTTTAGAAATAATTTTAAAATACTCAACTTTTTTTTTATTATATCATTTTCATGATATTGTCACTGAATAAAACATTATTGGTTACTAATTTAAACTTTCATTTAGTTATATCATTACCAAATATTTGTGTAAAATCATATTTTATAACTGCAGTCATATTAAGTCATGCTTTCACAAAACATATACATGGTAGTTCTGTGAAATGTTTTATATAAATTCGTTTTCTTTTTAAAATTACTAATTGCATTTAGATTTTGGAATTAATGCAATGTTTCCTAAAGCCAGCAGATGACACCAAATCATTAACACCATTTTCAAAACTTTTTTTTCATTTAAAAAAAAGTTTAGTTCAGCCTAGTTATGTCATTAAGACCAGGGCATAATTCTTAAAGTAAATATACAAATGTTTTCTCATACACTCACTTCCACAACTAAGTTCCCAACATATTTTTGCTATATAATTTTATTACACCTAAAAATACCAGTTACAGTCTGATTTCATAAAGAAGGATGTGTATATAAGGCATTGCCTTATTATGTAAATAAACATGCTTATACTTATCCAGTAACCATACAACACATACGTACTGAAAGAAAACAGCTACAGCAATACATTTTTGTACCAGTTAAAATGATATGCTAGTCAGATAGCAATTCAATGACTAATCAGAGTGCAAATCAAAAACTGAATGAATAAACAGAGGCACACAGCAGGCAGATCTTGGAAGGAGAACCAGTCAGACAAGTTATCCAACAACCATCGCATAAAATGTAAGCATTCAAAATGAACTCAGCCAACACTGCTAGCTAAGGGAATCTATGAAACCAACCTATGGTTCACAGGCCTTGGCCCCAGTCTGTTTTCTACCCAGTTGGGCCACATGCCATGGAAGGTGGCCAAAGCTTGCCTAGTTGAAAGGGGGTCCACAGCCCTCCCTATAAATTTAGCCTTCCAATCTGCCATTCTAAGTAGGCATCATGGCTATGACAGCTTAGCCTACCATCCCTAACCTTGATGGGGAAGGTGAAAACATAAAAAATAAATGAGGGGAAAAATATTTCTTCCTAACTCCTTGTACAGTCATCCTTGTGGGCCAGCAAGACCTTAGCTTCCCTGAGCTACCACTGCTTCCTACCGTGCCAGCTACTTCAAACCTCCCACAGCTACATATTTCACCTTGTACATCCTGTGCTACCCTTTTCTCTTTCTGTTACCCCTATCTCCTAAACATGATGTTTCTCAGTAGCCACGTTCAATGAACAGTCATTGCCTTGAACCACTTCTAGTGCCTTAGGATAAATATAAATATGCTCATATTCACCCAATAATCATGACTCACACACCTGGAAAAAACGGTGACAGCTGTGCATTTATAGTACCATTAAAGACTAAATGTGAGTCAGATGCCAAATGAATAATTAATCAGAATACCAGTCAAATGACAATTGAATGAATAACCAGATGAGCACAGAAAAAAGGGTCTATATTATATGAACGAAAGTTCATAATATCAAACGCTCTAAAGAGAGAAAATGCTGGACCTCAAAGTGCTTCTTGTGGGATTGCAGTACAGTGAAGGTCGGAATATTTGCCCTTTCCTCACTGTAGTGTGATCTCGGAGTTGGTATAAATATTTAGTGGGGATTGTGGGGGGCACAGCCCCCCAAAATAAGGAGTTTGAAGTCTGTTATTATCGCTCTTTAGACCGTTCAATATTATGAACTTTCGTTCATATAATATAGACCTGAGAAAAAGGCATGGAAGGAGAACTCATCCGGCCAACAGTATAGAAGTTCACTTAAAATGCAAGCATTCCCCTAAAAATCTAACTAACCAACATTAGTGGCTAAGAAGCTTTGTAAAACAAACTTATGGATCCCACACATTGGCATCAACCTGCCTGCTAAATCAAGGTCTCATGCTGCTGGGGATAGCCAAAGTGTGACCAGTTGAAATGGGGCCAGTTTGTCTGAGCCTATGTTCCCTCTCATCAGCCCTCCGAAAATGTTAGAATTCCAAATCAACCTTTTTTCCACTGGTAGCTGACCCACTACACTTTCCCTAATCACATTTGTCAGCATTTCAGCGAACCCCCCCCCCCCCGATCCTACCTCGAGAGCCTCTGTGTTTTTACATTGATGATGAACCACAACAATCTGACAGAAAGGCTAAATGACAGAAGCAGTTAACCACATTAAATAAAAATCACCACTAAAACAGCACTTATACCACCTTGGCCAAAAGCCTTCATAGAAGTGATGTAATACAAAACAGTACATATAAGTAACATTTCAAAATAAATAAACCAACAGAAACAAAGAAAACTAAAACAATTACAACAGAACTTATATAAGAATAGATGAGAATAAAATGATGAGAAAGTGGCTGTAACAAAAGAGAAGAAAAAAGTACTGTATAATCTCTGTTATGATAAACCAAAAAATGGTTTTCCAAACGACTATTCACCTTAGCATACTTAATGGGATCCATATGTTCTCTTAATCTTGTACAGTTTTCTTGTAGTGACCCCTATATAAACAAATCATAGGGACATTTAATGGCATAAACAACAACCCCAGTATTACAATTGTAATTCCTTGACATTTCACAAGGTAAGGATTTCTTTCATTTAATACATCCTATGTGCACTCCACATCAGCTGCCTTTTATTATTTCCATTTACTTATAGCTTCTCTCTTTCAGTGGTCATTTCTAGTCTTTCTGTAGTCCTGCCTTCCACCTCTTTGACTCTGCCATCTGTCATAAATGCTCCCATTTAGCTTATTTAGTCTCTCATTGGTCTAGCAGTTCACTTCTGAGTCACCAGAACCATCCAGCGCACCACCCCCCATGTCTTTAGAACTCTCCCTTGTCTCTCTGCTTCTGCCTTTTTCTTTGTTTTTATGCCTAAATCACCCATGGGAGAGTTTTACTGTTTTTCTGTACCTTTAATATAACTATTTCAGTTGAACTCACCACCACCACGTCCATCTTGTCTGTTTTCTCCTCTCCTTGTGGTTATCTTTGTGATTTGTTTATCTCCTGCTCACCTGTTTTATTGGCATGTGACCCCTCTGCACTACCTGGTCTTTTCTTCTTCCCTGAAGAGGTTTCAGTATTTGACATTGCATGTCCTCCCAGTGTCTCTGCCTCACCTCTCCTATGTCTAAGGTTCTTCTCCCAGTTCATGTCTTGTAGACAATTTAGATTTTTACTGTCTGTGTTGCTTAGCTGTCTGTAATACTTTTGGTTAAATCTTTGAATATCCTCTGTATTGTGTAGCCTGAACCATTCCACTTCCAGCTTTACATCCATAATTACAGGATTTTTCAACCATGCAGCTGTTCTTTCATTTCCTTCTCTTATGGGTTGTTTCCAAATAATCCTCAACCAGCTTTATGAACATCCCTGCAAATGAAATAACTTCAGTCTATTTGCTTGTCTTATTATTTAATTTTTTACAACAAAGGAATGGATATATGCCAAACCATACCTGGGCCTGCTTTCTGCTGCTGCTTGCCACTGTCCAGTTCTGTGTATCCTCTCTATTAGTGATTCTTGATTTCCTGGTATCATACATTTCTCATTTAATAATTGTATTACAGATTGATCCAATTTACTATTTCTCACTGATTTTTGTATGCCAATCATCCTGATGTTATTCCTTCTTGAGCAATTTTCAAAATCATCCATCGTTTTCCCCTGTCTTTTTATTATGTTTACCAGTTCTTGTATTCTGTGATTCTACTCCAGCAGCTCAGCTTTAATTGCTACTTTATCTTCCTCTAGATATCGAAGCTTCCCTTGCAGCCTTTCTACTTCTGTTTATTACTTCTGTATTGTTTATTTTTAGGAGTTCACTTCCTGGCTTACTGTGATTACCTTTTCAAACAGGGTGAACACTTGCTCTTCCTTATTTGCAGTCCTAAACGCAGCCATCTGTTCCTCATTTTGTTTCTGTTCACTCTCCTTTCCTTAGGTTCATAGGTTCATAGGTGATTACTAGGCTAACAACCCCTGAGGAACCTTTTAACCCTAGCCCCGCTTTCTAAATGTGTATGTTAGGTTGATACTCTAGGGTTGTTTTATGGGGTATGTGTAAACTTGGGCATGGATGGTCAATTATTTTCTAACAGGCTGCCTCTCTCTATTAGAGACATAGGTGCCATACCAGAGGTACATTTCTGATTCCCTATGTAATGGTCCAAATTATGCCTGAATTGGGTTAGGAAAGAGCTCTGCTTGACAATGATGGGGCACCTGTTATAGAAAAGGGGTACACCCTGAGACATATGCCTATCCCTCCAGCATGTCGTGTTTATGTTGTAGATGAGGTTTAGGTCTCTAGATCATGTAATTCTGATGCTACTTATTTTTCTGATGTGCAATAAGTCGATCACAGTGGGATTAGAGGATGCTTTGTAGGCCAGGAACAGATCAGCCTGTAAGATACCGAGTAAGGGGACAGGGCTTTGATGCAGTCTGCATAGGACATGTTGTTCATGTCCTATATTTTTTTTTGTGAGGAACCTCTGTGGACACTCAAGCTGTTGCATATACCTAGTCAGGTACATAGTGAAAGGGGAATTGTACTCAGTAATTTCCTGATGAGGGCAGAGCAGAGCAGAATAATGACATCCCTGGACCTAGATGCTACACCCTTACTTAGAAGTTATACAACACAGAATGATTTCTTTACCACTGTAGACCTATGATGGTCAAAGGCCAGGTTGTTGTCCACATGCTTTCTGAAATCTCCGACCACTGGTTCTACTCTTAAGTGTGTATTACCAATGTGGTACTTAACATGGATAGCGATCTTCCCAAAGGATACTATTTTGTATTTCTTGGCAGTTTTAGACAGTGGCTCTTGCACCAGTTCTCTGTGTCAGGCCTTCTTGGAGGGTATTTGTATCACTATGGGATTCTATGACTACCCAGTTTGCAGTCATCTGCAAACTTGGCCAACCAAAAGCTGTTGATGTTGGCTTTGTCCTCTGTGAAACAGATGCCAAAAAGAGAAGCTCCAGCACTGAGCTTCTTTGTAGAGGCAGACTTCCCTATCCTAAGTTTTTGGGTTCTATCTATGAGCCAGCTGGCTATTCAGTGGGTAACTTAGGGGATTATACCTACTTTTGTGAGTTTGTTAACAATGTTAGAGTGAGGTATTGTGTCAAAAGCTTTGCCCAAGTCAAGGTGAGCAGTATGCACTGTATTGCTTTAGAGACCTTCTTGAAGAGGTCCACCACCAGATTGAGTAGGCATGACCTGCTCTTGATGAAACCAAACTGTGTTGAATCTGGTGACTGAAGGTTTTCTATGTTATGGTTTATTTCCATGATAATTCTTTCCATGACCTTGCATATGAGACTGGTCAGGCTTATGGGTCTATAGTTACCTGGTTCTGTAGATACTCCACCTTTGTCCAGAGGAATGACAGCTACAATCCTGCATTCACTTGGCACAAAGCCTCCCTGGGGCAACAGTTAAATAGAGATTCTAGTAGTCCTGATAGGTCATGTTGCATGCTATTAAGGAGGCATCCTGCAATATTGTTGGGGCCCACTTATGCAGTGTTCTTAGCCTGGAGAGTGCATTGAGACCTATTCCCTTGTAAATGTTTGGGGGAGTTATGGTTGAGGGTATTTCCTTAGGGATATCTTGGGGGAAGTGGGGTAAAATTGCAGCTAAATTTGTCAGCCAGTAGATTTGTTATATCTTCTGGCTCAGTATAAGTGGGTTCATTTACAATTCAGCACATTTCTGTATATTGCCTTTGAGGTTGCAGACATAGCTAAAGAAAGTGTTGTGATTGTCCTTGGCCTCGGAAGCTATTTTTACCTCAACCTTTGCTTTGGCAGACTTGATTAGCCCCATTAGTTGCTTGTTTAAATTTATAAGGGAGTTTTTTCCTTACTGGGTATTGCACTTCCTAATTTTTCTATGATTTTCTTTCTTTTGTTATACAGCCTATTGATGTGGAATTCTACCAGGATGGATTGTTTTTAATGTTCATAGGATCATAGGAAGTTATTAGGCTACTGGCTCTGAGGCCCTTACAAGCCTAGCCAAGAATTTGGCCCATGTTCCAACAAGTCAGAACCCTATTTCACTGTCCAGCAGGGACATAGGTGGAATCCCAGGGGTGTATTTTCTGTTCCCCATCCAGTTATCCAGGTTGCGCTTAAAAAGGTTTACTGCGGTACTCTGCTTTACATGGAGAGGAGTCTATTCCACAAAAGAGGGAGTCTCTAGGACACAAATCTGTCCCGCCAAGTCCTATTCATGTCACAGACCAAGTTGAGGTCTTGCGTGTGGGTTACTCGAGTGGAGCTTGATTTACGGATATGCAGCAGTCCCATCAGGGTGGGGTCTGAGATTGCTTTGTATGCCAGACAGAGGTCACCTCTGAGGAGTCTGTAGGAGACTGAGTAGAGGGATAGGGCTTTTAGCCTATCTGTGTAGGGTAGATGTTTGAGGCCCTGGATTCTCCGGGTGAGGAATCTCTGTGGTCTCTCCAGCTGCTGCATGTGCTTTGTGAGGTACATGCCAAAAGGGGCATTGTATTCAATAATAGATCTTATAAGGGAAGAATACAGGGATGTTATGACCATCCTGTCCCTGGATGAGATTACTCTTACTAATGAGGTGGGTCATGTAGAAAGCTTTCCATACAACAGAGGCAATATGGTGGTCAAAAGTCAGTTTGTTATCAACCTGGGTTCCCAAGTCCCTCACGACTGATTGCATGCTTAGTGCCTTATTATCAATGTGATAATTTGTGGGGATGTCATTCTCCCCAAAAGGGATGATGTATTTTTTGGCATTCAGTTTGAGGCCATGTTTCTGGCACCAGTCATTTGTTTTGGTGAGACCCTCTTGGAGGATGTCCACATCACTTGGGGAATTGATGATAGCACCCAGCTTGCAGTCATCTGCAAACTTGGTCAGCCATAGCCACTAGATTTGGCCTGCACCTCTGAGAAGTACATACCAAACTGCAGAGGCCCTAAGACTGATCCCTGGGGTACACCGCTTGTTATGGGTCTACTACTTGAGATGGCTTCCCTTGTTTTAACTAGGTGGGTTCTATCTGTAAGCCAGTTTGCTACCCATCTGGTAACATATGGATTAATGCCTAGTTGAGAGAGTTTATCTATTATACCTGAGTGGGGAATAGTATCGAAGGCCTTGGTCAGGTCGAGGTAGGTAGTGTGCATCATCTTCCCCTCATCTATGGCCTTGGTGACTGTCTCAAAAAGTCGACCAAATTTAACAGGCATGACCTCCCCTTGACAAAACCAAACTGTGTCAGATCAAGTGTTTGGAGGTTGCCAATGTCCTTGTTAATGAACTCTATGACAATCCACTCATTGGCCTTGCAGATCAGACTAATTAGGCTGATGGGTCTATAATTTCCTGGATCAGTGGATGCTCCACCTTTGTGCAAAGGATGACAGTAACTGCCCTCCACTCGGCTGGGACGAAGCCGGTACTCAGGTTTTGGTTGAATAGGGTGCCTAATGGTGCTGCAAGTTCTTGCCTGAGTTCATGGAGGATGTAGCCTGGGATATTATTGGGTCCCATGGAGGCTGTATTTTTTGCCTTTGAGAGGGCAGTGATGACTTGCTAGCTAGAGATAAGGGGAGGGGGCAGGTACTGTGGATGTCCTGTTTTACTGACGGAGGGGGACAGAGGAGTGAAGTTTCCACTGAACCTGTCTGCTAGCAGGTTGGCTATATCTACAGGATTTGTGTATGTAGTGTCATTGACCATCTATTCTGAGCAGATATGGGTGCTTCCCTTGAGATTGTGGACATGTGAAGAAAGCCTTATGATTGTCTTTAGTAGATGTGGCCAGTTTGGACTTGAAGTTTGCTTTCGGAAGATTTCACTAGTGCTCTTATTTGCTTGTTCAGGCTAAGGCGAGATTGCTTCCAATTAGACACCTGCTCCTTCTTGGTCCTGGACAGCAATTTTTCCTTTTATTGTAGAGTTTATTTATTGTGGATGTCCACCAGACAGGTTTACTCTTCCTTGAGGAAGAGGATTTCATCCTGTCTGGTATTCCTGATTCTATGCAGCTATATACATGCTCATGTAGTACTTTGGTGTAAATTTGGACATATGTGCCAGTTTCTGTGGAGGAGTAGGGGAATGTGAAGCTGTTTATACTTTCCCTCAGAAGGTTGTAATCTGCTTTGGAGGAGTTTTTTTGTTGACCCTAACTGGGGGGGGGGGGGGGGTCAGGGGAGATGATGACTTTGAAAGTGACTGCTTTGTGGTCGGATTTTACTAGTGATGATGACACTGTAAGGATGCTGCAATTATTACTTATGTTGGTTAATACCAACTCCAAGATATTTTCACCTCTTGTGGGCAGGTCAGCCAACTGGTCCAAGGCATTTGCATTGACGAAATCAAAGAATCTCTGGGCATTTGTGTTTTGGCATGAGTATTTCTTCCAATTTATGGTTGGATAGTTAAAGTCGCGAATAAGAAAAAATTAAATTAAAAGTGAGTTTTTTCTTTTTCTTATTCGCGTTTTTTCTTGGATGCTTGAACTGGTGAATTTAGAAGAGAAAATTCCATTGGTTGAAATTTTGTCTGGATAGTTAAAGTCGCCCAGGATCAGTTAGGTACAACTGCCTCAATGCAGCTATTAACATGATTGCATAGAGTTTTTATGAACAATTCCACATATGCAGCAGTGTTATCAGGGTTTGGTCGACTTGGAATTTTGCCATGGTATCACTTAATAATAGGAAGCTTGCTTTAGAATAATTGCTAAAAGTAGCAGGGTTTGCTGGGGTCCCAGATTTTATTTTTACTTCAAAGGAGTCCTCTTTATGGTCTGGCCTGACCAGTGAGGACATTACACTGGGGGTGGGGGGCTGCAGTTTTCTCCCATGTTTTTGAACAAATTCAAGCATCTTTGTGCTCCTAGTGGGTGTATGGACTATCTGGTCCAGGGTGTTTGTGTTAAAAAAAAAATCCAGGAATCTTTGGGTCTGCATGTTTGTGGTTGTGTCTCATTTCCAGTTTACAGTCGACTGATTAAAGTCACCAACAAATATGGTGTTGGGTTGAATGGGTAGCATTGCCAGTACATTTAAGAAGGAGCTATGGGTTTCCAGGGTTATAGATGGAGACTTATAGTTTGCAATGATGTGGTATGGGATTTTGCCTATAATAATTTCTATATGGAGAAGCTCTAGCACATGATACTGTTTGATGAGCCTTAAGGTGTATTTGTTTTTGATGATAATTCAGACACCTTCACCTTTTGCTTCTTTTCTTTGCAGTAACTGGTCTGAATGAGTGGAAGGTATTATAGGCCTGCACTGTCAGGGTGCTCTCTGGGGCTCTAAACCGTGGCTCAGTAGCTGCAAAGACATCTATATTCTTCAGGGTGTGGAGATCTTGCAGGGAATGGAATTTCTTCTTTAGACTCCTGGCATTGAGAAGTAAACCATCAGAGTTTCTTGGGTTGGTTTTGCTATGTGGGAACGTTTAACATGTTGGCAATGCCTAAATATGACACTTTGGGGATGTGATGTGGATATCCCACCACTGCCCACCAATTAATATGTGATGTAAATATTCCACCACTGACCACCAATTAATATGTGATGCCCCAGCACTGACCCAGTAATCAAAGAGCCTCAGTCCTCGCCACTGGCAACAGTGGGGGATGTGCACACTGGAAGGATGACAAACAAAACCAAGACCCAATCTTCCAAAGGCAGGCATCCAGTCTGATGGACCCCAGCCATAAATAAGCGGTACAACAGAAGGAGGAAGCTACTACATGATAGAGCAAAATCCCTAAAAGGGAAGGCATCTCTGATCAGTACTAGCAAAAAACTATGATCCCTCATAAAATCCTCCAAGGCCAGCTTCAAGAGAAAAATTGCACAGGACACTAAAGATAATCACAAGGCTTTTTTAGTTATGTTAGGAACCTGGGATGCAACTCCCAGATATGCTCAGAGTTGATCCAAAATGACAAAAAATACACTGAACCCACAGACATTGCCAACATCCTGGCAGACAGGTTTAGTGCAAACTCCCCCCCCCCCAAAAGAGCAAATATCTATCCCAGCAGAGTGCTGCCTCCCTAACATCTCCAAAGCAAAAAACACTGCATCAATGGGACCAGACGGTATCCCAGGTTGCGTCCTACATGAACTCCAAGCAGAACTAAACCCTCACGTAAAACTGCTGTACAATTTCAGCCTTACTACAGGATATGTACCCAAAGAATGGCGTACAGCAATAGTGGTCCCACTCCACAAAGGTGGTGCCTCTACAGACCCTGGAAACTATCGCCCCATAAACCTGACTAGCCTAGTCTGCAAGGCTATGGAAAGGATCATCATGGAACTCATAAACAAAGACACTGGGGACCTACAGACACTAGTTCCTACCCAATTCGGCTTTGTCAAGGGCAAATCCTGCCTCTTGAACCTGGTTGACTTCTTTGAAACAGTCACCAAGACCATAGATGAAGGGAAGGTAGTCCACACAGCCTACCTGGACCTTGCAAAAGCATTTGGCACAATACCCCACTCAGGCATCATAGATAAGCTATCCAGCTTAAATATAAACCTCTATGTCACAAGATGGGTCGCAAACTGGCTCAAAGACAGAACCCACAGAGTCAGAATTGCTGGAGCCATGTCAGACTCGAAACCAGTTACAAGTGGTGTCCCACAAGGCTCAGTCCTGGGACCTCTCTTGTTCGGTATATATTTTTCCGAGGTACAGGCTAACACGGGAGGACTGTGGCTGACCAAGTTCGCAGATGACTGCAAATTGGGCGCCATAATTGACTCTCCAGCTGACACGAGCATTCTTCAAAAAGGTCTCACAGAGACGGATAACTGGTGCCAGAGCCATGGCCTAAAGCTAAATGCCAAAAAGTGTATAGTCATACCC
This sequence comes from Protopterus annectens, assembly GCF_019279795.1. Lineage (NCBI taxonomy): Eukaryota > Metazoa > Chordata > Ceratodontiformes > Protopteridae > Protopterus > Protopterus annectens. The sequence continues at coordinate 695,571,605 of NC_056732.1, read as the reverse complement.
TTTGGCAAAAACAAAGTGCCCACAAATTACCACATAGGTGGTAACCATTAAGTACGGAGGAAGTAATTAGGGACCTGGGAACTCAAGTTGATAGTAATCTCTCCTTCGACAACCACATTGCCAAAGTGGTTAGAAGGACCTTCTATATAGCCCACCTTATCATGAAAGGATTCACATCTAGATCAAGGGAGGTCATCATGCCCCTTTATTCATCCCTCATCAGGCCCATAATAGAATACAATGCCCCATTTGGGATGTACCTTACCCGACACCTGCAGCAACTAGAAAGACCCCAAAAGTACCTCACAAAGAGGATCAAGGGACTCAAACAGATGCCATATGCTGCTCGGTTAAAGAAACTCCAGCTCTACTCAGTTGCATACCGCCTACTTAGAGGCGATCTATGCCTGACATATAAAGCTATGTCCAACCCAGAATTAATTGACATGCTCCACCTCAAAAAATCCAAATCTCTTAGAGCCATGCGCTCGATGGACTTGAACCTCAGCACAGAAATAAATAGGACATGCTGGCGGGACAGATTCATAACCTAGAGGCTCCATTCGCTCTGGAATAGAATCCCAGTCCATGTCAGGCAGAGCTCCTCACTGACTCTCTTCAAGAGGAATCTTGATGAGTGGATGGGGGATTGTAGGTTTACCCCGGGGATTATTTCTGTGTCAGTACTAGTCAGAGGCACAGTAAACTAACCTTAAAAAGAGCACATTAAACTCAAAATCAAAGGGTGGCGAAAGCCAATCACACTCTGGCTAGGCTTATAAATGCCCCAGGGCAGATAGCCTAGTATGAACCTATGAACCTATAAGTACACTCATTGTAAAGTGCAATTTCCCTTAAGAGGACACAGAGACCACAGTCAGTCTGGGGATGGTTTTTCCCTCTTTCTCTAGATCCCCAGTAAGATTCCCCCTGGCACAGCTATATGGTTGAAATCTCAGCTGAGTGGCCAAATTAAGACCTCCAACACCCTCTCTGACCAACCAGTGCTTTTTGTCCTTACCCAAGTAGCACACACACACACACACACACACACACACACACACACACACACACACACACACACACACACACACACACTTTGAGGTTTGATTTACACACACACACCTGGGAAAGGCTGTCACAGGTTTACTAGCTATGCCCCCTTCTGCCCAGACTATGAGGTAGTTTCCACTGCCACCAGCCACTATTTATCAGCTACTTTAAGGCCCTTGGCAAAGGGTGTCCAATCTTTACTGTGCAATGTTACTATTAATCCAAATGGTAATTTGACCAATAGCTTGCAGGAAATGGAATTTCTTCTTTAGACTCCTGGCATTGAGAAGTAAACCTTCAGATTTTCCTGAGGTGGGTTTGCTACATATGCAAGCACTGTCAGAACTTAAATATGTCTCACAAATATCAGCCACAATTAAAGGTTTAAATATATTTAATAATAAATAATAAAGAACAAAACAATATTCAGTAAGTAATCAGTTATATCAGAGTTCAAAATCACAGGAAATATTTAAAACAACATTGCAGGACAGTCTCAATAAATAAAGAAAACATCTAAGCTATACTTTACTATATTCCTATCTGAATCTAAAAGAGTTATTATGCCCTAAAAACTTACTTACAGAATAACAAGCAAGCAGAAGTGGTAAGTGGATGTTTTCAGGTCAAAGACAAAATATAAAATGCTCTCTCTCTCTCGGAGAGTTCTTAAATTAATATCTGAAATATTGCTGCTGGGATACTTGCAGCATGACATCACTTTTTGTCACCTGACTTCAGTTCCCAGGCTCACAAAAAATGCCCACTGATGCAGCATCTAGCATCTCCCTGTGAAAATACATAACCTTCAGATGTTTGCAAATGCTAGAAGACATAAACCAATAAAATACTTACAATACAATGCAGAAGGCACCCTAGTTATAGGCATCCTGTCTCCTTGCTGTGTTGAAACTAACTTTTATAGCATAATTACAAAACAATTTAATTTCAACAATTTTCTTGAAGTTTTGCAAGTTAACCCTCTATGTTCTAGTTCCCACTGTTAAAACATATACATTTACAAAGGTACAATAGTTTATATAAATTTCTGTTCTTTCCCAGTAGGGTACACCGTGGACACATCCTTAAGCTCAGTACTTTACACACAGACTTCTGTACCAGCATCTTGATATACAGACAACATACAGTTGTAATATAGTGGTAACACAAGCAATTGCATCCTGCTGATATTCACAAATGACATATAACTATTTACAAAATTCCAGTTAGCTGTGCTGGCAATATCTCCTTCTGTCACACTTCTATATAAATCATATTAATATTCACAAATGACATATAATTATTTACAAAATTCCAGATAGCTGAGCTGGCAGTATTTCTTTTTGTGATGGGGTGTTCAAAATTTTAGCCAATATTCAAAAGCCCAGGAGGATAGGTGCAAACCATACTTTGTAAAGCAGTATAATCTGTCAACCATATCCTTCCAGGCTGACAAATATTTTACCCCTTTTGAATGACACCAAAATCTAAGCCAAATAAATCAGTTATTTTCTGTTCATATTGTGGTATCATCCTTGGGGGAGGTAGAATGCTACTCAGTGATAGGCTCATACAGGCCTGGGATACATAGTCCAAGAGCTCCACCAGGTCTCTCTTCATGTAGTCCAGTGCTGTACATATCATGTCATTTACTCCCTCACAGACTATGACTGAGTCATATTGTGGTTGAACGGCATGAGTGCTTGTGTGACCTGGTGGATCCTGGCCCCTGATAGGCAACAGACTGTGACTCCTTCCTTATTCAGTCTGGTTAGTGGAGAATCTGCATGTGTCACAATGGCGACTTCCATGATCAAAATATTGGATTGTGTGGTGGTATGCCTTATGGGCTTAGAAGCTGAGACAACATGAGATGTGGCTGTATGTGTCATAAGGTGTGATGTTTTGGTAGAGTGCTTTTGAGGCTGCTGAGGATACTCATTGTGAGGGCAGCATCTGTAAGGGTTTTATAGTTTACAAATATTGCATTTAAGAGCCTCAGCATATGTGGCAGTATGTATCTGGTCCATACTATGCATGATGGATGTAGTGTGTATGTGTCTAACAACCTGTTTGGTATTATACATATATGGGAGAGCCTTGCTTTCAGTGACATTATCTAACAACATCTCTCACATACCGTTATCACTTTATTTAGGAATTAAGGGCTGACAGAGAACATGAATCAATTACAATGTTGCCTCAGAAAGCCTATATCCACCAACCTGGACACAGAGATAGGAGGAAAGTACATATTCATTGTTATGTTATTACATGATCTACAAGCTGATGGTACAAGAGAAATTTACAGCTGACTAGCTTGATTGTTGTACGAATATACAAACTACAATTGTGACTATCTAAGACTAAACTCATGATGGTGCTCTTCAATGTGCAAACTAATTGCTTCTAGTTGATTTTTGGTTGTTTTTCTCTCCACGAGGACAGTAATTTTATCCACATTTCTGAATGTTCCTGTCCAGAGCTTTTTTTAAATAAGAAACATTTTTTATTGAATTATCACTTACGACATAGGCAATCATACGTTTATATAAATAAAAACAAACCATACTGACATCTTTTCAGTTGTAAGCATTATACAGCTCTTATAATCTTCTATACTGTCATTGTCAGTCAAACATTACATAGCTCATTCAATTCATGCCTTCCCTTAAACCTCATTCCTCCACCAAAACATCATTCTGCATGTATTTTTCCCACAATTTCCTTTTTTTTCTACGTAATTTGCACCTACCCTTTCCTAAAGATATGACTTCCAGTTCTTTCATCTCTGTTACTATATTCACTACTTCTAGTCAGTTGGTTTAGACTTTGATTTCCATTTTCCAGTAATTGCTTTTTTTGGCAGCCACCAAAATTAAACTCACCAAGGCCTTACTATGTCTAGGCAATTCCCATTCTGTATCACAGCCCAAAAAATAATTTCCTTAGTTACACCAATTTGCTCATCTAGTATTTCTGAAAGAGAAGTCTGTAGGGAATTTCTAAATTCTGCCCACTCATACTCTCCAATAATATGTTCCAATTTGCCTCTTTCTTCCCCATCACACCTTCAACATCTGCAATCTACCTGAGGAAAAATTATTTGGAGTCTGTTTGGGTATATAAAACTATCTATGCAAACACTTCCAAGCAAAAATCTTAAATCTTCTTGACTTTGTTGCAGATTTGGGAGCCATACATATATACTCCCACTGTTTCTTTGTGAATTGCTTATCCAATCTTGCACTCCAATCCTTTATAACCTCCACTAATTGAGTCATATAGTTAGCATGCAATATTTTATATGCCCTACTAGTTATCCCTTTTTTAACAGCAGCTTCTGTTCTAGATTCTCCTAAAAAGTCTGCTAGTGCTGGTCTTTCACTTAGGCTCCCCTTTCCTTTCTCTTTGCATATACTCTGATATGAATCCTTGATAGGGAAGGCAATCTCTAACCTGCTGTCCAAATGTATTATTTGCCTGTTACCATTCCATTACCTTACCATCATCATCATCATCAGCCCCCTTTTTTCTACATGGAGTCGAGGTATTGTGTTAACTGTCGCCAACTCTCTCGATTCAGTGCCACTCTCCTGCCTTCTTCAACACTCATGCCTGACTGTCGCAGATCTTCTTTCACACATTCCATCCACCTCTTTGCTGGACATCCTCGTTCCCTCTTACCTTCTTCCTGCCTGTCCCAAATCTTCCTCACCAGATTGTCTTCTGCTTTTCTACACGTGCCCAAGCCATCGTAATCTGTTCTCTTTGATCTTTTCTGCAATTGGAGCTACTTTGGCTTCTGCTGTTATATCCTCATTTCTTCACCTGTCCCACAGTGTGCATCCTATGACCTTTCTCAGGCACTTAATTTCCATCACCTCTAGCTTCTTCAACTGTTCTGCCTTTACTGCCCAGGTTTCTGTATCATGCAGTATTACTAGTCACACCACTGTCTTGTACACCTTACTTTTCAGCTTCTTTGGCATTCTTCTATCATAGACTACACCTGATACTCTATGCAGGTTGGCTGCATCCCCTTTGATTCTAACTTTGACCTCTTCATTCAGACTACCCTTCTCCTCAACTACCCTCCCAGATACTTGAAGCTGTTTACCTGTTCCACTATCTTCCCTTCTGTCTCTATTCTCAGCTTCTTCTGATTTCCCCAATCTGTGGTCATTACCACTGTCTTATCTGTGCTTAGTTTCATCCCATGTGCCTTCAGATTTGCATTCCATTCTCCTATCCTTTGCTGAAGTTCTAGCTCAGAGTCTGCTTGCACTGCCACATCATCTGCATACAGCAGATTTGTTAATCCCGCCCCTCCAACCTATTTGCTAATGTAGTCCATCACCAGTATAAACAGCAGTGGGCTCAGAGCTGAACCCTGATCTACACCCACTCCCACTGGGAACCCCTCTGTGAGGCTGAACACTGTTCTTAGTTTGGGTCCTTGTATATAGCCTACACTAATTCTACCATTGTTTCTGGGACTTCAAACCACAGCAATACTGCCCAGATCAGCTTTCTTGGGACCTTGTCATATGCTTTCTTGGGACCTTGTCATATGCTTTCTCCAAGTCTAGGAATGCCCAGTTGGACTCTCTCCTCAGCTCTAGCTTCTTCTCAAGTATCTGTCTCAATGCAAACATTGGGTCAATTGTGCTGCATCCTGATCTGAATCCAAACTGCTCATCTCCCATCTTACATTCTACTACTCTGCGTATCCGTTTATCAATCACCCTCTCCAAATCTTTCATGCAATGTGATAGGAGTTTGATGCCTCTGCACTGCCCAAATTTGTGGATGTCCTCTTTGTTCTTGTACACTGGCATGGGTATTCTTATTCTCCATGGGATATGCCTTTCTCTCCACACTGCTATTATTATCTACAGGAGCCATTTCTCCCCTATCTCACCCAGCATTTTTGTCATATCTGCTGTAACCTCATCTGAGCCTGCTGCTTTCCCTGACTTCATCTTCCTTAGTGCTGTTCTTACTTCTTCTAGGGTGGGCTCCTCTTCTTCTCTCATTGTAGGCTGTTTCTGGGGCAGTACAGCTTTTGTGTGGTTTTCTTCATTCAGAAGCTGTTGGAAATACTCTTTCCATCTGCCTTTGATGCCCTCTGGACTGTTGAGTAGGTTGTTGCTGGCATCCCTTATGAAGGGTGTCTGACTATCTTCTTTATCTTTCTGTCTTTGCCTTCCATCCTGATATAGTTTCTTTGTGCCCCTTACTGAGTCACTTTCCAGAAGTTGGCACAGTGCCTCTGATGCCCTATTCTTTGCTATTACAACTTATTTCTTAGAATCTTTGTTAGCCATCCAGTAGTCCATCCTGGCCTGGTCAGTCTTTTCTATCTCCCACTTCTTCCTGCACTCCTTTCTTTTGATGACTTCCTGGACTTATGCATTCCACCACCAGCTTTCCTTATGTACCTTATTTCCATACCTGGCTCAGCCACATATCTTTTCTCTAGTCCTAACACATGCTGTTTTTAGGCGCTGTCATTCTTCTTCAACTCCACCTAATTCCTCCTCTTCTTGGGGTGCTAGAGCCCTGAGTAATTCCTTGAACTGTTGTACTTTCTCTCCAGTCAACTTCCAGGTCTTCTGCCTGGTCTCGGTTGACCTTAGAGCCTTCTCTGACCACTGCTTACAGCTGTTTGTGGCAACTAGTGGTTTATGCTGTGGGCCAACTGCTTCACTGGGGATGACTTTGCAATCATGGATTCTACTCCAGTGCCTTTTCCTTACTAGGAGAAATTCTACCTGAATTGTGTGTTAACTACTCTTGTATGTGATCTTGTGACTGTCTCTCTTTCTGAACCATGTGTTGGCTACTATCAAGCCATTTGCAAGACAGAAATCTAGAATGGCTTCTCCTTCTTTATTTTTGTTGCCTCACTCATGTGTACCCAGCAGTCCTCATATCCTATTCTGTCTGTCCCGATATGTGCATTTAAGTCACCCATTATCAACACTAATTCATGTTCTCCTGCTTTATCTAGTAGATCCTGCAACTGCTGTCTGAATACACTCTTTTCCTCACTATCACAACCCTGCTGTGAGGCATAGGCTGAGATTATGAATACTGCCCTATCATTACACTGGAGTCTGACTGCCATGAGTCTGTCATTAATTCTGATGATATCCCCTACTGCCTCCTGAAGCCTCTCTCTCACCACAATTCCTACACCATTTCTAGTGGCCTCCACCTGAGTACTAGACTCTAGATCCCAAGCCAAGTGGCTTTGCTGCACTGCCCTTCCATCTCATCTCTTGGATACATAAGATGTCCAGCCTCCTCCTTATCATCATGTCATCCACTTCCAAGCTGCATCCTGTAAGTGAATCTACATTAAGCATAGCAATTTTCAGTTCATGTTTAGGTTGGTTGGTTTTATGTCCAGCTTTTGCTCAGGCTGGGCAACTAGACACCAGCCAGCCAGTAGCTTATTGACCCAGGGCTGCTGGGCTTTATGGCGGGCACACACTGGCCAACAGGGGCACATATACCCCTCCCACCATTAGCAAGGGTCCCTGGTGTGGGTCAGAGTAGGCCAGGTCCTCAACCCACTTATCACCAGTAACATGCCCATTTTTGGCAACATTAGTCAACATGACTGAATCACCTAGAGCCATATTTTACACCGTTGAGTGCCTAACCCTGCCATGGCATGTAATCTGTGATCCATGTTCTCCTATCTTGAAGATTCTGCGCACCACAGTAGATGCCCAAAGCAGCTTGTCAGTACACCTTTTCTCCCTATAGGGCACCATGTAGAGTCTGTGCTGCTGCCCACAGCTCCATTCATTGGTGAGTTTGAGATGGAAACACTCAGCATGTTTATTGGACATGGGAGAAACCCCATGGAGACACAGGGAGATCATGCAAACTCCAAACAGGCATTGGTCAGGTGTAAGGATCGAACCTTGCACCTTGTGCATGGAAGGCGAAGACCATAACCACTAAGCCAGCTTACCCTCTCTAATTATTTGTTCTGAATACCTTGGTTCCTTTGCCAGTTTTCTCCAGTAGATTCCAGCCCCCCTATTGCCTCTTCTCTGTACCCCTAATTGCAGTAATCCTTATCAGCAGAATCTCCTTTCTCCATTCCCATGCTGGCTTAGTTCTTAGAATACTTTCTGCTACTTTATGGATATTATATTCTGTATGGCTGTTGTTATTCTCCTTAAGGATCTGCATCCAACATCCTAGTCTCCCCTTATTTCTTGAGCTTCCCCCTGTTTCATTGTCATCCCTTTCACCTTTTAATTATAACTTTCTGATTGTGGTATGTATAAGAGCCTTAACTATGTAGCTCTGAAATACCCTTCAAATCAAGTAATCCCAAACCACTTTGTTCTTTTGGAAGGATCAGCTTATCCTACTTGACTGTTACCATGTTCCCCTTCCAGATAAAATGCTACAACTCCTTATTAATCGCTATGCACAACTTCTCCTCTGGTTATTAAATATATGCCTAACCTTTTTATAAAACTAAAAGGACTAAAAACATTTTCAATGCTTGTATCTTGCTATCCATACCCATAAAAACAATCAGCATGACCAACTTGGGAAAACAACAAAAGACCAGAATCTAGAACTGCAAACACCAAGACCTTTAATAAAACAATAAAACATAATAAAATGTAGTAAAACAACTCAATATAATTAAGCACTTTTTGTCTAGTTAATAACTAGACTTCCTCAGATAATATTGAGTAAATCACATTTTATTTATATACTCTCTCTCCCCGCCCTATTCCTTAATTGCTTAATGAATAACAAATTATACAATCCTTTCCAATACAAGGTACACTGAAATGCTAGAGTACATGTAATGAATTTAAATGCTGCCCATCTTCTAAACTTCTGTCATGTAAGGCTGGAAAAAATGTAAGTGCTGGAAAAACATAATATAAATGCTGGAAAAACATACTGCATGCTTCCAAATTTCACATATGTTTTTCCGTGCCAAAGTATAATAATGTTACAATAAATGATGAGTTAAAGACAGTGATTCTACCAACAGCACACTCTACCCAAAGCAAAAAACAAGGGTGTAATTAATTATGTATGCACACACATTTGTTGTGTGTGTTTTGGTGTGCTTTTGTAGGTGTTTATATAGGTGTTTTTTATGTGTGCCTATAACTTTCCTCAATGCCTAATGGTTACAAATTTCCTGACTGGTACTTAGTGACAAGAAGGGTTCAAAATGAAATGAAACCTACTAAAGAAGTCAATGTAAATTCTTCAGTCTTAACAGGCACTGAATAGAGCATGTTTAATTTAAGCCTGGATAGTGACAGGCATTCAAGCGAATTTTGCCACATACGTTCTAGTCTCTCTAATAGTAAGGACCTTGGTCCACCTCTTATGTCTTTAATGATGTAGTCTATAACTCTAAATTTAAAATTGTGAGTGGGGTAGGACTTGACATGGTTCGCTAGAGCATTTTTGGTTTTGTCTTTCCTGATATTATATGTATGCTCGTATACTCTCTCCCTCAGTTTGCGGTTGGTCTTCCCGATGTAAAATGTCATACAAGTAACAGGAGTAGCAGTAAATCCATTCACATAGGTTGTCTTTCTTAAAGATGTACTCCTTTTTCCAATAAGCCATGACTGTGTTTGCAAAGCTGGCCCCACATGGGGACCCCATTGCTATCCTGATTTTTTGCAAGTAAAAGTTATCAAATAAAAAATAATTATTAGTTAGGGTTATGTCCAGCAAAATACTAACTAACCTAATTTCAGTCATAGAGGCCCCTTTTCCCCTGAGGAAGCAGCCAGTCAGTTCAATACCCTCCGCCTGTGGGATTGAAGTATATAGATCCTTTACATTGATAGTTAGGACGTTAATATCCTCCTGGTATGGTAGTTTGTTTAATTTGGATAGGAAGGTCCAAGAGTCCTTACAGATCTGACCCTCATCTTTTAGGTATTTTTTCAGTATGCTGTCTGCTACCTTTGTTATAGAGTAAGTAATGCTTTGTTGGGCATCCACTAGTGGCCTCATAGGTGGATCAGCCAAAGATTTGTGGATTTTAGGGACCCCAAATAATACTGGTGTTCTAGGGGCCAACATTGTTAAGTAATTCAACAGGAACATGTCGACTAGTTGTTCTATAAATAGATCGTTTAAACAGTCTCATCTTTTTGTGTGCTATGTTGACTTCATTTAAACTAACTAGAGCATAAGTGTCTGTGTTCAATAATTTATTCATTTTCTGAGCATATAAGTCATTGCTTATTATGACCAACCCTCCCCCTTTATCAGGTTTCATGATTCTGACTGGTAATTGTCTGAATTCCATAAAGGCATCCCAGTCTTCTCTTGTTGTATTCTTATGTTTTGTTTTACCAGGTAATGTACTTCTCAAGTCAATTTCACCCATTTTTTCGAATGTTGAAATTATTGGATTAACTGGGGAGTTGAAAGTACTAGCTAAATTGTATTCTGAGGTGGGTCTCTGCTCTGTGTTAAAAAAGACCTGTAAATTTAATTTCCTGATGAACAACTTAAAGTCGATGACGGTTTTTACTAAGTCAGCTGGTTCCATTGGCACAAAGGTTAGTCTTTTTGCTAACAGTTCTACTACCCTAGGGTCCACATCAAACTCAGTAAAGTTGTAAATGTTGAAGTCCTTATTATTGTTAGTGACTAGTACATGTATAGGTTTGGTCTGCTTATTAGGTTCAGTGGCCTTATTGCCATAGACACCAGTATTGTGTACAGTCATATCCTGATTAGGCCTGCCTTGCATACAATTGTTACAAACAATATTTTGACATACATCTAAAGAATGTGCAACCAAAATTTCAGTGTTGTTGTTGCTATTTGATTCATTATTAATTACACACAAAGGGTTCCCAGCCCTAGGCATCAAGTACATATTTTAGCACAACTTGAAGTATAATTTTGGTTTAAAAGCTCTTGACACGATATAGTGGTTGCTGAGTTGTATACTCATCCCCTCTTCTCAGTCCAACCTCATTCTCTGTCCTCCTAAAGTTAAATGAAGCAAAATGTCTAATGTCTGCAACGTTTTCTATGTACGATAGATCTGCATCAAGTCCATCCCCTATTTCATTATTTGCGTGTATATCGCATTCAGGGAAGATGCACAGTCTTAAATCAATGGGTTGAGTCACAACATTAAGGGTTACCTTTTCTTTCGGTTGTTATTCCCCTTCTTTTGATAATTTCTTCCTTGGCGAGTCTCTCGCCCAGTCAGTTGTTTGTTTCCACCGGCTTGGTGAAAATCCTGTGAATTGGTAACTACTTCTGCTTCATTAAAGTCATCTAGTTGGTTAAGACGGCCTCCAGTAATTTCCGAAGATGAGTTTTGTTGCGTATTCGTATTTCCTGAATCTGTTTGCTGCCTAAGGTGTGTGACGTTAGTATGGCTTGAACCAGCCTGTCCCTGAGATATAGTGGGAGGGGGGTAGTGGTGCCTTTGTGAAAAAATAGGGTATACCCCTTCTTTCACATTCAGGAGAGGGAACAGTCTTAAGAATTTACTTGAATCCTGTCACAAGAGTCTAATAAGATATCCTGGTATGACAAAATGTGAATCCTGTAATTTTTGTAAATTCATGGACATAGGCTACACCTTTTACATCAGGGATAGACGTTAATCCACAACATCCATTAGATTTAACTGCAATTATACATTTGTTGTTTACTTAGCCCAATGCCAACTGTGCCCCGCATTTTACACGGGAAGACCGACCGCAAACTGAGGGAGAGAGTATACGAGCATACATATAATATCAGGAAAAGCAAAACAAACATACTCTAGCGAACCATGTCAAGTCCTACCCCACTCATAGTTTTAAATTTAGAGTTATAGACCACATCATTAAAGACATAAGAGGTGGACCAAGGTCCTTACTATTAGAGAGACTAGAACTATTGTGGCAAATTCGCTTGGACGCCTGTCACTATCCAGGCTTAAATGAAACATGTTCTATTCAGTGCCTATTAAGACTGAAGAATTTAACTAGATAAATATTAAGCAGTTTTTCAGTACATTGACTTCTTTAGTAGGTTTCATTTCATTTTGAACCATTCTTGTCACTAAGTACCAGTCAGGAAATGAGGCATTGAGGAAAGTTATAGGCACACATAAAAAACACCTAGCTTTGGGTAGAGTGTGCTGTTGGTAGAATCACTGTCTTTAACTCATCATTTATTGTAACTTTATTATACTTTGGCACGGAAAATCATATGTGAAATTTGGAACCATGTATTATGTTTTTCCAGCACTTATATTATGTTTTTCCAGCACTTACATTATGTTTTTTTCCAGTATACATGACAAACAGAAGTTTAGAAAATGGGCAGCATTTAAATTCATTACATGTACTCTAGCATTTCAGTGTACCTTGTATTGGAAAGGATTGTATAATTTGTTATTCATTAAGCAATTAAGGAATAGGGTGGGAAGAGAGAGTATATAACTAAAATGTGATTTACTCAATGTTATCTGATGAAGTCTAGTTATTAACTAGATGAAAAGTGCTTAATCATATTGAGTTGTTTTACTACATTTTATTACATTTTATTGTTTTATTAAAGGTCTCGGTGTTTGCAATTCCCAATTCTGGTCTTTTGTTGTTATCCATACCCATAAAATAAAGCTTCCAGTTTCTCAATCTTTTGTTTGGTCTTTTCCCACATATCCTTAGCTGTCATAACATAATCTTTTTTAACACATGATCCTAATTACTTAATTTTATCTTGTCTTCATAAATATCAGTATTGCTGAACAAATGTTTGTGGGTGCATAGTTTACAGCTATTGCTTTTGCTTTATCTTCATTAATTTTGTATCCCTAAAAGACTTGAAACTGTCTTAAAATGTTACACAGCAGTGAGATGTGCTTTTCTGATTTTATCAGATATAAAATAATATAATCTGCAAATAAATCCAACTTTTCTTGATTACCATACCAATTATATCCTTGAATGTCTGAGTCACTTATTTCCTTTTCTAATGGCTCTAAATATAAAGCAAATAACAAAGGGGAAAGAGGACACAACAACTGGTAACCTGAAATACACACTGTCTTGAACCACAAAAAAGTAAAGGCGCAATTCTCCAGTAACAATAAAGGCTTTCCTCTTGTTGGTAGTGGAACCACAATGATTATAACAAAATCCACCAGATCAGTATACAGTATACAAACCCCGATTTATTAATAAAAACAATAAAAATACAAAAGATTAAGCGCTTTCATCTCCAAACTGGAGACTTCATCAGAATCTGTTATAACATGAAAATCCTCTGCTTATATAACTCATACTAGTTTGTTAATTAGTAAATTAATTAATTAATTGATCCTAAATTCCTATAGGCTGGCCATTGAATGTTAGAAATGAATGTTAATACAGTTCATAGACAGATCACCAAAATACTTAAAAAGAAACAAAAAAATACACCGTAAATACTCATAAATACTTAGTATAAACTTAAACACATTTGGAAGTAAATCAATATCTATCCAATGTATATAAAACATCACAAAAAATCAAATAAATATTAATTAAAATGTGTAGAAAATGTATAAAATGTATAAAAAAGAATGTTAAAATCAAATACTCTACTGTCAAGCAAAGTATTAGAAGAATCAGTGTATGTTATAATTTTGTACCTAAAATTGATTTCAATTTATACCGCATACCAAAAATTAATATATACATTTTTTAAAAAATAAATAAATATATACATTTTTTAAAAAATAAATATATACATTTTTTAAAAATTCATAAATGATGTATAACCATCAGACTCCAACAGTGATACTCTAATGATGCCTCTTTGGGTCGTCAGCTAAATTTTGAGGGCTGGGTAGATGGATATATGGTCATTTAAACCATAATTCCCACAAGAATCCAACCTTAACTGCCATACCATCTCTCTGAATTCAAGTTTGGTCTCCCAGTCCCCACCTCTCTCTTGTTTGGCGACCTCTTCCAAAATCCAGAATTTAAAATCAGCATCTCTACATGTACGGGTATGTCTAAATAAGGCATTATTGTCATTCTTCCTAATAATATCCCTATTGTGTTCATAAATACGTGCCCTTAAATTACGTTCAGTCTTCCCAATGTAGTACTTCCAACATTTCTTACAAAAGCATAAATATACTACACCTTTGGTATAACAACTAAAATATTTGTATCCTGACAACCTCACATTAATACTTGGAAGTTCAAGCTCTTTAGCATCAGCCATAAAAGAACATTGTGCACACCTACCACATTTAAAAGTGCCATATTTGTTGCATGTTCTGCCTCTCCCATCTGTAGTATTTTTCCTCTTTTCAAATATGTTTTTCAAATTCCTGTTTTTCCTAAAAGTATATCTAAGTGGTTGCTGGAAGATATCAATTTTTGTAGGCATTTTCTTGAACATACCCCATACATCATTGATGCATTTTTTAATCCATCCTACTCCACTAAAGTGTGTTAAAATCAAATAAGGCAATTTATCTTCATTGTCTTTATCAATACTAACCCTATTTTCCACCTCAATACAAACTGTATTAGTAAGTAAAGGTTTGTATAATGTTTCCCTATTGTCTAGTATTATTTGACTCAGTCATATGATCAGTGTATCCTCTTTCCTTAAACATATTTTGCAGTATATTCATTTCTTCAATAAGATCTATTGTGTCTGAAGTCATTCTAGCTACTCTAATCATTTGACCTTTTATTATGTTCTTTTTGGAGTGGTAGAGATGGTCACTCATATAATGTAGGTAAGAATTGAAAAAACACTCCTTCCTATAAATTCTGGATTTTAATTTTTTTATTTTCCCGGTCTTTTGTAAGTTTAACATCCAGAAAATGTGTTTCTTCAATACCCATGTCATAGGTAAATTCCAAAAATTCTGTACTCTGACTAATATACGTAATAAATTCCTTTATTGCCATCTCTGGTCCATCCCATAAAATAAAAATATCATCCAAAAATCTATAGTACCCCATAATATACTGATCAAAGATAGAATTAAAAATTTGATTTTTTGTGATATTTTATATACATTGGATAGATATTGATTAACTTCCAAATGTGTTTAAGTTTATACTAAGTATTTATGAGTATTTACGGTGTATTTGTTTGTTTCTTTTTAAGTATTTTGGTGATCTGTCTATGAACTGTATTAACAATCATTTGTAACATTCAATAGCCAGCCTATAGGAATTTAGGATCAATTAATTAATTAATTTACAAATTAACGAACTAGTATGAGTTATATAAGCAGAGGATTTTCATGTTATAACAGATTCTGATGAAGTCTCCACTGAGGAGATGAAAGCGCTTAATCTTTTGTATTTTTATTGTTTTTATTAATAAATCGGGGTTCGTATACTGTATACTGATCTGGTGGACTTTGTTATAATCATTGTGGTTCCACTACCAACAAGAGGAAAGCCTTTATTGTTACTGGAGAATTGTGCCTTTACTTTTTTGTGGTTCAAGACAGTGTGTATTTCGGGTTACCAGTTGTTGTGGATTGGTGCCTTTTCCGGTACCGAGGATTCCCTGTAAAATGGATAACAGTACTTTACTTAGTGAACTGATAAAACTGATCCAAAGTTTTTCGCAAACTAATAACAATGGTACTGAATTGTCTAATGACATTCCCTGTGCACAAAGTTCACCTAGACCTTCGGGGGAACGTATTAATGATACACCTATGGGTGGCAATGATCTTGGTGGCACTGGGAAGAACGGTGAACACGTCCATTCTAATCATGAGTGTTTTGATGGCGTGAATGGTCAGAGAGGTAACGAAGAAGAAACCAGGCAGAAGGAGAACATTGGGCGACAATATCCTTATGTGGATTTAAATAAATGGCTTGAAAATTCTTTTGGGAATTTTAAACCGAGAGAGGAGCAGATGCGAACCCAAAACATGGGGTATAAGGACAAATGTAAGACTTTGAAACAATATTTAACTAGATTTAAAAACTTGGCATTGGACAATTGGTACCTCAAGAAATGTGTAGATAAAAAAATAGTTCCTAAGGGGCTTAGAATTAATAAGTTCCTGAACAATACTGTTTTTGATTCAGAGTTTTTTAAAACAATTGTGAATATTTTAAATGATTGTGGGCTGGCCATACTTAAAGCAATGATAAAGAACAATGAAGAAGTTATGCTTGAATCTAAAATTACTATAGATAGATTGAATGAGGAAATTAATGCTGATCTTTTATTTGCTGTAGATGAATATAAGAATATGTATTTTAAAACTATGCATGATGTTGACAATGTGATTTTAAAGAGTCATCACAGGAAGACACGAAAATTAGATAGGGATCTATATGACTATCAGAATGGGAAAGCATATTTCTGTGGTAATAGCAACTTTAGAAGGAGATACCAAGAGAGACAGGGTAGTGCTTACAAGGGGAGGGATACAGAGTTCAGTAAGCATGGAAGTTACCAGGAGGTGTATAACCACACACACAAACAACAAGTGGATGAAATTGTGAATAGTGAAATCCCTTTAGGAGAGACGGGATCGCGGAGGTCCAAAAGGATAAGGAATTTAGACCAACAACCCTCTTATGCAGCAGTGACGAGGAATTATTACATTCCACCACAGAGAAGGATGGATGGCAGGGAGAGGTTTTAGTTAATTGTCCCCCTAAGACCCACGATAACTTAGCAGAAACATGTTTAAATGATATTAAAAGAAATGAGGGATCTAATGTAGTTATTTTTTCTAAAGATGATTTTTTCATTTATAACTATACGGATGTGGAGGTGAAACATGAACACTTTAATTTGTTTACTAAAGGCTTCACATTTGTACCAGTTAAAAAACCTGGAATTGATGAAATTTTACTAAATATCAAGTTGTTCACTAGGAAACTGAATTTATTTCACATGTTTAAAGAAAAGAATAACAACTATAGAAGTACTACTCTTAAGAAAGCTAGTACTTTCATCCCTCCTTTACACCAGGACATACTGAATTTTGAGAGATGTGTGATGGGTACAATAAGGGAAGGATATAATGAACATTTACCAATGGTACACAATTTGACTAAAAGTGAATGTTACACCCTGCAAAAACTAAGGGATAATATAAATTTGCGGATTATGAAACCAGATAAAGGTGGAGGGGTTGTGATGATGGATATATGGGACTACACTAGGAGAATATGTGATATACTAGATAAAGATAATAGATATACTCTAGTTTCTAGAAATGAAGTAAATATATCATATAGAAAAATTGACATGATTTTAGAAGACAACTTACTGCAAGGTCTTATTGACAATGATTTATACAATTTTTTAAGGGTTTTAAAACCAGTCATTCCAGCTATATTCGGTATACCGAAGGTGCATAAGGATAAAGAAAATCCCCCCTTAAGACCTATTGTGTCGTCACAGGGTTCAAAGACTCAACCATTAGCAATATTTGTGGACATTAAATTAAAAGAATTTAACAAAAAGCTCCCACATATTTTAATAGATTCATGGGACTTCCTTTCTAAGATTGGTTCCAAAGAATATAGGGATGATTTAATTTTTTTGACAATTGATGTTAAAGATTTATTTTCAGTGATTCCACACCAAACAGGACTGGATTGTTTTGAACAAATGCTAGTTGAGATGAAAATGCTATCACCAGATGATTTCAAGTTGGTATTGGAAAATATGGAGCTTGTATTAAAATATAATTACATTTACTTCCAGGGTGATTTATACCATCAAACTGACGGGGTGGCCATGGGATCAGCCTGTGCCCCTACTTACGCTAACATTATTATTATGCTGTTTTGGGAAAAACATTTTATTTTTAATTCTATCTTTGATCAGTATATTATGGGGTACTATAGATTTTTGAATGATATTTTTTATTTTATGGGATGGACCAGAGATGGCAATAAATGAAAGAGACTGTTATGTCCTTCCTCTGGGCCAGTGATCAAGGAGCCTCAATCCTTACCACTGACACTGGTGGGGAATGTTCACTTTGAGAAACATAGACGCACACACTATTTTCAGATGCAGTCCTCTGCACAAGTACAATTTCCATTAAGAGCACACAGGGAATGTACACTCCAGTCCTGGGACTAAGCTTTCTCTCCAGTCCCCAAATAAGACTCCACACTGACCACTATAGAGCTGAGTCTTTAGCTGGGTGCTCCAAGCCAAGTCCTCCATAACCCTCTCTATGAAATTAGTTTTCTGTGTCCCTGTTCAAAGTACCTGTCATACACACTCTTTTTGAGATTTGATTTTCACACACACACACACACACACATTGGAAAGGCTGGCACAGCTTACCCACTCTGCCACCTCTACCCAGACTATAAGGTAGATCTGCTGCCACCAGAATACCCAAAGCCAGTTACTTTAAGGCTCTTAACAGGGTATACAATTACACTTATTAAAATGAATACAGTACTTATACAAATGGTAGTGTTTAACCAAGCAGCAAGACTTTCAGGAAAGTGGAGCCAGAGTGCCACTAAATAAATGCAAGTACTCTCAAATGTTAAATATTTTCTAAAAGACCAGCCACAATGAAAGGTTTAGATATATTTAATATTAAATAATAAAAAAACATGAAAATGCTGAATATCTATTTACAATAAACACCTGAGTTTCATTCACAGGAAATATAAAAAACAACATAGATTGAAAGACTCAGACAGATACAGAAAAAAACAACATTTAGCTAATCTCACTATATTTTTCCTAACTGACTGAAGAATTACTGTTCCCCAATTACTTACTAAAGCAAGATAAGATGAACGTAGATGAGGGTCTTGTCAAGTCCCAAAAACAGAGTGCACACCTTACGTCTCTCACTAATATTCAAAGACAATTTCAGTGCTAGCTACTGAATGACATTGCATCTGGTCACCTGACTCTGTAGTTCCAATGCTACCCTCTCACTATAAACTGAGGCAGAATCTGGCACTGATTTCTCACAATACACTATACACACATATAACTTTAGCTAAGGTTTATTAAAGCATCTGGAAAATGTAAAACAATTCCAATACTTCCAACCTTCCTGCAGAAACTAACAAGCTATTTTCCGGCAGCAATCAAACCTGTGAAATACAATCTTTATAGCCTAAGCCAAGTCATTTCATGTCAGGCTATTTATCTTAAGGTTAGCTGGGCTGAGTTTAACCCCTTCCCTTCCAGTAACCTCTGCTAAAATAAATACATTTCATCAGATACAACAATACAGTCTGACATATATGTATATTTCTTATCTGTCCAGCAGGGTCCACTGTTGATACAGTTTTGCACAAGCAACTTTCCAAGTACATTTTTAACACAAGAATCTGTACAAATCAGTTTGATATTCAAATTACATATAATTCTTTACAAAACTCCAGCTACCTATGCTGGCATGTGTTACACATGCACTGCCCTACTCTCTCTGGCGCAGCTGACATTACCTCACATCATCACAGAGAAATCATGCAGCTCAGTCCAATGTGAACATCATATTGTTGTGACCACTATATTCAGAAGGAGCAATGAAACTCCCACTGGAAATTGTATGTGATAGCAAAATAAATAAATAAGGGTTGGGACTAGAACTTATAATCATCAGTCTATCCAGTGGTTAATCTGCCAAGCTACCACCATACTCTTACTGAAGGTTGCAGTTAAACATGGATTAATGTAATCATTCCATGTAGTTTAATACAGTAAATGTGTGAACACTGGTCCAATGCTTTAGTGACTGCAGATTTTAAATAATTGCTCATTTAACTGTACTATCTGTAGTACTATTAAGTACAACAAACACAAAACTCAAACACAGCTGTTTCAAAGTTGTGCAAAAAAGAGGAACTGAATACCTTAACATGTTAAGCTACATGTATAAATCCATGGAAGCATGCAACCACTGACATATATGTAATTAACCATATAGTGTTCCCATGCATTAATGAACGTGCAAACTAAAGGTCAATACTGTATACAGCAAGGTCTAACACCTGTCTTCCATTATGCCAAATAATCCCTTTATGGGCATTTGCAGATGTCCAAATAACTTGTAAAATAGCAAATGGCTCAAAGTATTAGGGAAAAATATTCCTGAATTATCCTTTTGCACTTGCAGTCAACTATTAATTTCACATCTTAAACACCTTATTATTATATGATACATTCTAAACAACTGTCACTGTGCAACATAGAAGTTGTTTGTATGGCAATGATTTATCTACAGTCCATGACACTGCTAGGAAATCATACATATATAGAAATAAAGAAATCATTTAGACATTTGATAATGTGGCACCGCAGGCAAAAACTCATATACACTCTGACTATTTCTGAGAACTGATAGGGTTGCTAACATGTATATCTACCATAGCTGAAAAAGGTATACTCACCTCTGCAGTCCTTGATGACTCAAGCTTCCTCCAGTGCAGCTGCATGTTTTCTGCAATCTGTTTAGGAATAAAGAGAAGGGATGGGGAGTCTGTTAGCCATTTTCATGTTAAACAGAGGCAGTTTACATATGGAGAGTCACTGTTCAAACTTAGCCTTACTACAGGATATGTACCCAAAGAATGGCGTACAGCTACAGTGGTCCCACTCCACAAAGGTGGTGCCACAACGGACCCCGGAAACTATCACCCCATAAGCCTGACTAGTCTGGTCTGTAAAGCTATGGAGCGTATTATCATGGAACTCATAAACAAAGACATTGGGAGCCCCCAGACACTGGACCCTACCCAATTCAGCTTTGTTAAGGGCAGATCTTGCCTCTTAAACCTAGTTGATTTCTTTGAAACAGTTACCAAAGCCATAGATGAGGGCAAGGTAGTCCTCACAGCCTACCTGGACCTCGCAAAGTCCTTCGACACAATACCCCACTCGGGCATCATAAATAAGCTTAACAG
Organism: Protopterus annectens; assembly: GCF_019279795.1. Lineage (NCBI taxonomy): Eukaryota > Metazoa > Chordata > Ceratodontiformes > Protopteridae > Protopterus > Protopterus annectens. The sequence goes on along the minus strand of NC_056732.1, from coordinate 695,550,624 downwards.
CTTAAATATCAACCCCTATATCACAAGATGGGTTGCAAACTGGCTCAGAGATAGAACCCATATGGTCAGAATCGCAGGTGCCATGTCCGAATCCAAACCAGTTACAAGTGGCGTCCCACAGGGCTCAGTTCTGGGACCTCTCTTCTTCGGTATATACTTCTCTGAGGTTCAGGCTAACACGGGGGGATTATGGCTGACAAAGTTTGCAGATGACGGCAAACAGGGGGCCATAATCGAATTTCCAGCTGACGCAAGCATCCTCCAAAAGGGTCTCACAGAGATGGATGCTTGGTGCCAGAGCCACGGCCTCAAGCTAAATGCTAAAAAGTGCATAGTCATCCCCTTTGGAAAAAACAAGGTGCCCACAAATTACCACATAGGTGGTAATCCATTAAGTACGGAAGAAGTAATAAGAGATTTGGGGACCAGCGTAGATAGTAATCTCTCCTTTGATAATCACATTGCCAAAGTGGTTAGAAAGACCTTCTATACAGCCCACCTTATCACGAAAGAGTTCGCATCTAGATCAAGAGAGGTCATTGTGCCCCTCTACTCATCACTCATCAGGCCCATAATTGAATACAATGCCCCTTTTGGGATGTACCTTACCCGACACCTGCAGCAACTGGAGAGACCCCAAAAGTACCTCACCAAGAGGATCATAGGCTACAAACAGATGTCCTATGCAGCTCGACTAAAGAAACTCCAGCTCTACTCAGTTGCTTACCGCCTACTCAGAGGCGATCTATGCCTGACGTACAAAGCCATGTCAAACCCAGAATTAATGGACATGCTCCACCTCAAAAAATCCAAGTCCCTTAGAGCTACATGCTCCAGGGACCTAAACCTCAGCACAAAAATAAATAGGACATGCTGGAGGGACAGATTCATTTCCCAGAGGTTCCCCTCACTCTGGAATAGAATCCCAATTCATGTTAGACATAGCCCCTCGCTGACCCTCTTCAAGCAAAATCTGGATGCTTGGATGGGAAATCGCAAATTCACCCCTGGGATCTCTTCTGTGTCCCTGCTAGACAGAGACACAGTAAACTAATCTTAAAAGGGTACCTTCTGTGACCTACTTTACAGAGGCACAGTAGGCTAATCTAATAGGGAGGCGGAAGCCAAATACACTCTGGCTAGGCTTATAAATGCCCTAGGGCAGATAGCCTAGTATCTACCTATGAATCTATGAACCTATGAGAGAAGCCATGGATTAATTACAGTACAAAAGTGGTGCTTGTTCTGTCACCTTGGCCTCCCATCAGTCCAGGAGGTCAGGATTTTTCCTTTTCAGATTGTTGTAATGGTGGCTGCATTGCTCACCTTTTTGGTATGCCAGTGACATGTGTCACTTTCTGTACCAAGATGCTCCAGGCCTCTGCCTTATATTCAGGCCCCTGATAGTCTTCCTCAAGGAGTCTCAGCCTGTAACATTGGTGGAGACAGTACAAGAAGACTTTTTTCTCCTCAGAACACTGCCTCTGAGCTCTGAACTCTCCTTTAAAAGCCATTCTTTTTACACAATACTTTTCAGACAAGAATGGATAGAAATTGTCTCTCTTGTTTTTGCATGCCTCAGCTATTGTGGTATATTATAGTGGCTGAATATAGCAGTTTGAGGTGTGAAATATGGCAGCCTGCTTCTTGAGCTATTATGGTAGTGAACTGCATTACAGCAGCTCCACTCTTGGTATATATTAACTGGAATTACAGATTTCCCCAGTGCCATGAAATGAACTGCACATGTGCACTGGTGCCCACAAATACCCAGGCATATGCACAATGCTTTGGTAAGACAGCATGAAGTTTAGCTAGTGTGCATAATGCAAAAACTGAGCCATTTAGAAATGCATGTGTATTGAGACCTCATTTGCATAATCACTGCACTCAGACACACAAATTACCTTGAGGGAAATCATTGCTCCTCAATGCATTACAGAAGAAAGTGTGGTGAAGCATTATCTTCACTGAGCACAAGTAAACATTAACTTACAACACCTGCTTAACTTCTGCAGCTTAACATACCCACTGGGCTTTAATACCTGTTTTGTTAGTATGCCACACCAAAAGCAGAAACAAAACTTTTAAGGGGTTAAAGCAAAACTGAACAGACAAAAGTAACATTTTTCACAGTTCCCACAGCATGAACTCCAGGAATCGGTGTTGGTTAATTCTGTGACATACGCAACTCCATGGAGCATTATTTATACATTTCTGATTCACTCTGCTGTCTTGTTTTGCCTCGTTTGCATACATAGTGAAGAATAACAGGTGTGTTGTACCTTTAAGAAGCATTTCCATGATCTGTGTGTGCATATAAATACCAAGCACATGTTAGCTTTAGTGCCATTTTGAAGGTGCAGCCAGAGTGTTAATATCTATGTGCATGATAGCTAATTATAAGTTAAAGTTACTTAACCTCATTTATGATGTTGCATGTAATAAAGCTGCTTGAACAAGAACCCACACTGTTCACCTGTTTTATCCTGACCTTGTGAGCAACAAATAGAATACTCATTTCAATAATATTTCTCATTACTATGTCATTATATGGCCATTAGCATATACCACAATCAATATCGTGATAGATATTAAGTTTGAAACTCAAAGTATATCATTATTTAGTGACTTTAATCTATAGTGGTTTGCCAACAAACCACAAATTTTATAGGAACAGACCAAAAACATGAGGCAAAAATATGGACATTCTGCGAAAATCTATACAGTCGAGAGCTATGGTTCTGGTAACAAGACTAATATTTTTGAAAGCTGTGCTGATTTACCTTCTGGTTTAATTGCACTCAGAATTCTGACCAGTGTTACATGAAGCAAGAAGTGTTCCTGGTGCAATATGGCAAAAAACTAAGAATGAATTAAAGTGAATGAAGTGGTAGTGTGCGATTGTTAATCAAACTGAGTCAGTTCCATGAGTTAACAGTTTAGTGACAGCGGTTAGACCAGACAAATTTAAAATCTTTGTAGAGCTGCAAGACCTAAATAGAGAAATTGTAAGGAAGTATTATCCACCTAAGACTGATAATTAGGTTGTTCCCATGATGCCTACAGCTAAGTATTTAAGCAATAATCCACAACTGGGTGTGGGTATATCAGGATTTTCCCATGGTTGGCATGGTTTGATCTTGAGGGCAAGGCCCAAGTGATTAAACAAAGCCAGCCATGGGTAAACCCTGATATAGCCCCACCCAGGAATGGATTATTACTATTACACAATGACATTATTTAAGAAAGAAATTGCTTACCTTTCTTAAATAATGTATTTGTATAAGGGTGCTGAAGTGTTCCTTCAGGTTTTACCTTCTTTATTGATGTACTGAGCATGTGCATGAGAATTCCATCCCCATGCTTGCGCAGTTCATCAGTGCAGTGCAGGAGAAACAATGAAGAACTGCAAATCTCCATTGCTTGTTTTTTTTTTCTGTCAAGATTTTATGAGGGATAGTGCAAAAATAGAATGAAAATCAGGCTTGTTTCTGTTGCTTCTTTTTTTTTTTTTTTTTTTTGAGAACATACTTGCTTTTTCTTCTATTTTACTCTGTCCGTCAGCATATTCCAATAGAGATTCTGGACACTCAATGGTACTTCAGCAGCCAGACTTAATTCTATTGGTATATGCTTGATTTACAACAGGTTTGCTGATTGGGCTGTCCAATCAGCATGCTTATTTTTGAATACAAATGAGATGCCATTGTATAATTGTCAGTGCCTGATACTTACCAGGTTTACTGCAAAATAAACTTGATCCAGACAGTTAAAAACTGTGAACATTCAACATACCACTGGGAAGATACAAGTTATAGAGAATGTCATGTTATGCAAACCATTGAGAAACTGAAATGCAATGTGAACATCATTAATGACACTGATTCAGAGAAAGACCAAAATGCAACATGGTGAGAAACTTAGAAAGTTCATGCATAGCTGTGACACAGCAATTTCAGCCTGAACAGTGACCACAAAGAAGCGAGGATCTGCAGGAAACAACTGAGTGGTGGGTAGACTGGAATGGAATGTGGCCATATTAAAGCAGGTCAATGACCACAACCTGTGATTGGTAAGCAAAAATGGTGTCATTCATTTTCAACCACAATCTGCCTTAGCACCCACTCATTCTATCCTCTTTACTGATTATATATACCTCAGATGTCTGTCTGCAACCAACAAAGCCAGCCTCAGATGAAATGGAGTTCCAGACAAAGGGCGTCTTTGTTCCCGTATTGCAAACTGGTCCCCCTGCTGTTCTAGTGCCCCTCCACTCTTTCCCCATCCAGGTCCTACACTATCACACTTTCTCTTACTTTTTGTCCTTTTATCCTCTATCCTTTTAACATACTATAACTTGGCAAGACTGAATTGTAAGAGTGAGAAGAAATTAACTGAATTAAACCAGGGGGTCTGGGGACAACTAGGCCCTCAGAACTCATAGGGTTTTTAATGCTCAGGGGTTCACGTTTAGAGTTATGTTTTTTTTTTTTCAACATTTATATCCAATGATAGCTTGAACAAAATCAGGAGTAAAGAAAGAAAGAAATTCAGTCTTACTTTTTTATTTCAAGAAAAACAAAGTTCTGTCCAACACTTAATTTTCAAAGCTGAGAAAATAGAAGTTTCCAATAAAATTAGAAGTCAAATGCTTGCAAGGATATATAGAGCCTATCTGGGAATAGGGCCTGCAGCCATACTCTTCCAACAAAAAAAAAAAAGAAAGAAAAAAAAAGAACTGCCATCTTTGTATCCTCCTGGTGTTGGACTAAGATGAAAGTAAAAAAACAAATGGTCACACAGGCATATATTATACTGCACAGGGTCTGAGGCAGGAAATGATAGCAGTTAGATAAAACGTCTATTCACAGGGACAGGGAGTGCATGCAGATTCCATATAGAAGGATGTGATCAAATGAATGAATAAAGGCATAAATTGACACACATGTATGTCTTCTTAGCTCACTGTTGTCAAAAACAGTGTAGAACCAACTGCAATCCCCCACATATCTCTCAACCTTTCAGTTCAAGAATAAAGAAGAAGGCCAAAACGTAATGGGTACAAATGACCAAATAATATTTCAAAAGTTAATAGTACAATAGGCTTTGCATTAGCATGTTTCTTCTGAAGGTTAATTCTGAAACTCAAATGCCTGTTATTACTTAGATATTGCACTTCTTACTGATTTGCCAGGAAAACACAAATTCCACAAGAAACAAACCAAAATATGAGGCAAAATAAGGACATTCAGCTGTCCATTAATTTCTACTTCCACTTTCAGTTTCTAACTACCTTAGTGACTTGAAGCATCCTTAGCCAATAGAACAACTCCTTACTGCTTCATACAGCAGGCCAGTGAACTGCTTTTCGAGTATCATCTCTGCCATTCTCAAAGTGGCATGATGATGTGTAATAAGGTATAATTGCTTTGTTCTCCATTTGGAGTAATCATGATACCAGCCTGTTTCGAAGACAGCCTGGAGAGCACAGTAAGCTGACTAGCATTTTTTTAACTCATTCCCTCCAGTACAGCTCTTTTGAGTGTGTACCTTTAACTCCTAGTGGGTGTGGCTTGAGCCTTTAAAAAAATTATCACTTTACAATTCAAACAAATATTCAAATTTCTGGAACTATAAGCATTACTAGAAAACTGTAAATGGCAAACTATTCAGAATAAATTAATCTTTACATTGGTGGCATTCATTCAGTTTGATGCTTTAAACTGGATTTTTTAATCCAAAAAAGGCAGTGAATATTAATTTTGTAATGTATAAATAGCTTATGATATCTCAGTAACTATTCAAGGAAGACTCATACTGCCAGCAGGATTTTTTTCATAAGCTGTGAGATTTATTATGAGGCTATGCAGTTCTGTCTATGTTATCTGAATGTTGAGATATTTAGAGAAATATGAAAATTATTACAATATAAATAAACAGTATACACATAATATTCACTATCTCTTTAGCTACATTAGACAGATGTCATATATCAATGTAACTGTGTTTGCCATCATATATGCTGTAAGATGAAATTTTCTGATACATTGTATGTAGCATGGTTTTGGAATTATTAATGCCAAGTATGAACATATATTTGATGCTTAAAGGTGCCAGTAGCAGTTAGGGTTGCCATCTTTCTTTGTGGCTAAGACTGGACTAAGGTCACGCCCCTTGCATCACCCATAACTCCAACCATTCCCACCCCCTCTTCCGTCCATGCTCCTCCCGTTTTGTGACATCACCATGACATCAGATGATGGGAACGCCCTCTTTTTTCTGTTCCGGATGCCTGATTTCAGCCAATTTCTCGCCAGTTGCCATAAACACTGTTCAAAACTCTCACTGTGCATACTGTCTTCTGCTTTACTTCTACAGTGATTACAGATATTTGGATTTAATTTAAAACATTTATTTCAAATTTTATAGCACAAACCACTGATACACATTTGCAAAACAAAGCAATACAGTCTCACAATGAAAACAGACTTAGCATTAAAACTACTCTGCCTTTAAATCTCACATTCACCGAAACAGCATTGCACATTGTTTTCCCAAGTTTAGGATGATAACATTTTAAAATGTTCTAAGAAATGACAGTATTAACAGCAATCATATCTTACATCAATAACACAGACCTGAAAATGTATAGCATGGTCTAAAAATACATGTTTAGTATAAAACAATACATAATGACACAACTGGTCTTGCAGCTTTTGAAAAATGAACCTATAACTTTTATAGAAAGCTACTGAGCATATGCTTAATGTGGACAACTAGTGGATGGTCAGAAAACTAATAGGGTCATCAATTTACACACCTTTGCTATAATCTATTGACCAGAAGTTCCCACCTTGGATTGGTTGACTTGAGCTCTCTGCTCCCACCAGAGTGCAAAAGAACTGTTCCAGTGTAAGACAAACTGGCTTTGAGCTCAAGTGCAGCAATGAATGCTTTACAACAGCAGTTAGAATTCCTGCAATATTAGAAATCCTTTACCCAATTAATTTCCTTGGCTTGTTCAATGGAGGTCTTTGGAGATTTTTGTGCAGCTTATTCTTTATCATTGATTTGGATCTGTGAGCTTATCCTCTAGGGAAACAACAGCAGAAATCCAAGTTTTTAAAGAAAGTGATCGAGTGTAATGAAAGTTTCATGACAGTTCTAGCAAAAGCATTGCCTTTGTATGTCACAAATGGGGACTTTCATTAAGTGAATACGTCAGCAAGCAGATGAGGGAATGAGTTCAACATGGTAAAAAGTTTTGGATTTTATTTGTAGGAATATATGCTGTTGGAAATCAAAGTTCAGCATAAGCATCCTAACTGTATGCTTAAGGAGTCAATTTTTAGTCTGAGAGGAAACAGCAAAAGAAAAAAAATGTGAAGGGTGAGTCCGTGGAAAGCCAGATATAAATGAAATGTGTATGCAATCAACTAGGTATGTGGTACACAGCATTGCTGCAGAGGTAGTACAGTGCTTGAGTGCCAGTTGTATTCCCAAAGGTTTTAAATGGATGGAATACAAGCTGACCGATTCTTAAGAATCGGTGCCCTAAGGCATCTACCTGAGGAATGATTATGGTAAGGCATCTGATTTTAACATTACCTATTAAGATTATGGTTTTCTAATTTTGACAGCTATGTTTCTTGGCAACAGAACCACATTAGTTGACTTGCAGTACTGTGAAGTTAAATAATGTTGAAATAAGAAAGTCCACAATACTTGTGTATAAATAGCTGACTTATCATGAAGTCATGTACCCCATTTCCCATTCAGAGAGTTCACAACCTACAACATAATGGTCTTGTTTGTCCACACACACACACACACACACATACACACACATACACACACACACACACACACACACACACACACACACACACACACACACACACCCTACCTTCACTGTTAATACTGCTTTCCCGATGCTGGCTTCTGCTATGCCTTCCCCGTTTGACGAAGTTAAATAATATCCAAAGTCGAACTGCTGATGCTCACTTGCATTCTGAAAATGCTGCATTCCCCTTCCCTGCTTGAAAAGTTAAATGCTGGCTTCTGCTTCCCGCTCGCACTAACGGAAGTGAGCTCCTTGAGCTCAATTCCGACAGGCTGATAGCCCCGAGGGACCTGATGTCATTGCGCATGTGATGACATCAGCATCAGCGCTGCAAAATTTAAAAACAAAACCAAAAACCCAGACTTCACATGTCCGGTTTTGAATGGAATTTGTAATCGGACAGTTTGTCAGAAAACCGGACAGTCCGATCAAAGACCGGACAGCTGGCAACCCTAGTAGCAGTTAACTGCAGAAACACCCGGAGGCACACTTGGCTGCAATGAGTATCTTTTGGAACCCCTCATTTGCAGAGTTCAACACTCCAGAAACAAAATGGAAAGTAAGAAAGTGGACTGCTGTTTTATCGATAATCCATGAATGGGTGTGGGTATCACAAGATTTACCCATGGCTGGAGTGGTTTGATCATCCATAGAGACAGGTTCACCCTTAGAACCAATCCTT
>NC_056732.1:695459596-695539596 GCF_019279795.1 Protopterus annectens | reverse complement strand
CAGAGGGGGGTGCCTATGCCAGTGTGATGCATAGGCTACCAGAGGTGCTTACCATAGGAAAGTGCTGATTTGGACTTGTAGTTATTACTGGTGATTCAGAGACATTCAAATTAGCCGATAATTAGGTCTTTCCTCATTGTATCTAATATAGCTCTGAATCACATTTTCCATGACTGCAGAAACAGACCTTTTGGCTGCAGCTCTTACTGCTTGTGGTGGGTTCAAACCTCTCAACTGTCCAGTATTTCTTAGAATGGCTAGATTCTTGCCTCATATTTTTTGCTCTCTTCCTCATAAAATTTGTGGTTCTCTAGCAATCATTGAGGATTGAACTCACTAAAAAAAAAAAAATGACACACATTTGAGTTTCCGAATTTGTGTCCTTTGCTAATGCAAATTCTATTATTCTAGCAATGTTTTAAGATTATAATAACCATATTTAAAACCTGTCCCTGATTTTAGACTTTTGTCTTCCAATAATTTTTGGTTTTGCCTAGAATTCCTACTCTAAAAGGCTGAGAGGAATGGGAGGGATTCTTTCTGAATCACAGAAATTATTTAAAAATGAAATTTCTTACCTTTTCCAAATACTGCTATTGTAGAAATGTACCTTAAAGTTCTTCCATGGCTTCTTCCTTGTAGATGTAAGCAGTATCTACAATGCATGCATTTAGCATATATGAACTGATGCTTATCTAGCAGTTTTTGTCACTTATTTTTATGGTAAAAGGGTGCTGTATTCTTGGAGCTGCTTCCAGTTCTGGCATTTATGATGTGTCATTTTATTTTCTTTCTTCTTCTTTTTTTTTTTTTTTTTTTATTAAGTGTTCAGAATGCCTTGCAGCTCGGACTTCTGTCAGCTAGCACTCTTAATGGTATAGTTAACATGTAGTTTTTTTTCACTTTTATTATACATTATGTTATGCAGACAAAAGGTGCAGTTTTGAATTTAGTAGCCATGCTGAAGGAATGAATATCTGCAAAGCACAGCTACTGAAATATTTTTCGTCAGTAACTCTGGATTTACAATCAGCACACTGATTGGGCTGTCCAATACATTTGCACATTTTTGAATCATAAAAGCATTTTACTGTATAATTTTAATTTAGAAATAGTAGTTGACTTTCTGACTTTAAATAAAGTAAATAAAATACCATTTCTTTTTATTTTTATGGGGGGGAGGGTGGCTGAACAGATGCAAATGCTAAATGCATGTGACAAGTGTTACTGACTTCTCTTCACACATCAAGATATATAACCTGATCATAATAAGATGACAACAATTATTCAGATTAAAAATATCAGATAAACAGAGCTTTATGTTTAGGCTTTGTTCAGTTACTTATCCAAGTCTATTGCTATCCTTCTGGAAGTGTCTATATTTCAAAGAAAATTGCATCAGAAAGTTGGAGAGTAGTAACAGCAGTATGAAAAATAGAAACGTTCATACAATGCTAAAAAATAGTCACACAATCTGCACCTCTTCATTATTTAGCTGGATGAATCTAGTTTGTCTTACAATTAGATGCCAGTAAATCTGGTACTGAACGGTATTACTGTAAGTTAGGCAGCCAACTGTATATGCCACAGAGCATAAGGTGAAACACTTGCAAGACATTCTCAGAATGAAAAACAGCATCTAGCTGTTCTCCATGGATGTTAGATGTATGAGCATGTATATGATAGGCAGAGTTGTATTAAGCAATTAGAAAGCAACTTTTTTTTCTAAAGCATGTGCGTAATGCAACATTACATATATAACGACTGCTGTTGTCTGTACAGAAATACAAATTAATTCTACTTAAACCAGGAAGAGATGCATATTAGTGATGTATTAAGCAGTCATACCTCTCAACTGTGCAGATTTTCACAGAATGTCCAGATTTTTATCTTATATTTTTGGTCTGTTCTATGTAAAATTTGTAATTTTCCGACAAATCACTGAGGGTTGAAGTCACTAAATAGTGACATACATTTGAGTTTTAGACTTCATATCTATCAGAAAATGCATTCTTACAAAAATGCTGTAATTCCAGCAATTTTCCAAGTTTATATGAACTATATTTAAAATCTGTCCCTATTTTTGGGCCTTTGCTCCCCCATTATTTTAGGCTTTGTCCTAATTTTATGCACTAATAGGTTGAGAGGTAATAGCAGGATCTGTTTGAAACAAAGGGTCTGGCTTGGCTCTTGGAGCCCACTAAGGGCTCAGCTCAGGCAGACAATTTGAGCAGTAGGTCAGTTAAACATAACTATGTCTGGAAGTTCAGAAAACAATTATTTAATCAAAATAAATATAGTTACAGCCAAATAGACACTGGCATTGCCAGCATTCACTGAAATTAACGAATGCTGACAGTATGCTGATTACACTTCCTAACAGCTTACACCCAGCCACCCCTTTGTCATGCCAAAGCTTAAGGTCTTCTGAAAATGAAAACAGAAAAAATATATAAGCACAGCATAGAAGTACAGCACTTTGTATGCAGGAACAAGACTAGAAGGAAATTCAGTTTTCTCCTTGTGGTCTAATGATGATTTAATGTTCAGTAAATTCATCACACTTTCCAAGAAATAGTCAAACAGCCCCAAGGTAAAAACTAGATACATTGCCTACATGGAAGAGCAAAAGTCTTGTGAAATGCTGGATTTTGTTTATTTTATGTAAGAAACAATATTTCAGTTCCCTTAAGGCAGCCCATAATAATAGTAGAAGAACAAACAATATTCTTAATAACCTAAATATGTGGGTACAAAATAAATACACTGTCCCAGTGGACTGAGCCCTTTCTGAGAAGCCACACCACCTGTGACTGTGAAGTTGCTGCAAAATATCATAATACCGACAAACTGTTCTTTGATAGATACTACCCTCCACCAAACCATAAAAACAATGACTACCCTTTCCTCTCATGTATGTATGCCCCCAAAATAATTGCCCTTTCTGTACACTAATTTCTCAGTGAGAAAAAAAAAGGAAAAATGTAGGAACTACAGTAACATTTTGCTATTTCACCTTGTGATTGGTAAACATGTACACTGCCCCCAACAAGTCCTAACACTTTTTTGCTAGCAGTGATTATATAATGACCTTGTACTTTCTTATACAAGATGTCTCTACACCCCTTCCCCCAAAAAAGCAGCCCAGTTCTGTGCACATTTCTGATGCTTGATGGTGAAGAAAGTGAAAGAAACAAACAAATGCTAAAATAATGTACTAATTTCAACATGTTGCTCTTGAACAAATATACTCATCCCCCCAAGCATACGCCTCTCAGAGATTCAAAGCATTGAGCTAAAATCAGGGACAATTAAGAGACTGAGACTTACCTCCGTTAAAACAAAGAAACAGAAGAATGCTGCCCATGGTGTCCTTAGTATCGATAGTGCTTTCCAAGCTCTCTTGAACTTTTTCTCTCACTGAAGCTGGATTCTCTCCCTCCATAGAAGCATGCAAATACTCTGGAGTAATGGAAGTAATGCACCTTCATCCTAAAAATGAGCTACAAATCATTAAAAAAAAGAATTGTCCAACTACAATGTCTTGCAATATTCCCCTCCCATGAAAACTCTTTAAATCTTCTCCCTTTTCAACACTGTGGCATGTGGCATCACCTTCTCTAGTATTCCATCTTGCAATTGTGGCTCGGGTCTTCACAAGTCAGAGCTGAGTTAATAGTCAGTCTCAAGCAAAGCTCCAGCTGGCTCTGCCTTGCCCACCTCTAGTCTAAATGGCTGTGAAACAACATACCTGAGAAAGTACATCAAGTGAAGTGTAAAGAAAAAGAGAGATGAGATATTATGGCTGGGATACAGAGAATTTTTAGTGCAATATGCTGTGCAAATTAGTGTGGTGGGTAATACAAAGACACATACAGCACAGCCATACAAGTGGAAATAGTGCAGTACACAGCACATGCAAATGGCATAATGATATGGAAATTAAGGGGCCCCATGCAAATGAGGCGATGGATTATGCAAATGACATCATGCAGGCATGGCAGAGTAATTCGGAAATGTATAAAATAAGCACACTGTGCAAACATAGTCTAAAGACTGGGTGATTTGTGGTGTAGAGGCAAATGGCGTTGGCTTTAGCAGAATAGCAGGTGGTAGTGGCCACTATCAAAGCCAATGACCATGATGTGGCATATTGCAGTCATTTTTGCCATTAGAGAGGTTACTGTCAGCTCCTTGCATGTCAACACCTCATGGATCAGTAAGTAGTAGACTGCTACCATGTGGATAGGGTGACCATACCACACCCACAAGGGGAACTGAGAATGCAGCAAGTGTCCATCCTAATGCACAGACAGGCATGTGCAGCATTAAACATATTAGCTACAGCGACCTGACAGCAACCTATAGTGGTCACATTAGGGATATCTCATGAGTTAGCCTGTGTATCATATACCAGTTCTTTGACATTGTGTTGCATCATGTGGGCAGCAGATCTGGTTCCTCAGGACTTTAGAGAAGAGTACTAGAACAATGTGGGCATTTTACTGCATAGATCCAAAAAAAAAAACACAACAGGTTCTACCACATAGACAAAGCCGGAATTACAAAAAGCAATCCAATGCACTGTGTAATTAAAGATTCAAGTGCTTCAGAACATCGTGGTGCCAGTTATTACTTTTAGTTTCATTTTACTGCATAGCCCATTTCTCTGTAGTCTTGGGAGCCATAGTTTGCACAGGTTTACATTTAAAATTGCGAGGGAAGGTTCGACGACCACGAATTGTCGAATTACGGTTGTCCGACCTGTGTTGCCGATCCTTCAGTTGTGTGAGTCCTGGTTCAGCAAATGCACAGTGCAGTGGCACAGATGAGGCTGTTCTTGTAACTAGAGATGGCAGTACAGTGGGGATTAGGAAATTTACCCTTTTCCCCATTGTAGTGCGATCTCAGAGTTGGAATATATAATATGCAGCGGTTGTGGGGGGTGCAGGGGGCTTAACCCCCTGCAATATCATGTCACATCTTGTGCAGTGTAGGACTGCATTCTACGGATGTTGAGAAAGGTCAAATTTGCATCAGGACATGTGTTTGAGGCATTCTGACCTTTTCAACATTCTGTGTTCAATGTTTTTGTCGACATTTAAAGTAAGAATGTCTTTTGTGTGTTGACTATATGATAGTAAACTGATTGCACATACATTGCCATGAAGATCACAGCTGATCTTCCGGGTACTGAGATACATCAAAGGAAGCGTTTCCATATTTTGAAATGCCATATGGTATGTAATACCCAGGGCATTATATATAATGCATGTGTGTGCCAACCAGGCAGTTTCCATGATTCACATATATGGCACACATCTCACCTAAATCAATGATTTGTGTGGGGAATTCCAACAAGGTCATCTAGTCAGTATGTACACACATAAAAGGGTTACACAGGATATTAAACACAGTTACTATGCAAGCATGAGCTGGACACATAGAATGTTGTGACTGTTATGTGTTGCAGGCAATGTCAGATATGCCCTTGAGTCATGTATGATGACTACTGTAAAAAACCCCAGACAATGACAAAGACTGAATACAGTCCAGCCCATGCATAAATATGGAATGTTTTGGAGCACATGTACTGCCAATTCATGGGATGTTTCTGATGCCTTAATGTGTCAGATGGGGAAATGAAATATGCACTTGAGATCTGCAGCAAAATCACCATGACATGTGCCATGTTGATTAATATGTTACTGCAGGAACAGCTAGTGCAGCTGTGAAACATTCCACCAGGGCCCACGATACGAGTAATAATCAGGCAGTACTGGTACCACATATGAGGCAAGGGCTAGCATAATACATTGCGGCAATGGCAAAGAGGTGGTCTACAACTATGGGCAATGAGAAGGATAACATAGAATAAAATAATGTCTGTGTTATCAGACTCAAGCTATGCAAAGCTGTATATTGTCTACATTTGTGAACATCAGATATAGCCATACCCACACAGCTTGGGGAAGTGGCATGGCACAATCATTGTCATTTGCACAGGTTGATGTGGGACTACAGTAATAGGTGACAATGCTATAATGTGGATAATGGCCATGGAATGTTAAAGCAGTAGCGACTTACACTGGTGGTAAGTTTCATGACTAAGATGATACCCATGGGCAGATATGGTTCTCCATGTGCCCACAGAGTATTGCCATCCATGACCCAGATGATGTTCATAAACAGATATGGCTCCCCATGTGCTCATAGGGGATACTGAAGGGGTATAGTTATGAGACCTTTGGTGTGCAGTCTGATAAGGGATCCCAGATATTGAGCCAAAGGAGCATCAGCACCATAATCATGATACTGCCAACAGCCAGGGTTGGAAGGCTGTGTGTGGCCATAGCTAACAGTGAAGCCGTGATAACAGTGGTCTGTGTAGTCTGACTAAGTTAACATGTACCCAATCATCTCACATCCAGACCCTCCAGTGGCCACTGACGGCAGGGCCTGTAGAGGCATACCAGGGACAAATTACCAAGTGCCTCATCAGTGCACCCATGGAGTCAAGCTTGCCACCAGATACCTGAGCATCACCATAATCTCTATGTCTCTTTATTCCACATCACTGTGCAGGTGTTGAACATCATTACTGAAGCCGTGAAGTACACTCACTATCTTCACAATGTTCTTGGCAGCAACTGCTTGTGCTAGGATCAATGACCTGCACATACATTGACTAATGACAAGTGTTATACTCAAATATAGGCCAGACCTGGAGTCCTATTAGCCCTGGGAACCCCCACAGCCTTCCTCTATTGTGGGTATGCACATGTTGAAACCGGTATGAATTTCAGATGCTGTATAGGTTGGAGACTCATTGGGAGTCTCAGACGGAACCGTTGTTCTTATGCTTTAGTATCCCCTTTGGCCACATGAAAAGTCATGCCTATTTGTGGCCATGACAGGATGTCCTGCATATACCACTGAGGTTTTGGGGTCTGTCTGTACTGTCACAGGGACCTTTTAACTTGGAGGATATGGGTGATCCTTCTTACAGTAATGATGTAGACAGTGCCACTATTTCACTGAACCATGAAGTGTCCACATTGCCATTATCAGCAGACATTACTGACCTGATGACATCAGACATGTGTTGTACTGTTGTGCTAGCCCCTTCACCAGTACAGCCTGTGAAAGTATGAATACATGATACCTTTGGCAGCACTCACACATATACACATAGGCATATACCCTCCACCCTTGGGAAATGCACACAAATAGATGGCAGGATATGATATGTGCATGCCATAGCATATGGAGACATGCATACCTTAAAATGTGAGATGTTACAGTTGCAGCCCAGACATATTTGAAAGGAGAAATATGCAGTGGCCTTTGTGACTCACTCATATCACACATGCAGTGCACTGCACCATATGGATGTAGAATAGATAATAGCTACCTGATGCGACCCCTTCTGACAATTGAGTTGTCATTGCTATTTCATCTCCCAAATTCCGGCTACCACCATGTATGAGGGTCTGCTCATCCTCTTCCCTAGACAGGGACACCAGGAACTCCTGCTTCCATAAATTTCAACATGGTATTGCAAGAATTCCAGGCAAAACCAAACATAATGGGGGAGGGGGGTGGTACAAAGGTCCAAAATCAGGGACAGATTTTTAATAGTGCTCTTAAAAACTTAGAAAGTTACTAGAATAACACTTTTCCAGTAGCATAAATTCTGAGTATTATAAAATCTAGAACTTAAATGTATGTCATTATTTAGTGACTTCAAACCCCAATAATTTGTGAAAAAATTTTAATTTTATGAGGAACAGACTAAACATGAGGTAAAAATCGTAAAATTCTGGATAGTTGAGATATATGTTGACACCTCAGTCAACAGCTTCTGGGTTAGTGGTCCACTCCCTGTTGCAGACAGGTCCTTGGCAATATCTCATGCATCATTCCTTGCATGATATCGGTCAACCTTAGCCACACCTGCTGCAAAGAATTATTATGCCTGCCTACACCATTCACTTTCTGCACAATATCCTGTGTCTCTTGCTCCCGGTACATCTTGTCTGTGGCACCTTTACCTTTGAGGTGCATGCAATCTATGTAAAGGGTCTGCAGTAACCCTTTGTCTCCTGGGTGGTGAACTTTGACAGCTGTTGCCTCTCCTGCAGGCCGATGGCAAGTCCTGTGCACCGGTGGGTTATACATACCAATATGCAGGGTGTGGATGTCATCTGCTGATCAAGACTATGTAGTCCTCTGCACATCCCACCATGTACAT
The DNA here is from genome assembly GCF_019279795.1 of Protopterus annectens. Classification (NCBI taxonomy): domain Eukaryota; kingdom Metazoa; phylum Chordata; order Ceratodontiformes; family Protopteridae; genus Protopterus; species Protopterus annectens. The sequence goes on along the minus strand of NC_056732.1, from coordinate 695,531,342 downwards.
ACTGCAGCAATGGGCACAGCCTCCTCATATGCATTGCTGTATCTAGTTCCCAATACAATGTGTAACCTGATAGACCTTCCCTTACAATGCAATGGCATGCTTCACCCTATGTACGTGGGTCTTCATGTCCCTTCTGGCATGTCCTCACCTAGGTACTAAATTGTTATGGTGTACCCCCACCACAGCTGAAGATGACATTGATGTGCTGTCTTACTGTGTTTCCACTCACACATACCCCATCTGTCTCAATGCTACTGACATCCACCACAATATAGATTACAGTGCTGAGATACATTATCAGGCAGATTTTCTTCCTTTGCAAATCTATAGAGTTACTATGTGAAGTCTTACTTTCTATAATTTTCATCTGTAAACATTCTCATACAAAACAGAGATCACATTTTATATTGTGTTCATAAGCGTCCCTCAGTGTGGTGATTGAGTTGATGATGCCATTTAGTTTCACTGTCTCTAAATTGCTGACAGAATGCAATGTACTCCCTACACAGGCTGGCACTACACATATTTAGCATGATGATAGGGAAGCATGTAATTATTATGCTGATGCACACAGCCTGCATAGCCCCATAGTGTCACAACACTGCATTATGGACATTTGGTGTCACCCATTGCAATGCTATGCTGAGTATCACATGATGTCTGAATGTGAGTCAAGGGCCACAGGCCTACCATCTTGATTATTGAGTGAACCAGTGTGAATGGACATGACTTTTCCATGTGCTGTGAACAGCAGGGCTTCAGCATGATGTCCCAGTGAGCACAAAACATTATTGTTCTTCCTGAATTTGTGCACCTGCCGATGCAGTACAACAACCCCTTGTACAACGTTGATGACAATATGGTGAGTGACACCACTTACTTCACTTATTCTACTAAACGGTGCCAGGCTGGTACAGTGGCCTGCATTGGCACCAACATGCCCTGTTTTACAGTCGGGGACAGAGGATAGTGAGACAGAACAAAACATATTACATATGAGATAGAACAAGGGTAGGTAACCTGTAGGGATCACTGACAGCCTCCATGACCACTTCTCAAGAGGGGGGGAGTAGGCTCCTCTTCTGACAGTGGCTCAGAGGGTCTCCTATTGTCTCATTGCATCAGTTGTAGGGTGTGCCAACAACTGGATACCTACCTCAGTACTATAACATATCTCCTGGTGTGGCCTGTTTAGTAGGATGACCAATAGGTCCTGATCATCTTGGCCATCAGGGGAGCAACATGCTCATAACATCAGCCATGCAGTTGACTGAATGCTTTGTGTTAGTCTCTGAAATGGCCCAGTATCTGACCATGTACCATGTGCTATCCACATCCAGGTGTTCCCCTCTCTTATGTGTTTTTCCCCACACCTTGTTTATTGCCCAGCTCTCCCCATCATCAGCTGTCCACCCTCTGTCGGTGAACATCCACTGTTGCCCCCATCTTTTGCAGGTATACTTCCCATGTCTGTCTGAGTCTGTGTTTTATGTTTATTTGTCAGCCATCTTACCTTACTTTCTCCCTCTATCCATTCTGCAACAATTCCTTGCTATGTTCTTTACATATTGAAAAATGTGACTCTCTCACACACAAAAATATGCTTTTCCCTTTTTCTACTTTCCAATCTCTATATTTCGTCTCTATTTATATTTATTTATTTTATTTGACATTTGTTTACCAGAAAAGTCTAACTGAGTGGATACCCATTTTCTGTGGTGGCCCAGGGAGGAAATATAATAATATAATAAACTGGGTTGGAACTTTGCTGTGCTGACTCCTACTGGGCTATCTGGATAACCATAAGCAGGGAGAGATCCAGCTCAAGTTAACCTAGGCAGCTGCCTCAGATATGGTGCTAGCTGACCCCATAAAAGTTAAAAAAAATAAAAAAAAGTCCCACCCACATTTCTGAATCCAGCTTACCTGGGTCTGTCCAGCTACTCCATTTTGACATGCCACAGCTCCAAATTCTTCTTTTTCATTGGCTTCAATGTAGAGCCAATGAGATTGAGAGAGATACTTCCTGAAGCTTGTCACAGTCAACAGGGACAAATGGCAGTTGTTCTTGCAATAGTGACTTCTTTTTGGAAAAGCCAGTGTCACCCTGAAGACATGTTTACTGTGGCTCTGGTAAGTAATTATGCAATGTATGTATGTATGCATGTGTGTGTGTGTGTGTGTGTGTGTGTGTGTGTGTGTGTGTGTGTGTGTGTGTGTGTGTGTGTGTGTGTGCGCGTGTGTGTGTTCTTGTGTATATGTACAAGCGTGTATTTGCACATATATGTATGCAGATTGTAAAATGCTGAGTAATTTTATATAAATGTTAGGTTTCTCAAAACATGTATTTCATGTGACATACATAGTATAGTGTAGCAGAGCTAATTTTAATTTCTGTCATAAAATGTATGGGGGCTAAAGAAGACATTGGAGGATATGAATGTATCACAAAATACCATCATACTGGGAGACTTCAACTACCCTAACATAGATTGGGTACATTATTCTAGCCCTAACACCCTAGCCGAAAGGTTCCTGGAATTCATAAATTCAAATGCACTGGAACAACTAGTCACCTCTCCCACTAGGGGAGATAATATACTAGACCTTATCATCACAAACATGGGGACAAAATGCTCCACACCAGAGGTATACCCCTCACTAGTGAGATCTGACCACAAACTAATCACCCTGGTTATACATATCCCACCTCCACCCCCAGCACAAAAGACCACAGTGAAAAACTTCTCAAAAGCAGACTTCACTCTTCTTAAGACTGAGATGGTATCTTTTAAGCCCACTGGGTCAGTGTATACCACATCCCACAATGCTGAATCCTTCACAAATGCTTTCTATGGACATCTCCAAGAATGCATGGATCATGCAATCCCAAATAAATCCAAGTCCCTCTCCACCAAAGGCAAGCGTCCTGTCTGGTGGACCTCAGCCATTAACAAATTGTATAACAAAAGAAGGAAGCTACTGCACGACAGAGCAAAATCCCATAAAGGGAAGACATCTCTGATCAACACTAGCAGAAAACTACGTTCTCTCATAAAAACATCCAAGGCCAACTTTGAGAGAAAAATCGCTAAGGACACTAAAGATAACCACAAAGTCTTCTTCAGCTATGTTAGAAACCTGGGCGGAAACCCTCAGATATGCTCAGAGTTAGTTCACAACAACAAAAAATACACTGAACCCACAGATATTGCTAACATTCTGGCTGACAGGTTCAGTGCAAATTTCTCCCCTCCCTCACCCCCAAAAGAAGAAATACTTATCCCAGCTGAATGTAATCTCCCTGTCATCTCAGATATCCAGGTGAGAGCCGCCCTCAGCAAAGCTAAAAACACAGCATCAATGGGACCTGACGGTATCCCGGGTTGCGTGCTATGTGAACTCCAAGAGGAGCTAAACCTGCACATAAAAATGCTATTTAACCTTAGCCTTACTACAGGATATGTACCTGAACACTGGCGTACAGCAACAGTGGTCCCACTCTACAAAGGGGGTACCTCTACAGACCCTGGGAACTACCGCCCCATAAGCTTAACCAGCCTGGTCTGCAAAGCTATGGAAAGAATCATTATGGAACTCATAAACAGAGACATTGGGGACCTACAGACACTTGACCCCACCCAGTTCGGCTTTGTAAAGGGCAGATCCTGAATTTTGAACCGGGTTGACTTTTTCAAAACAGTCACTAGAGCCATTGATGAGGGCAAAGCAGTCCATACAGCCTACCTGGACTTGGCTAAGGCCTTCGACACAATACCCCACTCAGGCATCATAGATAAGCTCAACAGCTTAAATGTAAACCCTTATGTCACTAGATGGGTTGCAAACTGGCTAAAGGACAGAACCCATAAAGTTAAAATCGCTGGAGCAATGTCAGACTCAAAGCCAGTCACAAGTGGTGTCCCACAGGGATCTGTCCTGGGACCCCTCTTGTTCAGCATTTATTTCTCAGATGTTAAAGCAAACATGGGAGGGTTGTGGCTGACAAAGTTCGCAGATGACTGCAAACTAGGCGCCATAGTCGATACACCAGCGGACACATACATCCTACAAAAAGGCCTCACAGAAACGGACAACTGGTGCCGGAGTCATGGCCTTAAACTAAATGCCAAAAAATGTATAGTCATCCCCTTTGGGAAAAACAAAGTACCCACAAATTATCACATAGACAGCAACCCACTGAGTACGGAAAAAGTAATCAGAGACCTAGGGACCCAAGTCGACAGCGACCTCTCATTTGACACCCACGTTGCCAAAGTGGTTAGAAAAACATTCTACCTTGCACACTTTATCATGAAGGGATTCACATCCAGATCCAAGGATGTCATTGTACCCCTATACTCCTCCCTCATCAGACCCATGATTGAGTACAATGCCCCATTTGGTATGTACCTCACCCGGCATTTGCAACAGCTGGAGAGACCACAAAAGTACCTCACCAAGAGGATCAAGGGTCTCCAACATATGTCTTATTCTGCCAGACTAAAGAAACTCCAGCTCTATTCAGTAGCATACCACCTGCTCAGAGGTGATCTCTGCCTGACGTGACAAGGCCATGTCCAATCAGGAACTGATGGACATGCTCCACCTCAAAAATCCAAATCCATCAGAACCACGAGAGCTAAAGACTTAAACCTCGGCACAAGTATGAATAGGACATGCTGGAGGGATAGATTCATAACCCAGAGGCTTCCCATGCTCTGGAACAAGATCCCAGTTCATGTTAGGCAGAGCCCCTCACTGACTCTCTTCAAGAGAAATCTTGATGAGTGGATGGGAGATCGTAAGTTTACCCCAGGGGTCACATCTGTGTAACTACTAGACAGGGGCACAGTAAACTAATTCTATTATATAAGGGGACCTTCACTGTGTCACTACTAGACAGAGGCACAGTATTCTAAATCTATTCTGTGCATTTTGTACCATTTTATGGGGTGGCAAAAGCCACATCACTATGGCTAGGCTTACAAATGCCCCAGGGCAGATAGCCTAGTACTAAACTATGAAACTATGAAACTATGAGAGACATAATATATGAGTATATTACCCAACAGGCTAGGTGCATGCCATATGTCACAGTTTTCCATCCTCTTTAATTGCCTGCTATACAGCAAACTGTTTAGATACATACAGATGTCTTTTCTGTGCCTTTACTGTAGCACCTACATAGTAGTTACACCAGTACAGAAAAGTCTCCAGAGGATATTGCAGATGCATGGGAACACAGGAGTGGTGTAGACAGTACTTAAGCATATTGGGGTATTATAGAAGGCCAGGCTTGAGTGAACAAAGGGTGAGAGGAGGAAGGTGGTTAGCAGCAATGGGAGGGTAAAGACAAGAAATATGAAAGACAGGGGGGAGAATGGAAAACCAATGTACAAAAGAAATGGAAAATGGGATAGAATAAGCAGCAGAAATGAATCAGACAGAGCATGCAGACAGTGAATTCTGGAGAGAGCAACAAGAAAATAACGAGGAAGGAAGTGCATGGTTAAAAAGAGAATGTGAAATGAGTAGGAAGACTAGTTACGTGACACAAGTATGTGGTGGTCCGACACAGATGTGAGTGTCATTATCTCAAGAATCACACATCTGTTGCTGCCCGCACAAACCTAGTATTCTGAAAATCATAATTATAAGAAATGTGTGAATATGTGTGTGTCTGTGTGTGTGTGTGTGTGTGTGTGTGTGTGTGTGTGTGTGTGTGTGTGTGTGTGTGTGTGTGTGTGTGTGTGTGTGTGTGTGTGTGTGTGTGTGTGTGTGTGTGTGCAGGGGGAGGGGAGGTGCCATCCCTAAAAAAAAAAACTTTGAGGTCAATATGCCTTGCAGCAGGTGAAATTGTGATGGGGTTTTAAATTCTGCTTCAGGATGTTGTTTTCAACTAGATGGTCCAACAGTAAAATAATTGGCCGGGGTTATGATATAGATGGGACAGAAAAGGGTTAATCCTAGTTAAAGACAAGGTCTGACCATGAAGAGCCAAGTGTCATTTTCTAAAAAACTGATAATAATCAATGTTAAGGTTATGCTTCAAAAGCAACTATACAACTAATTTAGTAGGAGTGTTATTTGGATATAAAGGTTACACAGGGACCTAGGATTATCGGAACAACGTCTCTTGATACATATGGGTACCCTCTATTTCTGCTTCCTAGAAAATGACTGAAGTTCTAAGCAAGAAAGTGCTAAGAGTGACTGTAGAACATGGCTGTCAGTGACAGTTGTTAATGACTGAGCCTGCAGTAATGGCAGACATAACCAGCATAGTCAAAACTGAGAACAATGCATATGGTGACCTGAGTATAGGAACTCTAAGACTGATGATCTGGGGACAGGTATTGTAGGTAAGGAATGGAACTGAGCATCTGGTGGGAGAAGGGAAAGAACAGTAAAACAAAATGAAGGCTTTAACAGTCATGATTCCAGAATGAGGTAGGAAAACAGAATGAGTGGTGGTGATGATTAGTTCCTGCCGGTGAGGGGTAGCTGTAACTAGGCCGCAGATATGGAAACTAAAGGAGTAAGGGTGTTGAACAGTATTAGTGATATGTATTACCGTACCCTTATTGGCTTTGCAGTGATTCATTCAAGTGAGAAAGAGACTAATACATCTTGGACTAACTTACAGAAGTTGAAATTGAACAGAAGCTATTTGCTGAAAAGACAGGAGGTACAACAGAATATAATATAATATATTATAATATAATATAATATAATATAATATAATATAATATAATATAATATAATATAATGGAAGCAAAGCATGCTATTCCTTGTGGAGTGGGACATGAAATGATTTATGAAGATAGAAAAGGGGAAAGTTAAAAGCTGATAGGTGACCAGAAGAAGAAGAGGAGGAAAAAGATGAAAGAAAAGATCAGAGCCAATGCAGTAAAGTGGAAAAGAAGATAAAGAGTAGCTAAAGAAGGATAGATGAGGGAAGGATAAATAAAGGGTATCAAGTAAAGGAAATGATGATGGGGCTATGAGAACAGGGAAAAGAAAATAAGCAGAAAAGATACGTATGATTAAGGATGGAGGAGGAGGGAGTACAAAAGTGTCATTTGTCAAAACACTTTACTGTAAGGTGTATACAATAGGGGAGGAAAGGGAGAAAAAACAGTGATGATGATGATGATGATGACGAGGATAGTCAAGTTTACTGATGGACAGAACAGGAAGTCTCACATAATTATTTGTGCCAGAACCAATTATTATCCATGTTGGGACAAGTGATGGATTGGCAGGCACAGTGAAAGCTGATGAAAGAAAAAACACAGTTGAGGAAATGTTGTACAAAGGTAGGTGGCCTTCAAGGAGGTGCTGCTACTGCCAAGAACAACAAAAAACAAGAAGCACAGAAGTAGGTGGTGTTAGTGGCTCAACAGACAGTATACTCACTTTTGATGTCAGAAGATCAGGAGATCAGGAGGCTGTGAGTTCTGTTCCTACACCTGGTGCTTGACTTTGCCATCACACAGAGGGTTAAGCATATAAGCTTAATGAGCTGCTTCATGCACGCCAAGGTTTTATTCCCTAATTCTTAATTTGCCTAATGTGTGATGCTGATGAAAGTCACTTAATCAGTAACTGCTCTGGGGAAGTAGGAGATTGGGCTACGATCCTCAACTGTCTCCAGACCTGCATGCCTGGTAACTGACTATGAGGCCATGAAAGTGGTGAAAAAAGTGAAGGGGTGATTACTGGAGAAAGAATGGGAAAGGACATGGAAGAATGGGAAATAGAATTCTGGAAGTGGCCTCTAAGTCTATGGGGTACATAAGTGACAGAAAATGTTTAGAGCACTTTTCCAGGAGAACTAAGTAATGAGACTATAAAGTGCTGAGTGTTTGGAGAAGGTAGCCTTGAGGTAGAGAACAAGGAAAGGAGTGTAGGAATGGTGGGAAATATTATGAAAGTGTGAAGGGCAATCATGGAACACATAATAAGGTAAAGTAAGGGAAGAAAAGAGAAAATATCTAGTATAGATCATACTGATAAGAGCAATGAAGAAATACAAAGCTTCATGGGAAGGAGAAGAGGTACAGTAAAACAATGTGGGGTAGCACTAGGAATTTACTAGGACAAAGAGGCTTAAACTCAAGTAAAAAGATGATGCTAGGGATAAGAAGAGAAATAGATTGTCAGATACCGAGGATAAAAAATGGTGAGGTAGGAAGCAAGGAGTACTGAATATAGAGGAAAGATGAACAGAGAGGAAGAGATCAGCTGCATTCAGGGTAATATATAGGTGGTATGCCAGTCCGCATAATGATTAAGGTCATCACCTCCAATGCACAAGATACAAGGTTCAATCATGACCTTCAGCCATTGCCAGTATGGAGTCTGCATCTTCTCCCCGGGTCTCTGTGGGGTTCCTCCCATCTCTCAAAAACACACTTGTACCTTGTGCATTTCCACCTCAAACTCACCGAAGAATGGAGGTATGGGCTAGATGGTGCCCTATAGGGGTAAGAGTTGTACAGACCAACCACTTTGAGCATCAGCTATGGTGTGCAACATCCTCCAGATAAGAGAACATGAATCATAAACCATGCATCACGTAAGGGCTAGCCACTTGGTAGTGTAAAAATTGGCTCTAGGTGATTCAGTCATGAGCAGAGATGAGATATGAAGAGGAGGGGTAACAAGTACAGAGAGAAAATTAATTGCTTGCACTAAGTGTTATGTGGGAAGGAAAGAAAAGATTACAAGCTTGGGAGGATGGATGGAAGGTGAGAAAGGCTAAAGATCGGGCAAATAATGTTGAAAAGGAACTAAGAGGTTAATGGGGAATAAGGCCAAGGTTCCTATGAAATAGCTCCAAGTGCACTAAAGAGATTCAAGTGAGAACTGTGGGGTCCACTTAATAAACAAGACAGCCTGTCAGAAGAGATGGGAATCTCAAATAAATAGTGAAAAGCTGAAGTAATATCAGTGTAATAAGCAGGAACAAATCAGGTTCCATGAAATTACAGGACAGTCAGCCTTATTGACATTCCAATACCTGGTGAATCACGGAAAGAATACAGACAGTTGGACAAGTGAGATTTCTGGCAGTACACAGAATGGCTGATCATCAGCATGGGTTCACACAGCGATGACTATGCTAAATAAACCTAAATGAGTTTTATGTTTAAATAAAGGCAAGATAAAATAAGTAAAAATAGTGGATGCAATATATTTGGACTTCAGTGAGGTATTTGACAAAAGAGTAGTGGGAAAGCTCAGAGGTTCAGCCCAAATGGTAAAATGGCTGAGCAGCTGACTAATTAGCTGTGTTTTATTTATTTTTCATGTGCTACACTCAGGAGACACAAGCCTCTTTTCAAGATTGGCACAGGAGTACTCTCTCGTTAAGTGGCTTGTTTTGAGACATACAGCAGGCAACTGGAGGCTGAGTGAATCAAACCTTGGATTACAGAATGAACCTTGTTACCAGATTATATCTTTAATAATCAAAGTACCAGAGACAAACAAGGAGGTAGTAAATGACTTTTATCACAGGAGAGACAGAGAGCTAATCCGTAAGGTACCCCAGGCATAACAGCTGGCACTACAGTTATTTAATATGACAGGCAGGACTAAAAACAAGCACATATGTTTGCTGATGACAGCAAATTAGATGTAGTATAGCACAGGATCGACAGGAGAACTTGAGGTGGGATTAAAAGAAGAGACTGAAATGGATGGGGAGATGGTGACTGGAATTCCATGACCAAATAGCAGGATGCTGATGTTGCAACTGGTGGAGAGGAAATTGTAGTCAAGAAGACACATGAAGTCCCACTTTAGATACTTGTTCAATATCTTAGTCCTGAAGGGAGAGGCCATGGTAGATAAAGACTATGAAAGTATGATGTATTACAATAAGCAGGCCTAAAATACGTATGGAGCAGTGGTGGTGTGGGAACACATAAGGGGTGAATATTGATAAACTAACAAGAGAAACTGGTGAGTACATAGAGATCAACAAACCTCTAAGAGGCACAAATGTCATGGAGTGGTTATGGAATGTAAAGGTAGCAGGAGGTACAAATGAAAGAAAGTATCAGTAAGGGGAGAAGAGATGGGTGGAGAGAAAGATGTCCTAAATAACCCAAGGATATGTTGGAGATATCCAATCCAGGGGACATCAATGGCAGATGGAAGAAATACTTCCAGCTGCTTCTGCATGAAGAAACCCTCCACAGAAGCTATACTGCTCCAGACACCACCTGCAATGAAAAAAGAAGCAAGACCAGCACTAAGTAAAATGAAGTCAGGAAAAGCAGCAGGTTCAGATAGAGTCACAACAGATATGATAAAGGTGTTGGGTGAGTTAGGGGAGAAATGGCTTCTGAATGTACTCACAGCATTATAGAGACACAGCTGCATTGCAGGTGATTGGAGAGCAAGCATTTTAGTGCTAGCGAATAAGAACAAAGAGGGGCATTCACAACTGTGGGCAGTATGGAAGTAGCAGATTCCTTTCACACTGTATGGAAGTGCTGAAGAGGGTGACTGATAAACGAATATGCAGAATAGTAGAAAATAACATGGCAATTCAGATTCAGATCAGGATGTAACAACCAGTCAAATGTTTGCAGTAAGACACCTAGTGAAGAAAAACATGAAAATCAGTGAAGAGTTTAAATGGGCATTCCTAGACTTGGAGAAAGCATATGAGAAGGTCTCAGGAAACCTGATTTTTGGAAAGCCTATGACGGTTCAAAGTCCAAAAACATTGCAGAATTAGCACAGGCTATGCACAAGGACACAAGTATACGCAGTGTTCAGGCTCACAGTGGGGTCCTACTAGAAGTGGGCATACATCAGGGTTCAGCTCAGCCAACTGCTGTTCATACTGGTGATGGGCTACTTTAGCAAACACATCAGAAGGGACAGATACAAGGCTGCTTAATGCAGACAATGTGGCACTACAAACGGAATCTAACAGGAACGTTAACAAATGATAGGGGACCAGAATGCAAAACTGAAGTCACATGGGATGAAACTGGGTACAGACAGTTGTTATGGCAGCAAATGGGGGAAATTAGTAGAAGATAAAAAGTGAGATAGAATGGAAAATTGTGAAAAAGGTTAACAGCTTCAAGTATCTGGAAGGGTGCTGGAAGAGAGGGGAAATTTAAATGAGGAAGTCAAAGCTAGAATCAGAGATACTACAGCCAACTGGCACAGAATGTCAGGGATAGTGTGTGGGACAGAAGATTGTCAAAGACGCTGAAAGGTAATATGTGCAAACAATGGTATGACCAATGCTTCTGTATGTCACACAGACCTGGGCAATAAAGGCAGAGCAGTTGAAGAAGCATGAAATGATGGAGCTGCAGTGCCTTAGATGGGTAGCAAATGCTATGTGGTAGATGAAGAAATGATAACATCAGAGCAGAAACAAAAGTAGCAACAGTTCCAGAAATGGTCAAGGAGAAAGGATTACAGTGTTTCAGTCACATGTGCAGAAAAGCAGAAGATGATTAAGTGAAGAAGATCTGAGAGACATGAAGAAAGCAAGGGGAAATGAGGATGTCCAGCCAAGAGATGGATGGATTGTGTGAAAGAAGGCCTGTGACAGGCATGACTGTAGAGGAAAGCAGTAGAGTGGCACTGAATCAAGGGAAGTGATGACAGTTGATGTAACACCCTGCCCATAGGTAGAAAAGGAGGTGATGATGATGATGATTATATGTTGTAGACAATGTGACTTATACAGGAAGATTACTTTATAAAACAGGAAAGCTATGTTTGGGAACAATGATGAATAAAGAGGCAAAGAGAATAATACGCAGACAGGTAAGGTCACCTAAAGCAGAAAGTAGAAATAGACTAGCAGACAGGTCCTGCACTAAGAGAGCATACAGAACAGGCCCAGCATTTTTATGCTAGAACTGGGGAAGATTAAACATGTGACAATCTTAAACCAGGCAATGAGCTCAATAAAAAGCTTGCCTTAGTATTTGCTTAATCTGTCAGTTAGGGAGTCAAGACTATAAACTCTTGTAGTACTGGATTTGATTCCCTCAAGCTCCAATTTGCCTGTTATGTAACTCTAAATGTCCTTAACCAGAAACTGCTCCTAAAAAGGGGCAATTTTACATTCTGGGTTTACCTGGTTAATAAATAAGTAAACATTAAAAGATATAAGAGGTTCAGTGTTATGTGAGAGGCAGGTGACAAACAGTATGGTTCAGGGGTCAATACATGGCTCAAAACTGTTCAGTATTTTTAACTCTAGAATTTACAGACCGGCTAAGCGCCAAGACCAATCTGTTTACAGATGAGATTGAGATACTGTTGAATAACTCTGCACACCTTCAGAAGATCTGGATAAGATCTGAAACCTGGTCCGAGTGATGGTAGTTTCTGTTACACATCAAAAGTACAAGGTTAGACACTTTAAAGTAAATAACCAGTAAAGGTCTACTTCCAGAATAATCATGCCTAGGATGAACCACATGTTCTAGATGTAGGAATTCAAGTTCTAAACTGAGTATCCAGCTTGCATAGTTGGCGGAGGAGGATACTGACACATGGAGCCAGTTGTTACATCCTGCTTTACAGAACACTGCCAAAACCACATGTGAGGCACTGTGTGCAGTTCTGGATTGAAGTGAAGGATATTTGACAACAAGGGCATTCAAACAAAGTTAACTAAAAGAATGAAGGTCATACCTGTGTTAAGAATTTGCAGACAGATCATACCTCTCAACTGCTATGATTTACACATAGCGCTATGATTTTGACCATCAAATTTAGCCTTGCACCTCCTAGATTTATGCTGTTCCTCATAAAGCCAAGCCAGATTATGAGTACATACTTTATCAAATGCATAAACTAAAGCCTAAACCAAGATTCACTACTACCAGCTATATAGGATCTAGTACCTAAAGTCGTCTGATTGTGAAATATAAGAAAGTGTTCCTTTTTTAACTATCTGCTATAAATTTTAAAGGCTAATGCTATGATTTTTAAGGCTTGGTGGTTGAGAGGTATGAGACAGACTGACAGCCCCAAGTATGTAAAGTCTCTAAGAAAGAAAGGATTTGGGGAAAAAACTGGACCCATAAAATCATACAGGAAATCAAAGGATCAGACAAGGGCAGAAGGTTATATTGCTCAGAAGACAGAACACTACAGGTTCAGAAAATATAGTACAAGGAACTATCATAGGTAAGTACTAACCTAGGTGCCCTTGTGGGCCATTTTAACCCTAGCCATTTTCTCTTGCAAAGATGAGAATCAAATCCAGTACCTTCAGCTTGCGAGGTAAACACCTTAACCATTATGACAACCCCCACCCTGACATGCAAAAGGAAACATCAGAACTCTGCTACACCAAGCCATGGAAAGTGAGACAAATGAAAAGGAAAATACAGGATCTGCTAGAAGTGGAAGGAAAAGAAGCAGCTGCGTGGAATCCGTTGCAGCACTGAGCTAATTAATTGGGCAGCCTTACAGTCAGCTAGCCACTATGCTGCTTGCATTACTATTACTACTTGAATGCATGGCACCAGTTTGTTTTTAAATTTACATATTTGGCTTGAAGTAGTAGCACTACGTCTCACCTTTGTACTTAGAATGTTAACATTTTGGTGTTTACAACTACTCAAGTCATACCTGATTTTGCTGCTGCATCCCTTATAGGATGAGTATGACTATTCCTAGGATGCTTCTAACAACATTGTTTTGTAATATTATAAGTTACATAATCCTTTGGTTAAATATTTTGCTCATCCTCTTTATCTCATTGTGTTAAAGTTAAATTATCACATCTTTGGTTTCTTTTTTTTCTGTGTATGTTTTCTATAATGCTTTTATGTCCAGTTTTTCTAAACAAAAATGATGCAGCGCTGTTTTTACTTATAACATTTCTTCAGTGATTTTTTGGCAATTTAGTTTTATTATATTAGGCCTGATAGATTGAAAAGCACAGAACTCATATTCTGTGCATCATTTGGATGGACCTGCCCTAAAGAGCTTAACTGGAACAATCCACTTGGCCAGTTTTGGCTCTTAAGGTTATACTACTTTAGAGTATTTCTCACTGGAACAAATACATTTTTAAAGTTCATCTTTGTCCTTGATTTCAAGCTTCACTGACCATAACACAGAAGGAAGTGATGTGGCTATGTGGAACCAGCCTAATAATTTACTATAAAGCTGAATGTGCTAATAAAATCTGATCTGATGTTAAGGCTGGCATAAGTACTTATTTCATGTAATGAGTTAATTCTGGCTGCATTTTATGCCTGCTTTTCTTTCTTGTGAACTCCTTATTTGCTTCAGCACCTATCTCATTTAGTGTGAGCTCATCTGTTAATTGGCTTCTGCATATAAACCGAATCTGGAAGTAGAAAGGAAATAGTAGCTCTGTGTGCTAGTAGTGTGATTTTACATTTCTTGAACATTTTAATTTTTTTTAATTCATTTTTAACCTGCATTTTGCTTCCAAGTAGACTTTATTTGGTGCTATTTAAGTTCCTTATTTGTGTGGTAAGTATTGCTATGACATAGTTGTACTATTTTAAGTAAATTGCTTGTATTTTAAGGGGGAGTGGAGGTAACATAAACTGTTTACTGCTTTGGCTTTCTTTCTAAAAATTGCTAAGCAAGTTAAAAATATACTGTGATATTTTAGCTGTTTAGTTTCTGTTTTGCTGTTTTTCTGCTTTGTTTAAAAACAAGGTCTGGGAGGTTGCCACACAGTTTGACTTCTGTAGGCATACTTTGTGAAGTGTCTGATAGTGTAAGCACCATTCTAGTCTCTTGGTATCGTACTATAATAGAACTCCAGCCCTACTTCCTTCTCTGGGTTAGGAAGTTTGGGATTAGGATTAAGGGTATGCAATGTTAAGGAGCCCCTTATTTTAATAAAGAAACCGTATAAAGGATAAGTCCAGATAAAGCTAGCATATCTAGGGAGACTCTCTCTTTATCTATCTGGTCTCATCCTTTTATACTCTGTTTCTTGTTACTTCTGTCACCCTCTGAGTCACAGGTGGGTTACCAGACTTTGCTTAAGCCCTCTGGATTATTGCTGTTTTCCTTTACTAAAGGGTATAGAGTTCCATTCCCTCCACCTGCCTACTGTGAGTTATTTAACCAGTGTTCCCCTAGCTCCCCTGAAAAGGGGTGCTTGTCAGTATTCATTTGTTCACAAATGTATTTGGCTGTACAAAATAACATGTCCAAAGACCTACAGCATTTGGAGATCTATACTGGTTACATCTGGGTGGGGAAGACAAATATGATCCCTAGTTTGGGGATAGTCTTATTGTTGTGATAGAAGGTCTTGATACTACTTGTAGTTTGAGTAGTGAATAATCAGCCCTCCAAAAGTTGTAGTAAGGACTTTAGGTGACTACCTCAAGTAGGATGCCTCTTTTCCAACTGCTTAAGTGAGATGTTAACTTGCACAGTAGCTGTGGCATTGTTGTAGCTAAGGGAGTTGAGAGCAATGGAGTGGGGGGCCTTGTTTGAGGATGGGGGAAGACTTGTTTCTATTAAACCCTGGTTGCCCTTTCCATTCTGCTTGATGGAACACTTGCTACAAGTCCAACCTAAAATATCTTGCCTAATAAAGTAGATAAATTAGACTAAATTTAATCCAGATCTTAGTTTACTTTGCTGTTTACTGCAATGAGGGATATGACTGTCTGCCCTAGGCACATGTGCTTGCGTGGGTGTGAGGTCACTGCTCTTGAAACCAAACCACTGTTGTGAAGCAACATGGCATTTGGCTACCTGTTGGCCAACTACATATAATCTGATGTGGTTGACATTGGCACTGGGAATGCTGAGCTGTACCATTCCTGAAGTAGTAATGGGGTGTGGCTTACAAGGACAAATTATGCCTAAACAAATGACTGCCACTTAAGTGGGAACTATAAGACTGCATGAGACTGGGAACCACAAAATGTAATGCCTTAAAAGGGTGGTGAGGCTGGTTATATGAGGAAGATTGGGGGGGGGGTAATTGGTATAGGGGAAAAGGCCTCAGGATGTGAATGAAGGGTGATATTGATAACTACTCTTGAATAAAGGAGAGTGCCAGGACTTTTTTTTTCTTATGTATGCAGATTGTGGCACTGAGCTCCTAAAAGAAAAGCTATAATCAACCTCTTGGAGGAAGGAAACTGTACAAGGAAGGAAACTGTACAAATCCATAAATTAGCAGACCAGGGCCCAAAAATAGGGACACTTTTTAAATATTGCTCTTACAGACTTAGAAAGTTAATGGAATAACAGGTTTTGCAGTAGCATGAATTTTCTGAAGGATATGAAGTCTGAAAGTATGCAATGATTTGCCAGAAGACAATTTTGAGAAATAGAACAAAAATGAGTCAAAGCTGGACAGCTGAGGTATGGCATGGAGGCATTGGGGACTATCACTTCTGTGCTTTGGGTACAGATGAGTATCCATGGTATTCATTAATTCTCATTATGAATAAAGGGTTACCATAGGTTATGAAGTCACATCACCCAAAATGCTTTAGAGATGGAAACTGGGTATTACAACTTGTAAATACTGATCCCTTCTGATGGAGGGATAAAAAGCAATGTTTCTTGCAGGGCATCTGCTATGGGGCTCAAATCAATGGTCCAGCCCCATTGAATAATAAATGCAGTTTTAAGTCTGCATGATCTCCTCTCCCTCCTCACACTTCTCTACTAAAACTAGCTATCCCTGCCCATCTTGAAGTTTCTATTGAATCTGGTGTTCTTGTAAACAGTATAAAGCAGTAATAATACACTTGTATTTTATGCTATGTCTGAGAAGAAGAAATTGCCTTTAACACTGATCGTAACAGATCGAATATTACATTGGGTGGGGGACTAGCATAGCTGAGGCCAGCTGAAATGACTGCTAATATCTGTAGTTATTAGTGCACACTGTTTTCACCACTGGTTATTGAAAACCATTAGGTCTAATTTGTTTTCTAAATGGGTGGTATTTGCAGATAAACTTTTCTCGTGTCAGGGTTACAAGCTTGAACTATAAAGTTTAGTTTGCTTTCCAACTTAGTTGTCCAATTCCAAGTTTGTATGCAAAAAAAAGCTGTAGTGCACCACCTCACAGTGCCATAGGAGTTTCAGCAGTACTGCTGAGTTACTGGTAGTATATGGTCAGGTACAAGATTTATGTACCTGTTTACTCCTTCATACTGGTCTTCCTTAGTGCCACAGGATTATATGCCCTAGTACTGAATAAGCTGTACTGTACCTCACTAGTACTGGGGTAAGCAGTACTGTACCTCTAAGCGTTTACCTCCCTGACAATGCCACAGTATTATATGAACTGTTTGTGTGTAACTTGCAAGTCTGACTTCATTGGACGATTTGGATATGATACATCAGCTTGAGTGCATACAAAATGCATTGCTCAAATGAAATTTGAATACTTACAGGCCTATTGGGTGTATTAAAGGTGTGAATTGGTGGGAATATTACTTCTGTCTTTCAGAACTATTGGGTACAGTAAAATGAGATAATTGGTACAAATGGACAGCATACCTCCCTGTGTCAAGTTAACTCTGGACTATATTTGGACCAGCTGAACAGTTTCAGCTCTTTAGCAATGACTGCCCCACCAGTGTCTAATCTTGTATGCATAAGCTTGGTAGGCACACAGACTAATGACCATACCTAAATGTCCTCTGTCAAATGATGTGGCCATAAGATGGCCTCCAGTTGATCACTTTGTAGCAAGGATGCCATTCACTTTTTCCCAGGCAGTGAATAGCAAGGCAGTAGGTAGCAATATCATGAAAGTGAAGGGTACAATTAAAACTCCACAAGCCATGTGTGGTGAACCAACTTGCTCTGGCTAGGGACGGTTGTATGTATAACATGACTGGGATCAAATCTGTATGACGGGGATCAAATCCCCTCTTCCTGTAATATGAATGTGGTTTCATTCAAGTGCAGGGCAGCATGGCTTATGCTGTGAAGATGAGAACCAATCCTAGCCTAAGTTACCCAGAATGTATTGACATGATTTTCATATTTTTTGGCTTTACTACATCTTATCTGGCAAAGATAACTTGTATGAAATGGACAAAAGTGCATATTGTTTCTCCCTACTCCAGTATCTCTTGGGTGTCCAGGCAGCCAGAATAAGTTTGCACTGGTTCTAAAATTAATCTGTGCCTATGAAATTCCTAGTCTTTTGGATGGGACTTAAAAAGCAGAAATTACAGTAGAACACCAACTCTCCCTTCAGAGTCCACCAAAATAAGCATAGTTCATTCCTCCCATGATATGTGTTCCTTTCCCTTAATGATGGAACCCAAAGTTGCCCTCTTAAATTGTGAGATGGTAGACATTGGAACACAAATATGCAGGCTTTAATAGTAGCATATTAAATAGTCTCTACCAGTCTAGTCCAGTAGATGCCTTTTTCATGTGCAGTAAAACTCCACATGGGCATGCCTACGAATCAGATATTGGGATAACTGGATTGTATAAAAGCCCCTCTCTTGGGATGTGTATTTTCTGCACCTAAAACATGGAGACATTTAAAAAGTTACCTTACTAGATAAGGGTTAAATACCACCCATTGTCTAATTTGTAGTACAGCTACTACAAAGTGTGACCAAAATATCCTCATGCCATGTCCAACAAATTAAGATGGCAGGGGTGCCTGCCATGTACTTTTTGGTGAGTGGTCACTGCAGTAGCTTTCTGAGCACTATTTGAGTAGTATGTAAGATTTAGTTTTTGAGAGATCTGGCACAATTATGTTAATTCTGCATCTTTTTCAATGGATACCCTTTGACACCTTCACAAGTAATACTGGACACTGGTCCTGCTCCATTATTTCATGTATGTATTCAATGCACCTGTACACAAGAATTCCCTACCCTGGTGAGAATGTATTTATACCTCTTATGAGCCCACTTGATGTAAAGTGGATATTGGGTTCTCCTACCACTCGGTGGAAACCAGGAAGGTTCTCTTTGAAAACATGTTTAGGTCAACACCCTCCCTGCTTAAATTGTATGTAGTTCAGGTATGGCTGCAAATGGGTGAATGAAGCCACAGATGTGCTCTTCCTGGAATGGAGCCAGCATTAATTGAGGAATGGAGCCAGCATTAATTGACAATACTTGCCCTCTTTTCAAAATTATCCTAGCGTAGCTGCAGGACTAAACTTCTTGCTTAAATTTGGTCCCAGCAGACTTTTGTATATGCTGGAAAGCAGATGCCTGAATTGGACATTTTACATCTGTCCATGTGCTTTTATGCACTTTTGTCCAAAGGACTACAGCAACACTAGGGGATGCATGAACCTAGTTGGCCCATCTGCTAGTAATGGGGTTGGGTGGAGTAATGGCTCACCATACGAGCCAAATGGTGTATGTGAGGGAGAATCTGGGCCAGGGTTGTGTTAAGGGTATAATTGAAAACCCCAACTCCTGATGTGAGTTAGTGTAGTGCTTTTACTCTGTTTTGGTGTAAAACCTGTAAAAGTGTATTCTAACACTTAATTTCTCTTCCTACTAGAAAGATGTCTGGCCGTAACAAGAATATTGTACAAAAGCCTAAATCTGGTATCAAATCCAGATCTTCCAGAGCAGGACTGACCTTCCCAGTTGGCCGTATTCACAGACTGCTGAGGAGGGGTAACTATGCGGAAAGGATTGGATCTGGGGCTCCAGTCTACCTTGCAGCAGTTCTGGAATATCTGACTGCAGAAATAATGGAACTTGCTGGGAATGCAGCTCGTGAGAACAAGAGGAACAGGATCACACCAAGGCACATCCAACTTGCTGTAAGAAATGATGAAGAATTCAATAAGATGCTTGGTGATGTCACTATATCTGAAGGTGGTGTTATGCCAAACATTCATGCTGTACTTCTGCCCAAGAGAACTGGCACTACAGATGGAAGCAAAGATAAGCAGTCCCAAGAGTTCTGATGTGAGCCAAATATAAATGAGGCTGTTTTTACTGAATATGCACTTACATTTTACTGTAATTGAATTTGCACTTTAAATTTTCTTCAATAAAGTTTATCTTGTAAAGATGCAATGTGTCCAGAGTATCTTGGGGGGGGGGGGGGGGGGGCTTGCTGGGATCTGCATAATTGCTGGTATCTGCTTGGTGAACTCATTGCAAACTGTGTAATTGTACTCTGAATTTAAACTTCCCCAAACTGCAGTGATTTTAGGTGCAGGGGAAGAGTTTCAGCTTTCCAAAGCCCCAATATACACTACTTGTTGCTGGAGTTTGCCAAATACTTCCTCTCCAGTAGGATAAACTGGAGTGAGCTCTTGGCCTACCCCACATGGGTCTACTTCTAAAACCTGACAGCCAGAAGTTCAGCCTCTCAATGAAACCACAGTCCTGAAACCTGTTACTAGGGTAAAACACAGCTCATGTCAAGGTAAGTAACCCACACATAGATGGGGGTGCAATTCCAGGATTGTACTACAGTGGAGAAAGGGGTATGTTGGATAAGAGTCTGAACACCTGACATTCAAGCTTCTGCAGTGGTTTCAGGACTGACAGTAGGTCTTCTGAGCATCTAGTTTTTAAAAAAAAAAAAAAAAATGTGACATAACCAAGACTGTCTTAAAGCAAATGCTGCTTTACACATGGAAACGTATTTTTCCTGCCAGAAGTAAGTGCTAGTGAGGTTTGCCCAATGTTGCAGTTGTAGGGCCTCAGTTCAAATAAGTCCTAGGCAGTGTATGCAAGATCTTTCCTGTCTGGGAGATCCTGATCAAGCTTTTAAATGATTGGCATTCCCTGCTAGTGTCTGCAGTGAACTGATTTCATCGAGGCTGAATCTCTGCTCTGTAACTGTATTTATTGCATCTAGTGACTTATCCTGACAGTAGGTAGGGGGAGGGGTGACAAACCTGAGCAGTTATATTGGATAACTTTTTTTTGTAGTAACTCTTTTTGACAGAGTTCCTGTGTCCACTTTTTAGCTCTGTGGATGTAAAGTCATGGTAATCTGGAGTAGGTGGGGAAACCTTCTTGGTGCCAAGTTTTTATTTTATAGACTGTATGAATACTACTTTGTCCCTCCCTTAAGGAGAGCGCTGGCCTAATGGGACTAAGTTGTCCATCAAAAGTCAAATGGAAAACTGTCAAATGTCACTGCCCAGAAAATCTAGCACTTCCTCCATAAAATCAATTGTTTAGGAGGGAAGAAGAAACACTGGTAGAACTGAAATGAACTTTGCTTTAGGCCTTGCATCCTCTTCTCTGTATCTGGGGCACTGTGACCAAAACGCTCACGTCTTGTGGCTGTTCAATTTACACCAAGCAATGAGGAAACTTGCAGGGGAAAACAAGTCCTAAATTAGGAAGCTTACCTCTAAACTTGCTAATATTTGCATAAAGCAAATCTTAAAACAGTCTTAACAAAAAAAAATCTGTCCTCCTGGGCCTACTCTAACTTGGGAGCACTACTTGCCATCCTAAGGACAAAAGGAATAATGTGCTTCCAGCAAAAGGTCTTGTAGGGAGTAGGTCTGACATGAATAAAGGTGGGTGGGAGGCTTTGTTGTTTTTCTGCCCTCTTGCCGTGGGGAAAATAATATATCTTAGTCCTCTGCACTAAAGGTTGAGCGCACTATCAGTTGTGCCACTGACCATGCTATTGGTGTACAGGTGTGAATGAAGTGAATGTCTGGGTGGCTGGACTAGAACTGGGTGGAGAGGAGTACAGTATGCGGGTGAGTGGGTGTTTCAAAAGTAATCTAGTATGCAAGTGTGGGTTGGGGAGGTATAACTGTTAATGTGATGCATGGGTATCTAGGTAAAAATGATGGTACTGGTGAGCAACTGGGAGATGAAATTGTCGTTATTGTGGCCGTACCAGTATCTGAATTGCACTTACTTGTTACACTGTCTGCTTGATTAGCACAAGCAGCTTTCAATCCTATGGCTTTACCTTTAGCTTCTGTTTTTCTGTAAATAGCCTTCTGTTGTGGCTAGCTGTTTCCTAGGCAGTACATTGATCATTGTCCTGCCTTAACTGGAAGGTGGACAAACTTTTACTTTGGTTTTGCATTGGTGTTGTATGGGTTTTTTTTTGTTTTTTTTTTTAGTCCTTGTCATACACTGGAGTCTAGTCATAGTTGCTTGCTACTCAAGAGTAGCAACCACTGTGAAATCTGACAGGAATTTCAGCCCAGTGGAAGAAAAACACCTCCACATTCTAAAATTTTAATTTGTAAAAGCTTGTACTTGGCAACCTTCATGACAAATTTGTCTGGTCCAGAAGAGGTAATGATGTACTGATCTCAGAAGCCTTCATAAAGAAGTCTATCTGTACATATTTCTGTGCCTTAATACTGGTCTCAATTATATGTGAATGCAATATAATTGACCCAAAAACCCACATCCCCCACCCACTTAAACCAACAGATGGTGCCACAATAGAGGAAATGGCAAAGTCCTGAAATAGCCCAGTGATAGGAAAACTGCTGTTTCAGTGCTTTTGTGTAATGACATGGCATTCAATGCATTGCATTTCCTAAAATTGGACCCCCCCCCATTAATACAGCAAAGACTCAACCTAAAGCATAGTACTTAAAAAAGCATGTATTGTAGTCACTGAATATCCTTGGGTACAGAATTTGACTCCCATCTGCCTTCAAATTACTAAATCCGGAATGTCCGAACCTACCAACACTTTCCAGCATGCTGTTCTGATTGTAACACTTGCATGACAATCTTACTATTGCTGCATTTCTGTAAAATGCATTATGGGTCCAAAGTATCACTGGAAATGCAGAAGCCATGCTGCAGGCTGATTTCTATTGGCAACTCTAGTCAAAGGAGGTGACTGAGTTTCTTGGATATACAAGGTAATCCTTTAACTGAGAATATGTATGCTTCTGCACACAGTTCATTAACCAAGCATAATGAAAGTGCACATATGAAAGACTAGTTTTAACTTGTATAGCTGCTTTTCCAAGTGTTTAGAGACTTCAGTGTTTGCATTTTTTTGAAGCCTGCTGTGTG
Organism: Protopterus annectens; assembly: GCF_019279795.1. Classification (NCBI taxonomy): domain Eukaryota; kingdom Metazoa; phylum Chordata; order Ceratodontiformes; family Protopteridae; genus Protopterus; species Protopterus annectens. Next base: position 695,508,336 of record NC_056732.1, on the reverse strand, counting down.
TTGAAAGGTTCCCAGAGGGCGGAGGGTGTTGAATATACCCTTGTATGGATCTGGAACATTTAGCAAAATGGCAAAGACTTAATTTAGAGACAAGCTGCTAATCTACTGTTTTGTGCCTGTAGAGCAACAAATTTGTGAAGCAATCAACAAATTACAAAAAACTGTATAGCAACAAATTTGTGAAGCCATCAAATTACAAACTGTATAGCCTTAATATTCATGCACAAATTTATCTTTGCAGGAGTGAGTTAATTGAGCAATTCCACCTGTATGAAACTAAACTGTTGGCTCAAAAAAAAAAAAACTTCAGAGAGACCCTTGGTTTTCAACAATGTGTTTGCTTGGCCAAAAGAGCAGTGTAAAGAGCACCAGTACAACTTAGCAATTCTAACTCCATTACTCAGTGGTGCTTCAACAGTGGTGCAGGAATGTGCTGTTTACCTCTACATACAGCACACCTTTGGTGGCCCCTCCCCCAACTGAGCAGCAACTTAGAACTGCTCTTTCTTCAGAATGGATAGTATGGCTTAAAACACAATATTTCTGATGACTTGTTTTTTTTTTTTTTGGGTCTCCCTTTACCTTGCAAATTCCGAAGCAAGGAATACAAAGGTGTGAATATGAAAGGAAAAATTAAAGAGCACTCCTTCCAGCATTGAGAGCCACAAACTCTCAATGTGGAATATAACAACTAGTATGGCACTTACTGCAGAGACAGTTAACAGAAGCTGATCTTTCTTTACTTAAAAGGTTTTTCTTCTATTCCTTCTCAAAGGGCTGATTAGCTGACAGTATTAAAGAGCTGAAATTGTCTAGAAAAATAGCTTTTCTGTCGCATGAAAGTGTATGCAACTATAAAAAGCCAAGTGCTTTCTGTCCAATATTATCTTCCCCTTGAAGTTTTTTTTCAAATGTATGTGAACAGATAGTATTTTTGAAACTAATAGGGAGTATAAATGAAAGTTTTATAATTTAAATAAAAAAGGAGACCAGCACTTAAATTTAGAGATCTGGTGACATTGTAATATGACCAGCTGATAAGGCAATTCCTTTGTTGTGTTGGAGTAGTGTTACTACTATGAATACCATGCTTAGAGATGATACATAATACCAGCAGAGAACTTTATTTTGTACAAAAGTTAATTGAAAGGTTCACCAAGTCTCTTAACTGCTTTGACAAAATCTTTATTTCTAAAGAACTGTTCAAGTATCTTAATAGTAGAACATCCTGTTGTGTACCTACATTGAATGGTTGCCAAAAATACTTAATCTTGAAACTCCAGCTTTTAGACCCAGATTAGCTGGAGGTGGATGGCTAAACCAAACAAGTGTCTATACATAAAGACATTTAAGACCCTATTTTAGACAAGTATGCTATTGTTTTGTGTGATACAGAACATTAAGTATTTTTTTACTTTTTTTTTGTTATGCTGAAACTGGTAGATTATGGCAACATTAGATGTTTAGTCTCTGTTTATGGTTATACCTTACCAAATGGGTCTTTCCTATGTAAAGAATTTTCTTGAAGGTACTCTCCGATGACAAAATAGTTTATTTGCTATAGAGCTGGTACTCAAATATGTTCTTATATTTGAGAAGCAATATTACTTGCAGAACTCTGGCATAGCTATGGGCATGTCCTGTGCCAATATGGTCATGGCATACTGAGAAATTTAACTATCTTAAATGTTGAACAATTTAATGTAAAATTCTATCAGTGTTTTGTTGACTTTTTATTTATTTTTTTGGAAAGGAGACTTTGAAAGTTTAAATAATTTTCTAAGTGTTATAAATTCAAGTACATCCTTAAGTTTACTATGAAACATTATTGCACTTGTATAGATTTCCTTGATGTTACCCTGTATAGAGGGGCATAGATGGAAAGCTGCACACTGAGATATAGAAAACCATGTTATATATTTTTGAAAATGTGGTAAAAGGTCAGCTTTTAAGAGTTTCTAGGCTCCGTGACCAGGAACAAGAATTTGAAACAACTGTGTTCCACTTCTATGGAATTTATAGAATGTGGTTATAAACCTTTTGAAGTTAGTAACGCATGAGAGGACAAAGTAGTAGATGCCTGTTCTCTTCATGTGAAGAAAACATAAGAAAGACTGCCCATAATAATTGTTATAGCAATGTAGCTTATTTTATGACTTTTAGTACTGACAGCATAGATATAAAAAATGACATAGTTTGTCTTCTGACCCTATTCTATGAGTTTTAGTCCAGTTCCAAATTTTGTTTGTTAAAATAAATTGTTGAAAATACAGCTTTGTTTCCCCTAATACAAGTAAACTAAAGCAACCTAGTATTAGAACAACTAGTTTTGGTATCTCTATCTGTGGTAAATGTACTTTTTGTAAATACATTGATGTGTCCAATACATTTATACAACCAGACAATGGTAATCATGTCTTTAAAGTTAAAACTAATTGTGACTCAAAACTTAGTTTATTTAGCACAGTGTGTGACTTGTTCAAAATTTTAAATAGGAAAAACTAATAGGCGACTTAAGGATCGAATTAGAGACCATTATTATTGTGCCAATAAGGGCCATAGTTATAGTGCCTTAGCTAAATGTATACTAGAGAAAGGTACTAACCATTGGTTCAAGTTGATGGCAGAAGTAATTTACGAAAGTTTTAGGTTGGGTGATGTAACTAATTTCACAGAAGGGAAAGAATTAAGATGGATTCTTAAACTATCAGCACATAGAGGTGCAGGTTTGAATGAATCAGTACCTCTTAAGCCAGTTCTGAATGAAAGCTTCTTAAATAAGTATACTGCTGAGTGTTTTTATGGCAATAGCTTTTTATGGTTTCTGCCTTAAAAGAAAGCTGTGCCTTTAAATTTTTATGGCTATTGTACTTGTTTTTATTGGTAGACATTTAATTGATTGCATTTTAAATATTTGAGATGCTGCTGATTTTTTTGTATGGTCTGAAGAAGCAATTTTTATTGCAAAAGCACTCGCCTGTGTTCAAATAAGTCTATTTGGATTTTACACTGCTCTTTGCCATCTGCTTTTCAGTGGTTTGCTGTGTTCTACATTTTTTTGTTCATTCTGCACTAATCATTTTAAGATTATTTTTCTATCAACACTCTCAGTTGCCACTTGTTTGCTCAAGCTGCCAGCCTATGAAGGTGCAGCTGGAGAGCATCTCCACTGTTTATTTAGCATGATGATTTTTCTTTCAAAGTTCCTACTGTCTTGCTGAATGAGCTGTGTCAAGGCATTGCTGAAATCCAGGTATGATGTATCCAATTCCTGCTAATTTCTTCTGGTGGCCCATTCATAACAATGATCAAGACATAATAGCAAGACTGCTGATAGAGCAAGTCATGTTGATTCCTTTTTGTATCAATGTGTTTTCTCTGTAGTCCATGTTCTTTTTCCTGCTGAAGCCCAATAAGGACATGGTGCATGTATGATGTGTGTGTGGGGGATACCAAGATGCTGTAGTAATGCAGTATAAAAAAATACATGATCAACTCCATGTCCCTACAAAAAACTGAATTCCATGGCAATGTTCACAACACACACACACTAACTTGTCATGCTGAAGGATTATAACTTGGTTGAACTATTAGTATACTACAGTGTAGGGTGTAGTGCCATTAACCCAAATTCAAGAACAGGAAGTCGTACTTGTGGTGTTCCATGCTACATAGTAAGGAAAATGTAACACATTTTGCCACATTCAAGATAAAAGTTGTATTTTACTGGCACTGGTGACTAGCAAAGTAGTTAAAAGTAGATGCAGTGGTCAGGTAAACAGCTCCTGGATTGCATTGATAACTTTTGACACCTCAGGAAGTGTGTGGGAGAGGGTCTGTCAACATTTGGACTAAAAAATGGAAGCCTAAATGCATGCAGTTCAGGTAGTTTATTTTGTTGAGCATTTAGCTGTTTTGAGAAAACAAATCGGATTAATTCAAGCAAAAAGGTGAAAATAGATTCCAGAAGTTGTTCAAGATACATATCAGTTAAAAGAAAAAAAAACTTTGTCTACCATAGCATGTATAAAGAAGATTTGATGGATTATGTGGGGAAAAACTGCAAGATCAGTTTATAGTAGAATTTCCACTGAGAAATAACCACAACCACTTAACAATGCAATATAATAGAGTGGAAAGATATAATGAAATGACTGAGATACAGTGGCAACCTTAGCCCCATCTTACCAAGCAAATGCAAAAATATGAAACATCTAATATCCTATTTCTGATTTGCTGAAGAAAAAAAATACCAGAAGTAATTGGATATCAATAGCATGCCTCTCAACGTATTTGGTCAAGAATTCTGGACAGAGCCAAAAATAATGGGAGGGATAAAATCAGGAATAATTCTAAAGTCTAAGTTACATAGCTTGGCAACAGTGCAATTTTTTTCTACGAAAATAAGTAGAAACTCTAATCATTGGCATCATTGACTGAAATCATGATTGATTTTTTTTAGAAAAATCAAAAATGTTGAGTAACAGGGCAAACATTTGAAGTAAAATCAAGGGCATCTTCCAGAAATAGGGACAGATGAGGGGTATGGCTAGCTCTTTAACTGGTCACAATAATCCATTCCAGGATTTTAATACTTTTTCTTATGTGGAGGATTTTAACTGGTGCAGTTATAATTTTCTGAATGTTATTGTAACTGTCTATATACAAATATTAGCAGAAGACTTTAAGAACTTGTAGTTTTAATAAGTGAGATCATTAAAGCGAAATATACCTAAATTCTTAAGCTGAGGGTTCTTCATTTTCAGAAGGTTTAGTGCACATAACATCATAGCACCAGCTAGCAAAAGAAAGAAATTGTAGCCATAGTCAACTTTCCATCTTCAAAGCTTGGAACATTATATTTCAAATGGGCAATATTTGCTTGAGATCGAGTGAATGAATAAATTAATACTGTCTCAGAAATATATCTCTGCATGCTGATGCCGTAAACAGAGTGCATCTGCCCTCAGTCCTCTCAGTTTTTTAGCTCAAGAATCAGAAAAAAAATACAAAACTGATGACAGTAGAAAGTTGATAGAATAATGAGCTTTGTGTTATTAAGTATTTTCTTAAGGATACACAATCTGAAACTCACATGTGTGTCATTATTTAGTGACCACAATCTGCAGTAAATTGCCAGAAGCCACAAATTTTACAAAGAACAGATAAAAATACCTCTTGATTTCTTTGAGCAAGAATTCTGGACAAAACCAAAAATAATGGGGGGCAAAAAGAGATTTTTAAATTGTGTCCCTTTTCAGGAGTGACTTGGAAACACTGCCTAAGTGATTTTCTCAGAGTAGGTATATGAAGGATTCAAACCCTGTACCTTCAACTACAGAATGTTGTTCATTAATTTAATTGCCAGACAACTTCATATCACTTAAAATGTTAAGAGACCAATACGTGCTGTATGAATGTACATTGCCTGAATAATAAAACTATGAGTGACATTGGCTGACAGTAACTGATGATTTACAGGAAAAAAGAAATTATGAGGTAATGAGGGACGGAGCATAAATATAAAACAAAATCTGTGATGTTCTGTAAAATTGGAGACAGATAAGAGGCAAACTATTCCATTTCATTTAAAAAGCTAACAAAACAAGTCTGACTTAACAAACAACAACTATGAAACTCTAATAACTTATTTTGACTGACTGCTACAAGCATTAGAAAGGTTACCACTCAACCCCAAATTTCCTCCTGCAGTAACCCTCTATCATGCAAGAATCTACATTTTATCTGCAACTGCTCTTCCTGACCTCTGTCAAAACAATCTGCCATTCAGCAGGTTTCGCCTATATTATTCTGACTAAATGGTTGCTACAAGTATTAAATAGTGTAAGTTATCTTCTATTATATTGCTAAATGTATTCTAATCAGTCAGCAACAGAATATACAGTGTTAAAACCAATGGCCATCTAAATACTTAGCACTCCTTTACATATAGCACCTTTCTCTATCTCAGCACTAATGGCTCCTTATTCAGTAACATTTAGGATATGTGGTACAAAAGAAAGCATAGCCCAACCTATTTAATCTACTCCATTTTACAGATTTTTTTCTTAAGGCTTACTTTTCCTTGTTTTAGTTGGTGTGGCCTAGAATTTTCACTTCCTGTAGAAGAGCGCCCTCTCTTTCCCTAACCTCTCACTGAGCATTGGCTAGCTGGTATGCTATTTTTAAAATATTTGCTCCACATGCTAGTCTATAGTGGATGCCACTGTTCCCCAGTTTGGAAAAACACTTTTCTCTTTTTCCGTTTTGGGTAAGAACTAATTACTGAAATGTAACAACAATGGGAGGCTGTATCAGTCATGGTATTACTATATTTGTTAATTAAATATGAATGCCACAAATTGGGCCAGATTCCATGAAGATCACAGAATCTGGCACATTGTGCTGATATCAGTGCTAAGGTTATGGATAACAATGTAATGTGTAAATGTGCAACATTGATCTCAGAATACCTCAGCAAAAAAGGGTGTATCTCAGCAGTAACAGCGCACTAAACATACTCAAAAGTATTCCGTAAGTAATGAAAAAACGCTGTCAAACCGTGATGTGCATTAACTAAACTACTGAAACATTATCACAATTCAAGCACCCTGACAGTCTTAAATACATAGCTATAACATAATCTTTCCAGTAAGGTTAATGACAACTATAGAATATAGCTAACACTGTTATAAAAAATGCAAGCTATCCCAATGTAAGCTGCAATGCATGTGTAATGAGGGGCAGTCATGGTCAGATCACCACAGGTAATATTAGCTAACAATAGGTGCAGGACTTGTTTTGGAAACATTAACACCCACATCCAAGAAAAGTGGGAGATATAAAAGAAGCTATGGGGTACGAGTGAAGAAGAGAGACACACAAGAGAGAGGTATGAATAGAAAAATCTGAGGGAAAGTCAAGGGGCATAGGCATTTTTGGGGGGAATATGCCCCATTTTTATTTTTTTTAAGACTAGAACAAAAGGTAAAGATAGGGAAAGAGGAGGAGAAGGTCATCACAGCAGGTATACCCACAGAACAAAAATCCTAACACATGACAGACAAATGTTGGAAAAAAACAGTAAGGACAGGCAAGTTACACAAACAGTACACCGTACAATATAGACAATAGAAAGCTGTCAAACAGAGTGGGGATGCATACCAGCAATGGTGAAATGCAGGAAAAAATATATCTACCTATATACCATCACATTACAACATGGTGCAAACAGTGTGTTAGTCATACCTGGATGTCTGATCAATGGTAGATGTGTTGTAGTAGGATAATAAATAAGGATCATAGTTCTGAGTTTGCCAAAATATTTCTAAGTTTTTCAAAGTTTTTGTGTATTGTGAACATTTCACAGGTTTAGTTAACTTATTTCCAAGGATTCTTGATATTGCAGGAATCCTTACTTCTGTTCTGATCTTTGTCTTCATTTTATTTTTCCCACCCACCTGGTCAACTGTTGTTGTATTCTTAAAACTTGGTGGCTTTTGAGTTGCCCGCCTCTACTATAAATTTGATATTGGACAGTCCTCCCAGTCCCATCACATCAGCTCATTGTACTGAGTACAGTGAGATCATTTGGTAAGGCCTACCGCCTTAGCTTCTTAACCTTGAATTATCTTCTGTTTCCTCCCTTTCTACTTTACTAAAAAAGTACACTTTATTCAGCTGTACTTTATTTTGCTTTTGCTGCTTGTTATTAAAAGTGTTCAATTGCATTTATTCTGCTGCATTTATTACTGCTTGTTAGTAGCCTGATTAAATTGTAATTGTTATTTTAGCCTTTTAGTTTTGGTTTAAAGACTTGGGCTTCAGGCCAGTTATTTTACATTAACAAGGTTTTTGGTCTTCACTCTTGTAGAAGAGAGGGTAGCCTCTGACCTTCTGAGCTGGGAATTGCTGGGTGAAGACTTATTTTGCCTGTTGTTCTAACTGTCTTTGTTCCAGTTTAACTACTTGGATTCCAAATCAGTTATTTTATATTAGGAAGATTTGTGGTCTAACTCTTGTGGCAGGAGAAGATAGCCTACATCCTTCTAAGCTGGGAATTGCTGGTTGAAGGCTTATTGTGTCTGTTATTCTGAAAGTGTCTTAGTTCTGGTTTAAGCACTTGGGCTTCAAAATTAGTTATTTTATATTAGGAAGGTTTGTGGTCTAGACTCTTGTGGTGGGAGAGTGTAGCCTACACCCTTCTATGCTGGGAATTGTGGGTGAAGGCTTATTGTGCTTGTTATTCTAAGTGACTTGAACGTAGTTTAAGATCTTGGTTTCTAGATCAGATATTTCACACTAGGAAGGTTTGTGGTCTACACTCTTGTGGGAGTATTCTACTGAACTGCCACTTTATTTAAACTGTTTTTTTGTTTTGTTTTTTTGTTTTTTTGCTGTTGTGACAGCGATTTTCCACACTGAATTTCTAGTACTTCTGCATTTTATAGCATAAGGTAGATTCAGGCTTGCTGAATATAGACTGTTAAAAACAGCTCTTCACTGAGATACTGCAAAATCTGACACATCCGTTGCTTCCAACTAACTATAGGTGCCTGTTTTTGCTCTTATATTGTACTTTTAATAAGTATTTACATTCTGTCTGTTTGAATTGTCTGAACTGTTTTGGCCACATTTTATTGTATACTGTACTAGTTCAGCTGTGGCATAGCCTAATTCCATTTACTGCTTCTTGGTCTGTTTTGTACTTCTGAGCATCAAATTCAAGCCATCTCCTTCTGCACTTTTGTGGGAGTTGAGTGTTGTCTGGGGTCCCATCTAATCGAGGGTGCTCGGACTAGAGCTAACAAAGAACATCCTTATTGGCTAGTTTTAGTTAAAAGGGTTATATCTTGTTTTATTTATGCCCCACATTTGTGCTTATCTGCATGTAGCACACCATCATGCACTGCCATGTAGCTGTGGTTACCATTGGTAGTTATAGTCACAAATGCTTTGCTTGTTAAATTTTCACTTAGCACTTTGTGGTCCTCCAGAGATTTTTTTTGTGGCCCTGCTCTACTGTCAGGAGAAACACTTAGCCTAGCTTCAGAGGTACCAACACACCTCTCACCCACTAGCCATTCCTGAGTGTGACCTCTTTTCCTGACCATATACATTTACCTAACACTATGGATGGACAATTTCCCACAGTTTCTACAGTCATCTTGGTCAAAATGGGTATCCTGAGGCAGTGTAGCAACTGCCTCATGTTTACCGGCAACCCTCTACTCCTTGTCCACACCAACTCAACATGTGAGAGGTACAACTATATTAAGAAACTTGAATCCATATGACAATTAGGAGGAGAAGGAAACCACACTCACTACAATTCCAGTCTCACATAGACCTACCATGACAGCAAACCAAGCACATAAACACACAAAAACATACTTGGAGGCTCTGAATAAAAATCTGCCAAAACAACAGAGACCTCCAAAGCAGACACGCAAGCAACCGCTACCCCAAAACAAAACACGTGCAACACATAGCTCACACAGCCAGTGTGCCGAACAGTCACAGCCCTTAAGGCTAAACAACACACCTGATACACTTGTAATAGGTGACTCTATCGTCAGGCACACTGACGTCCCGCTCACCAGGCAGAACAAGGAGAAGGTCATGGTGAGCTGCCTGTCGGGCGCTAGGATCCGCCACATAACACAAGCACTCAGGTCACTCCAAGGCAAGTACAAATATGACTCAGTCATTGTCCATGCTGGTGTGAATGACCTGAGACGTACCTCCCTGGACTACATTTATTTTTATTTTATTTTATTTAACATTTGTTGACCGGGAATGTCTGACTAGGTTCCACAGATCCTGTTTTCAGCGGAGGCCCGGGGAGAAATGCTCCAGAAGCATGTCTTTAGAATGTGGGAGGAAACCGGAGTACCCGGAGGAAACCCACGCGAACACAGGGAGAACATACAAACTCCACACAGAAGGCACCCCAGCCGAGAATCAAACCAGAGAACCTCTTGCTGTGAGGCAACAGCATTAACTGCTGCACCATTGTGCCGCCCATGAAAAGAGACATAGAGGAGCTCTCTGAGCATGTAGCCCAGGCGAGTATGACCCTGACCTTGAGTAGTATCTTACCCTCACCAAGAATGATGCCACAATATGAAGACAAGATGATCATTTTCAACAATTGGCTTAAGTATTGGTGTCATTCAAAGGGGATCCAATGCCTGTCAGCCTGGGATGACATGCTCATCAAGCCATGATGCTTCGCTAGGGACGGCTTGCACCTGTCACCCCTGGGCTTTTGGATATTGGCAAAGGCTCTTGCCACCCCCATAGTGCCTTTTTTGGCAAGGCTCAAAAGACAAACCCACCTCCATAGGTATCACAAGGGATAAGAAACTAAGAGTAATGCTACTCAATGCCAGAAGTCTAAACCTCAAGATGCACGCACTCGAAACTCTCCTTAGCATGGAGAACATTGATATCTGTGCAGTAACAGAAACCTGGTTCAAGGCTCCTGAGAGCACCCCAGCACTACCAGGTTATACCTCATGCCATGTTTTTTGGCCCCAAAACTTGGACCGAACCACAAAAGGAGGGGGGAGTATCAATATTCGTCAAAGATACCCACACCTCCAGGTTGGTGGCAGAGCACGAAGCATCAGAGACTATCCATGTGCGAATAACAGTGGGTAAAACTGCCTTCCAGTTTATAGCCTGCTGCAGACCACCCTCCCAAACCCAGGAACCCCACTTGGCCTTCCTGAGAACACTGGAAAATATGAAGGTCTCTCCAAACACCATTATATTGGGCGACTTCAACTACCCAAACATAGACTGGGAGCATTACTCTAGCTCCAACACCGTAGACCAAAGGTTCCTAGAATTTATAAACTCAAATGCTATGCAACAACTTGTTACCACTCCCACAAGAGGGAAAAACATACTGGACCTGATCATCACCAACATGGGGACTCTATGCTCCAGACCAGAAGTGTATCCCTCACTGGTAAGATCAGACCATAACCTAATCTCACTAGATATTCACATCCCGACCCCAGTCCCTGACTGAAAACCACAGTGAAAAATTTCTCTAAGGCAAATTTCACACTCCTCAAAACCGAGGTGGAATCCTTCAAAGCCCCCCGGGCCTGTAGAAAATACGGCCCAGACCACAGAATCCTTTATAAATGCATTCTATGAACACCTTCAGGAATGCATGGATCATGCCATCCCAAACAAAACCAAGACCCAGTCCTCCAAAGGCAGGCATCCTGTCTGGTGGACCCCAGCCATAAACAAACTATACAATAGAAGGAGGAAGCTACTACATGATAGAGCAAAATCCCAAAAAGGGAAGGCATCTCTGATCATTATTAGCAAAAAACTACGGGCACTCATAATATCGTCTAAGGCCAGCTTCGAGAGAAAAATTGACAGGACACTAATGATAATCACAAGGCTTTCTTTAGTTATGTTAGGAACCTGGGTGGGAATTCCCAGATATGCTCAGAATTAGCCCAAAATGACAAAAAATACACCGAACCCACAGACATTGCCAACATCCTAGCTGACAGGTTCAGCGCAAACTTCTCCCCCCCTTCCCCACCAAAAGGGCAAATATCTATCCCAGCAGAGTGCTGCCCCCCTGACATCTCAGATGCTCAGGTAAGAGCCGCCCTCTCCAAAGCAAAAAACACAGCATCAATGGAACCAGATGGTGTCCCAGGCTGCATCCTACATGAACTCCAAGAAGAACTAAACCCAAACATAAAACTACTGTTCAATCTCAGCCTTACTACAGGATATGTACCCAAAGAGTGGCGTACAGCAACAGTGGTCCCTCTCCACAAAGGTGGTGCCTCAACAGATCCTGGAAACTATCGCCCCATAAACCTGACTAGCTTGGTCTGCAAAGCTATGGAAAGGATCATCATGAACCTCATAAATAAAGATATTGGGGACCTACAGACACTGGATCCTACCCAGTTCGGCTTTGTTAAGGGCAGACCCTGCCTCTTAAACCTGGTTGATTTCTTTGAAACAGTCACCAAGGCCATTGATGAGGGGAAGGTGGTCCACACAGCCTACCTGGACCTTGCAAAAGCCTTTGATACAATACCCCACTCGGGCATTATAGATAAGCTCACCAGCTTAAATATAAACCCCTATGTCACTAGATGGGCTGCAAACTGGCTCAAGGACAGAACCCACATGGTTAGAATTGCTGGAGCCATGTCAGACTCCAAACCAGTTACAAGTGGCATCCCACAAGGCTCAGTCCTGGGACTTCTCTTGTTCGGTATATATTTCTCGAAGGTACAGGCCAACACAGAAGGACTGTGGCTGACCAAGTTCACAGATGACTGCAAACTGGGCGCCATAATCGACTCTCCAGCCGACACAAGCATCCTACAAAAGGGCCTCATAGAAACAGACAACTGGTGCCAGAGCCATGGCCTCAAGCTAAATGCCAAAAAGTGTATAGTCACCCCCTTCGGCAAAAACAAAGTGCCCACAAATTACCACATAGATGGTAATCCATTAAGTACGGAAGAAGTAATTAGGTACCTGGGGACCCAAGTTGATAGCAATCTCTCATTCGACAACCACGTGGCCAAAGTGGTTAGAAAAACATTTTATATAGCCCACCTAATCATGAAGGGATTCACATCTAGATCAGGGGAGGTCATTGTGCCTCTTTACTCATCCCTCATCAGGCCCATAATTGAGTACAATGCCCCTTTTGGGATGTACCTTACCAGACACCTGCAGTAACTGGAAAGATCCCAAAAGTACCTCACCAAGAGGATCAAAGGGCTCAAACAGATGCCATATGCTGCCTGGTTAAAGAAGCTCCAGCTCTACTCAGTGGCATACTGCCTGCCCAGAGGCAATCTGTGCCTGATGTATAAAGCCATGTCCAAGCCGGAATTAATGGACATGCTGCACCTCAGAAAATCCAAATCCCATCGAGCTACATGCTCGAGAGACTTGAACCTCAGCACTGAAATAAATAGGACATGCTGGAGGGACAGATTCATAGCCCAGAGGCTCTCTTCACTCTAGAATAAAATCCCAGTCTAGGTTAGGCAGAGTCCCTCATTGACTCTCTTCAAGAGGAATCTTGATGAGTGGATGGGAGATCGTAGATTTACTCCGGGTATCACTTCTGTGTCACTGTTAGACAGAGGCACAGTATACTAACCTCGAAAAAGGGCATAGCAAAATTCATTTTAAAATGGGTGGCGAAAGCCAAACACACTCTGGCTAGGCTTGTAAATGCCCTAGGGCAGATAGCCTAGTATGAACCTATGAACCTATGAAACTAACCTATTAACAGGTTGTCAGAATGCACACCTCACCTCCTACTCCACCCATCCCCACATCACACATACCTACATATGCGGAGGTCCTCACCAGAAACATACCTAAATACCAGAGACCTCCCAAATACAAACACAAGCATGCTACACATAATACTTCATCTGTAGAACACAATACACATAATAACTCATGCACCAGTATTTCACCTGTCAAGCCCTTATGACAAAACAAAAAAAAACAGACAGTCGTATGTGATCCCATCATGGGACACAAAGATGTACCACTCACTAGGCAGGATAAGGAAAAGATCATGGTCAGCTGTCTGTCAGGTGCCAGGATCCACCCATATCACACATGGACTCAAGTCTCTGAACAAGATAACAGGTACTGTTATGACTCCATCATAGTCCGTGTTGGTGTGAACTACTTGAGATGTACCTCTCTGGACTATATGAAGAGAGAAATGACTGAGCTCTCAGACTATATGTCTCAGGCAGGTATGTCCCTAGCCTTAAGCAGCATTTTACCTTCACAGGGGATGATGCCTCAATACAAACTGAAAATGACTGATGTCAATAATTGGCTTAGTTTCTGGTGACAGTCTAAAGGGATCCAGTATCTGCAAGCCTGGGATAACATGATCGACAGATCTTGATGCTTTACCAGAGATTGTATTCATCTGTCACCCCTAGGATTTCGGCTACTAGCTAAGGCTCTTGCCACCTCATAGTGCCTTTTTTAGTCAGTGTCTCAAGGACAGAATTCCCAGCATAAATACTCTGTCTAAAAACAACCTCAAGGTTATGCTGCTAAACACTAGCAGTCGAGTCTTACCATGAAACTGCACTCACTGGAAGCAGTCCTCACCTTGCAAGATGCAGACATTTGTGCGGTCACAGAGACCTGGTTCACGGCTGTGGAGAGGACTCCAGCCATACCGGTTTACACCTCCTTCAGCCCACAAATTGAAGGCATGAAAACATAAGGGCTATGTATCAATATTCATTAAACATAAATATACCTCCAGATAGGTTAAACAGTTTGATTCCCTAGAGATATTTCAGGTGCTATTAACTGTTGGAGGGATGCCTATTCAAGTCATTGCCAGCTACAGGACCCTCTCTATGAGTCTGTACACCCACCCTCCCTATTTGGATCTACTTGAGTCTATCAAGATAAATCTGAACACTATGGTTTTGGGCGACTTTAACTACTCATCCATTGAGTAGGTAAATTACTAGTGCTCATACTCATTTGCCCAAAGGTTCCTGGACTTCTTTAACTCCAATGCCCTGGACCAGCTGGTTGAACCCCCACAAGGGGTGCCAACATCCTAGATCTGGTGCTTACCAATATGGGGGACCACTGAAACACCCCACTGTGTGGTCTTCCTGGTGGGATCTGACCACTGATCAGTCTCATTCAAGAAATCATCACACCTGACCCCTCCCATCTGCAACTAAACTAAAAGAACTTCTCCAAAGGAGATTATAACCTCTTACTGGATGGTATAAATAGCTACACTGCACCTCATCCCCTCAGATGGAACTAGCAGCTATGCTGAATTCTGCACCAGTGTTTTATACAAACACCTGTATAAGTACATTGACTCGGCCATAACTGACAGAACCAAAACAAGCTCCGCAAGGAAGAGCAAACCTGCCTGGTGGACAACTGCCATTAACAGGCTTTACAATAAGAGGAAGAAATTGCTGTCTAAGAGTAAGAGGGAGAGAGCACTAAACTGGAAACACTCCATCCTCAGATTAAACAAGCAAATAGGATTTCTTGTGAAGTCCTCCAAAGCAAACTACAAATCCAAACTAGCTTCCTCAACTAAGGACAACCATAAGGCATTCTTTAGTTACATCCATAACCTAAAATGAAAGGCTCAAATGTGTGTCAAACTGGTAGTTAATGATATCACATATACTGAGCCTGTAGACATAGCTAACCTGTTTTCAGACAGGTTCTGTGAAAACCTCACTCCCCCTAGCTCTGCCACACTTAACTCATGACATCCCTTCCACCTGTCCCCTACCTTGTGTTTCTAAAGAGCAGGTCATAAATGCCCTCTATAAGGCCATAAATACAGAATCTATGGGACATGATAACATCCCAGTCTGCATCCTACATGGGTTTCAACAAGAATTAGCAACACTATTGGTTACTGTTTGCAATCATAGTCTAAACACTCGCTTCATCCCAGCTGAATGAAAAACGGCCACAATTATTCCCTTCCACTGACCCCGGGAACTAAAGACCTGTTAGCCTGACTAGACTTATCTGCAAGGCCATGGAGCAAATCATCATGAACCTTATCAACAAAGATATAGGTAATCTCCAAACACTTGACCCATCTTAGTTTGGATTTGTCAAAGGGAGAGCATGCCTGTTAAACCTGGTGAACTTCTTTGAGACAGTCACCAAGGCCCTGCATGAGGAGAAATCTGTGCATACAGCCTACCTAAACTTAGCCAAGGCTTTTGACAATATTCCCCACTCAGACATCATTGAAAAACTCATCAAGCTAGGTATCAACCTTTATATCGTTAGATGGGTTAATATCTGGCTCACTGATAGAACCCATTTAGTCAGAATAGAGGACTCCACATCCAACAGCAGGCCTGTAACATGTGGTGTTCTATGGGGATCATTCCTGGGACTACTACTGTTTGGAATCTATTTCTCAGAAGTACAAGCAAAAACTGAAGGTCTATGACTGATGACTGCCAACTTGGACCGGTCATAGAATCCCCAAAAGATGTCAACATGCTACAAAAGGTTCTTACACAAACAAATGATTAGTGCCAAAGTCATAGCCTTAAACTCAATGAAAAAAAAATGTATGATCATCCCTTTCAGTAAGAACGATGTTCCTGCAAACTACCGCATCATTAGCAACACCCTAAGTATGCACTTAGTGGTGAGCGACCTGGGCACACAAATTGACAGCAACCTTACCTTTGATCACCATGTCTCTGCAGTGGTAAGAAGGGCATTCTGTATTGCTCATCTCATTCATAAGGGCATTGCCTTTAGAAAAAAAAGAAGTTATAACCTCCCTGTACTCTTCCCTCATCAGGCCAATGACTATGCCCCTTTTGGTATGTACCTTTCCAAGCATCTGCAGTAATTGGAGAGACCACAAATGTTCCTCACAAGGAAAATTCAAGGCCTTCAGCATCTGTCCTATGCGGATCATCTGAAATCCCTGTCACTTTATTCTATTTCATACAGACTACTCAGAGGTGATCTCTGCCTTGTATGTAAGACAATATCTGATCCTCTTTTATTGGAAATGTTGCATATCCAAAAGTCAAATGGTACACAGGTTACTCGCTCTAAAGACCCGAATCTGGTATGTAACATTAATAGAACCTGCTAGAGGGGCAGATTTGTCTCCCAGAGGTTACCACACCTTTGGAACAGACTCCCAATTCATGTCAAACAGAGCACCTCATTGGCCCTCTTCAAACGCAATCTAGATGATTGGATGGGTAACCATAAATTCACCCTGGAGAATCCACCTGTATCCCTCTTGGACAGGGGCAATAGGTGCTGATCATGGAAATAAGGGTAGAACTTGGCAAGGCTTGTAAGGGCCCTAGGGTCATTAGCCTAGTAACTTACTATGATCCTATAAATTAGATAAATAAACACACATCCAAGTAGTCTGTCAACAGTGCAAGTATAAAACAAACAGCATCACAGATTAGCAAATGCATATCTAAGAATGCTAGATAGCTCCAACAGTACTGCAGCAAACCAGCAAAATGGCTGCTAAATACACAAGGAGGTATACACAACTCAAACTTGTAGTGGAATGCATATATATGACACACGTCAAAGGCAACACACAGGTGTAGGTGTATAGGTATGACTGTCAGCGGCCAAAATGAAATGTACATGAAAGCAAGGTCAATACACATATGAACACCAATGCATATAAGAATATTTACAAAAAATATAACACTACAACTTAAAAAATATATCAGGTTGTGCAGATGGATTTCAGCACTATATACTGGTTAATGGTTCTTCTTCTAAACATCGAAGCTCATATAACCAAACTTCATTTCTGTGAGATGAAATAGTGAAAGCTGAAATACTTGAATGATAATTTTTTCCCAGGGTAAGTAAACACTTGCCTAAATTTACACGAAGTAAAAACAACCTAGATGGGGGAGTGCTATGCCACCCACCCACCCACCTACTATATATACCAACTCTGGCAATATCACAAGTGGAGAAAAGTGCATGTTGTGCAAGTGTTTATTTAGGCAGGTGAAAAGTTCACCATTAGGATATTTTACCTTTCGCTATTTTCATCTGGCACAAATGAAGTTCGGTTATATGAGCTTTGATGTTTAGAAACAGATTCCTACTTAACACACAAGTATAACAAGAACAAGGATGTTGCAAGCAGTAGCCAGCAATTTGTGTGCAGATGTCCTGCATCTGTAAAATGGCTATACATTTGTCACATGTTCACCGTGTCAAATTAATACATGGCAAGGATCAATAATTGCAATACAGTCAAACATATCTGCAAAATATAATATGGAAGTATGAAGGTGGAAGGGAGACAGACAACCTGGGCCCACATCAGGGAAAAGCAGGACAAGGTAAGGTGACACACTGCAAATGCTTGTGTACAGCGCACATGGTGCTGTAGAAGCCAACCCAAAATACATTTAAGAAAATTGTAAATGTGTGTCACGTGCAGAATAATTGCTGATGTCCACATAAATAGCTAGGTATAAATCACTCATCGGTAATGTGCAATCATGTAACATCAACATGCATAAGTATTTAGCTAAGAATTTCAAGCACATACACATATACTGTCATGCAAATGTTGAATAAACAACCGTAGGTGTATGCCACACACCCTGCTCATTACTGAGCAGAAGACACTCTTGTGAGCATCATGAAAGTACATCAGCAGTAAGTCAGTGAATGCCCATGTCAAAGGTACAGCTGTGTGTCACTATGGATCCAACTATATACAGAGACGTACAATCGGTCACTGTGTACAACTGTTTGTGGAAGGTGTGAATTTATGTGAATAATTAATGGACATGGAAACATAAGATACAGCAAACACGGTAGCATTGAAGGAAGGCTTGACAACAGCACTCAAGTTGAAAGCAGGCTTTAAGTGAATTCAGGAACATAAAAGCAGGAATAATCCACACACCATTTTTGTCAGTTAAAAACAAACCATCAGATAGAGCAAGTGAAATGGTGCTGCTTATTAAGTACTAAACCTCATTTTGATCAACCAATAAGAAAATTACATTGTCATTCAAAAAAATTAAAATATATAACCCTATGGTAAAATGCTTTAAAAACCTTAATAATAATAATAATAATATGATCCATAAAAATGATGTTAAAAACGTGTTCAATAAAAAATGTTACATAAAATGAGACATTTTGTGTTCCTGAATTCCCTTAATAAAGCCTGCTTTCAACTTGAGTGTTGTTGTCAAGCCTTCCTTCAGTGCTAGCTGGTTTGTTACTTGGTTCTTGCAGTTTGCAAGCACTTGCCCTGATATACTTTTTTGGACACAGCAAACACGGCTTAATGTACTGTTACAGAATGAATTATCTTTAACACTGTGTATACAGTAATACTACATTTGTGTTTGATGTAGTCAGAAAAGTAGGACTGCCCATAGCTATGATATACCTGTATATCATGCCACATGGCATCAGCATTGCCAACACATGGTATACAACACCATACCATGGCAGTGGGACAGCATGACAACTGTCATCCAAAAAACATGGGAAATGACATATCCTTCTGTTGCACATACATGATGCGGCAGTACACAAATCTGAACCATACCACAGTGATAGTGCTGGACTAGGGACAGCATCAGTTGTCTTGTCAGTTGCCCTCAGTAAAATACATGTTTACAGGATAATTGTTACAGCACAAGCTGCAGGTTAACTGCCACAATGCATGGACAGCTGAATATTGGTGGAAAGTGTAATACATTGTGTGCCATGCACACATTGAAACATAATTAAATTAAATGTCACACAACTATAACACATAAGCATGTTAGCTACATGGTAAGTATGCAGAAGAGTGCATATACCATCCAATCGATTATAGGGCAATCAGCATGTTGACATAACTCAATTGGACCAAACAGACAATACTTACAGACCAGAGGGACCAGGCTGATGGAGAGGAGTCCCAAAAATGACCTCCTGAGCTATCTTCCTAAACGAGTCATGTATAGCCCATGCCATATCCTGGAAGAAGTTCCTCATCATGTCCCTCTTCAATGTTTGAAACACAGTGGTCAGAATCTCCCGGTATCCCCCAAATTATTGTCTCTGTTCTGGACCTGACATTGTCTCCTCCTGGGTGCCATAGGCATGATGGCTTGGGGAGGTCTTGATCATTGCCATCATCTGAGGATGCCAGAAATGGCCTGGCATGTGCTTGTTGTCTGTATCTGATAGCCAAACTTCCACAGATCCCATGCTCTTTCAAGATGAATTGCAAAACATGACAATGAAAAGCAAATGTCTATCACGCAGTATATTCCCATGAAGATCATACCTGACATTAATTTGAAACTGATTTTCAAATCTGCAATCTTCTTCTTTTGGATTTTCCCGGTTAGGGGTCGCCACAGTGTATCACCTGTCCGCTCATGATTGGCAGTGGAGTTTTCCGGTGTCAAGTTGCTAGCCTGGCACCCAACCTTCCACAGAAGGCACACACGCACACACTCATGCCTAGGGGGAATTTAGACTGACCAGTCCACCTACAGCATATCCTTGGGATGTGGGAGGAAACCGGAGCACCCAGAGGAAACCCACATGACCACCAGGAGGGGCATGCAGACTCTGCACAGAAGGCATCCCAGCCGAGGATCAAACCGGAGAACCTATTGCTGTAAGGCAGCAACACTAACCATTGTACCACTGTGGCCACTCTATTTTCATATCTGCAATCTAACATATGTAATTAACATACCATCTACTGGTGACTTCTGCAATACAAACATGAGACTGAAGGTGCCATACATCAAACTTCTTAATTAAAACACAGTTCATTTTTAAATGATGCAAAAATTAGCAAGTAGCAGAATTATAATCCACACAATTGCTGCTAGTGAATGGCTGCTAATCCACATAACACATTACCCATCTCATGTTATCTGTAGCTATGGACTTGAGCAATAACAGAATATGTCAATGAGAGTGTATCCATCACCACTATGAGCCAGTTTGGTCAAGCCTATGCAATGACATGCATAACACAGCTTAACAGTGGGAATCAGGACATCACCTGAACATTTGAATACTGGCCAGCGTGAAGCATGGCAGGCATATGTAAGGCTGCACCTGTAACGTATTCTGACATTTGAATGGAAGCATGGCTGACACTGCCGCATGCCACATTAACATAACTTGTAAACACCAACATAACATTATTATTGTCACCTACACTGTTTCATAATGCAGTCTGCCTAAGTAAACTGCTCATCTCAGTGTCTGACAGCTTGTCATTCCCTTTCTTTTCCCTTGCATGTGCTCACTGAGCAGTTTTGTTTGTGTGTGAATGTAAATGTGAGGTTCAGCTGAAATCCCCCCTCACTACCCCCCGATAGTCCAAAATAAATACAATTTACACAAACCACACAAACATTACTAAGGAACAGCTCTTAAATACACTTTTCAAGGCAAAATACAATGTTTTTTTAAAGAAACATTATGCCTGTTAAATCTGGTGGACTTTTTTGAGAGGGTCAGGAAAGCAATGGATGAGGGCAAGACTGTGCACACAGTTTAGGCTTTTGATACAATACCCACTCAGGCATTATAGACAAGCTCATTAAATTAAGTATAAACCTTTTTATCACCCACTGGATAGCCAAATGGTTGAATGATAGGACCCAGGAGGTCATAATAGGTGAAGCCACCTCCACCAAGAGCCCAGTCAGTAGCAGACTCCCCCATGGCGTTTTACTGGAGCCACTGTTTTTTGGCATCTATTTCTCTGAAGTATAAGCAAATAGTGAACATTTATGGATGACTACATTTCCAGATTGTAAGTTGGGGGTTATCATTGTCTCTCATGCAGACACAAGCATTCTTCAAGAAGGTTTATCTCTAACTAACAAATGTAACCAAAGCTATTTTCTTAAAATCAGTGCTAGAAATTACATAATTGTACCCCTTGGAAAGTCAACCATCCTGACTAATAACCATGTTGATAACATACCCCCAAGAGTCAAACCAGTGGTCAGGGATCTGTGTACTCATATGGATAGTAGCCTTACCCTCGACTACCATATGGCCACAGTGGTGAGGAAACCCTTTTCTGTTGTGCAGCTTATAAATAAGGGCATGGCAGCTAGGTCAAAAGGGGTCATTATCCCACTGTAGTCTGCCATTATCACAACAATCACAGAGTACAATCCTCCCTGAACAGATATGCACATGCAGCTACAAAACTACCTCAGAGATTCAATACAAAAAGAATACAAGGTACAACAACCCTGCCTTACACAGAGTTCCTTAAAACCCTTTCCCTCTACTTATTCTGATATAAATTGCTCAACGGTGATCTATGCTTGGCTTACAAGGCATCTGTAAACTCCACAATTATGAATCTCCTGCATATACATAAGTCAAACTGTATCAGATATACAAGGTATAAGGACCAGAATGTTGTCTATGACTTAAACAGAACATGCTGGAGAGACAGATATCTTTCCCACAGACTGCACCTTCTATGAACAGGCCTCCAATCCATGTGAAGCTGGTTTTGTCTATTACAAATTTAAGCACAATCTAAACCACTGAACAGGAAATTTGAAATTTACACCGGGCTTGTTACTCATGTCCATTATGGACAGAGGTGCCTTATAAATGCCTGGCCTTCAATGTCCTGCTTGGATGCAGGATGTGAGTATTCTTTTGTGAAAACTTAGATAGGCTTAGACCACCCCCAGTCATCACAGCCTGTGACATATGAGAATCTAATATAAGTTGTACTAACAATATTATATGTGTACACCTGCATGCATTACCTAATTATAATTAGTACCAGTCATCAGTCTACAAAATGCAAACATCCTGATGAAGCTTGCAGATTATAAAGTGTTGCAAAGAAATGCCTATCTGCACAACTATTAGAAAACCTAGGATACAAATGTGTTGTAACAAAAACAGCCAAGGTGTTGTAAGCAGATGTATTATAAATGGTAAACTGAAGGGCATGCCATGTAATACAAATGACCGTGTGAACACTAACACAGCAGATACCCACTCAGTCTGTGAATAGGCAGACTATGAACAATAAACCAGTCACTGGGAAACACATCCACATGTCCCACCAAATGCATTATAAGCAGCAATGAAAGCATTGTGATGATGCATGATGGGTATTCGGGCATTCTAAGCAATATACATGGTAAAGTGAAAATTATGGGCCTGTACAAGGATCAGGTGCATTTCATTTAACAAAACAGGAAAAATTTATCAACATGCCTCTCTCACTCTGCTGCTCCTCAAGTATGTGCGTCTGCTCAATGTGCAGGGCATGATTCCTGGTCCAGTCTTCTTCACCTGAAAAAAGAAAAGAGCAATTATGGATGATGTATTCCTCATATAAGAGGGATATGCATTTTTCAGATCAGATTCTAGAAAATTTACTTCTAAAGAACATTGGAGTGATTGATTGATTGATTGATTGATGTATTAATTAGATAATCACTCTACGTATTTTGCAAGGTTACATACAGATTTTATATCTTTGAACATGGTTGAACAACATGAGACTCAAACCTACAACTGTAAAGTACATCCAAACTCTACCCTTGACACCTATCTGCCTAGCTAATACATCTTGACTGAAAGCATGTTGTGAATGCAGTGAAAAATATTTGGTGTTTTTGACATCACTGGATGGGTATGGTGTACTAATATAGATCCTGGCTTAGGCTTTCAAAAATGAATATGTGATTGGCATGTAGGCAAATACTTAGCAAGAATTAATTTATGTCAGTATTGTGGTCACAAACATGAACAGCAATGGAAAACATACATTTCTCAGACAGAAACTTTTGTCAGACATATAACAGTCTGTAACAAGCTTTACTAACCATGCAGTTAAAGAGCTGCTATTAACAGACGATTACAGATTATGAACATATTCTTAGGAATTTGACAAATAACTGTTATTCGCAACATGCACAGTATAAACATTAACACTAATAAATCAAATATTCTTCTCTACATAACTGGTATGTGTGAAGTAAACTAAGAAAGCAATTTAATGATATGTTTCCCTGTTTGGATTTAAATCCTCAGCACATCAAAATGTAGACATGCTGGCTGGTTTCCATAAAAGCTGAGCTAACAGACAGCACACATTTCTTGTTAACAAACAGGTACTACTTGTGTTTATTTGAATTCCTGTGGATAATTGATGAATACGGAAACTTCTGGCACTTTTTGGATATTATACTCTAAAGAAATAACAGCTATCAGCACATAACTGAAAACATGTGTAAGCAGTCGGACAGGTATTCCTCTTGGCTTAAAAATGGGACTTTAGTAAGCATGTTAACTTTATAAGCAGGAATGAAGTAAAGACATTATTTATGAGTTACTATTCAGCTATATACTCCTACAGTGGGTGATACTATCATACTGTAACGAATAACTATGAAAGTTACTATTCAGCTATATACTCCTACAGTGGGTGATACTATCATACTGTAATGAATAACTATGAAAGTTACTATTCAGCTATATACTCCTACAGTGGGTGATACTATCATACTGTAACGAATAACTATGAAAGTAACTATTCAGCTATATACTCCTACAGTGGGTGATACTATCATACTGTAACGAATAACTATGAAAGTTACTATTCAGCTATATACTCCTACAGTGGGTGATACTATCATACTGTAACGAATAACTATGAAAGTTACTATTCAGCTATATACTCCTACAGTGGGTGATACTATCATACTGTAATGAATAACTATGAAATGCATAGTCATCAGTGGCCTAGGCACTATAGGCACCAGTGATGCGCAATGACAGTCGATGTGTAAAATTATGTTGTTATATGTCAGAAAACAGATGTATATTTAGAAAGTTCAGAATTATGCATTTTATAAGCATTATTAAATAAATTAACACAATGGGAATTGAACCCATACTTATATGGAGAACAATTACCACACCTATTTAATTATCCTGATGAGCTAATTGTTAAAACAGCTATTTGATGGTTAGAATATATAGCAATGGTCTGATCTGTAAATGTAGCAAAAATCAATATTTAAAAGTAACACTTAGGTCATGTTATCAGAACGCTGGAAGATAACGGGCACATGCCACACCTGGTACCTTTTATTTATGCCTATTGAGTACTTGCACAGTGTACCTTGGTGTCACGCCGATTTTAAACAATTTACGTGGATGTGTGTAAATGGGATTCTAAACCCTGAATTTTAATGAACCTCATTATGTAGGGCACAAATGGCACTTAAAGATATGCACACATTAGGTGCTCTCACTTTCAGTGAGACCTGAGTCAGAGGTAGCTAATAAGGTAACCTGGCACCTGCTAGCATTTCTGTTTTGGGGAATATTACATCTGTTAACCTTACTCATTTTCAATGGTACCTGTTTAGATTTATTTTTATTGAAAATGCGTGCTTTAAGAGAAATAGCTGTAACTTAATGGAGTGCTGTTGGATTGACCTTAATGCACAGAGGTGTTGCCACTTTCATTAAGGGCATGCAGCAATTTCCCATATACAGTTGTATATACAGATTAACATAAAAGTAAACACTACACAGAGACAGATTTATGGAGCGTCCATATGTCTTACAGTTAATTCTGTGCATTCTATGGTACAGAAACCTACAGATTCCAACATTATCCATATGTACTATGTTCATTCACTGTTATGGATATTTCTTCATTGATGTTTCTTAACAAAAGTCTTAATAGCATGTTCGTTTGCTGTTATGTATATTTCTTCATTGATGGTTCTTAACACAAGTCTTATACCTACTGGATCAATATACAAAGTATCCATACTCTCTGTGGCCTGCTTACTAATCCTGAGGTTTTCTGGTGCTTTATGTAAGGTGTTCAATTGTTGGTTTGTGTAGTATTTTAATGTGAAATGCATGCAGATCTCTATGGCATGATGCTATTGCCTTTGGACCTCCATTCAGCAGGTATGTAGTTTAAGGGGTTCTAATCCCACAGACAGCCTCTAAAGATGTCACAAGTTATGTTGATTTTACAAATGTTATGTATTCAGACTTTGTTAGTTTTTATCTCACTTTAGCATTTGTCACAGACAGTGTTTTATAGACTTTTGCATTGCAAAGAAATTTATACTGTTTATGGTGAGATACATTGTCCACATAATCATTTGCATAACTGGGGTGCAGTAGGAATATGATCATGTGGGCATCACTGTCTTTCAGATGGCAAACCATCCTGGGGTGACAATTTCTCCCCACAGGAAAATTATGTCATACTAGATGCTCTGTGACAACATAGATAGATACTCCTTGGACATGCAGGAATACAATATAAAAGACTTGGAGAAATAAAAAAAAGAGAGACATGAAGTGTGGACTGACCTCACCAACATGATTAATGCAGTTGGATGTCACAATAGACCCTATAAGGCCTTTCAATCATGCTGCTCAGACATGATCCTCTGTGCAGCCAACAGGTTATGATGATATGAGAGATTGAGGATTGCCACTAATGGTAGACCATCACTGACCCCACCTGATGACATCACAATATTTCTGGCCTTCCTACATACAGTGAGAAGGGAGTGACACATACTCAGTGGTGGGATAGAAGCAGGAGTTCCAGGCCAAACATGTATGTCTTAGTTCCATGACATGGATGAGTATAGAGAAAATCATTGCATATTGCTGTTGCATGCATATTCATGTATTGTCATGTTGGATTTATAGTAGCAGAATTGAACCATGCACTTAGATGCACACAGGGTGATGACAATGAATGTAAGTGTAATGACATGTACTCATACAACTGCAGTACAGACAGAACAGCGCAACCAACATGTGTAATGCTGTCTGTATTAATATTCATAGGTCCATATACTTTTGGACAACACCAGGAATGGCAGGTGAGTGTCTCCATATTGTGTTGCTGTGACCACTATCTCTTACTGCCTCAGCCTCACGTCATGGGACTGCTGTTTACTGTCATAGTGATATTTCCCAAATATTGTACAGTACAGGTACATCCAGTGGGGGCCCAAACTGTACTGGTGCAAGTACAGACAGACCAGGTATGTTACTTCAACAGGTTCATAGTTTACAAAAATGTGTAGCACACATGTGATACATCACATTACTGTCACTGTTTCCTACACAGTGACATTTGGCCAACAGGTGCACAGCATGTCACATGAGTATCAGCAGCCCCTGTTAGTGTGTCTGTGTCATATATGTCATCATGTAAGTATTCTATTGCCTGCATACAAGACTGTGTTGTCTTTCTCTTTACTTTACCACTGCAGGATCCACAATACAATACACAAACTTACAATAGTGGGAGGCTGTCAGTTGTATGTTATTACCTGTCTGTCATACATGTCATTGCTGTTACTCCTGTTGTTGTCCTCAATTACTACTGTGTCCTTCTTCCCATTCCTATGACAGACTGGATCAACCTCATCAACTGCACAAACAAGTGGTATGTTTATGTAAAACCTATCGTATGTTTTAAAGCTGTTGAACTAGTTCATGCTGACAATGATACGATTAATAATGCTGACTTTTTTCCCTAAAATAGTTGAAGTTCATCCTTCTTCTACCACACAGTCTTCCTCGGAGGAATTGTCAGGTGTGTGTTTTGTTTGTATTTCTCACATATGTCATGTATGTTGGCTATGTAACCTAATTGTTTTCTCCCTGTTATATAGATTCAGTGACCCATCCACAGACAAGTCCTCATGGTAATTATTATCTGTAACATTGCAGTGAGATGTATGTGACATATGTCTTTATAGAAACTGAACATGTGACGTTAGCATGTTATCCTTATCTGTGTCATCTGTCTCTTCTTTTAGCACATCAACTTTTTGTATCCTCCATTAGCCCATCCAGTGATCATGATGTGGGATCTGATGTGTCTTAGTATGGTAGCATGAGTCTATGTCAGATGATCGAGTTTTCAAAAACTCAAAATTCATATGGTCGAGACCATGTGATTGAATTTCCAAAAACTCAAACATCAAACAAAAAACACACAAATCTACCTTTTTTACATTTTTGTAGGGGGGCAAGTCCCTCTGCACCTCCCATGTGGGTGGCTGAGCCCCCCACCCCTACAAATTATATATACCAACTCTGAGATCACACTACAATGAGGTAAAGGGTAAATTTCCCAATCCTTACTATATCGTGATCTCCATTCAAAAGCTTCAGGTTTTCAAAAATTCAATCATAAGGTCTCAATCATATGAATTTCACATTTCTGAAAACTCAGTCAATTGATAGGGACCCATTAGCATGGCCCCTGGCACACAGGACAGTGACATGTTGATACAGTCCAGACAAGATGGTGACAGTCATGTGGATGCTGCTGTAGCTTCAGATGTGGAGGGAAACAGGTCTGGCCATTTTGACAATGAGGGGACATCAAGTGGTAAATAGGATGAGGCTGGTGAACAACAGACCCAAGTTCAGACTGCTGCTAAAATTGACAGTTACCGACAATGCAGTGATACTGGCATCGCAATAGACGTAGGCATGCAGATGGTGTATGCGGCCAGGTGTCTGAGGATGTCCACCTACTCCTACATGCAAATAAATGTTCCCAGCAGTCATGGATCAGACATCTGTCCACTTGCCCATGCCATAGATCCTGTTGCAGACCAACTGCATGTTCTGCATGAAGAACAGAAGCACAGACATGGTGAGGTAATGTCATCATTGGCTGCTCAAAATAAAAGTATCTGTGGCATGGTCAGTAGAAACCATGGCCTCTACAGTACTACAGCAGTGCTATAGTTCTGTGTGCCCTGACTGTGCTTAGCCAATTACAGCATGGGAGAGGCAGGCCACCTCTCAGTAGAATCAACCTTGCCATTGAGCATCAGTGTCTATGCTCCAGCATTAATACATGACTACTGCTTGCCCATCTGCTGTGGTCCATCCAGTCATGACCAGACAGTCAAGTCACAGTCATGCTCCTTCACCTCAACATGGTGGTGTCACCTCTGTGAAGCAACTTGAATCAAGTGCTTCTGTATGTGGTAAGAACAGAACATGGTGTGAGCCATCAGTGTGGTCACCCTAGACTGTGTTAGAATAATTCCAACATTTTAATAAACATAGCTGACTCCATTTATTACATTACTTTATCCATACTCTTCAGTGATGTGTTTGTCTTGTGATATTAAAAGTTCTGCATTACATCCTGAGTTTTTTCTCTTTTTTTCAGCTTATTATAGTGTAGAGATAGGAATGTTTTTCACTGACATGTGTCTTTTATTGTTTGCCATACACTGATACAATTTGAGTTCGTATGCATACCTGTGTCAGTTTGTGCACTGAGATGACGATCCCTGTTATGACAGATTTGTACATGTTCATAGTGTTATATATTATGATTATGGTGTTATGTCTGATGCTCAGTGTGTACATCTAGTGGATAATTGCCATTAGGTGCAATCTGTGCTGCTGTGATGGAGCAACACCTGAACATTCAATGATTAATTTGTGTACTCATGTACATGTTGCTTGTCATCGTTCAAAGTTGTGGGTCAGATGCTGCCATGTTCGGTGGGTCCTGCTCTTTGGTCACAGCCTGTGTTGCCTACTCCTGTATCTTCTGCCATCTTTTTTCTCCTGCTCCTCCTCTGATATCTGTGGGATGTCATCATCAGACATCTGGGATTCCTGGGGTAGTTCACCCACTCCTGCAGTTGGAAGACCACCGTGTGCTGCTGCACTTAGCATGTTGTGCAGCATGACAGACACTATTATCATCTGTGCTGCCTTCTCAAGTGTGAATTACAGTGCACCCCTGGATGTGTCCAGACATCTGAACCTAGCTTTCAGTACACTGAACACATGCTCTATGATGTTTCTGGTTGTTGCGTATACTCTGTTGCAGGTCTCGTCTGCAGGGTTGCATGGTTCACAGAATGGTGTCACTAGCCACGGCTCAAGTGGATAACCATAGTCAATTGTTGTGGGGAATAAAAACACATTTGGTCAACATGTTGCTGGGAGGGGTATCCTTAGCTTACATCCTATTTGTGCTCTTGTGCTCTTGTACTTACCCAGTAGTAGTCCCTCAGGTGTTTCACCTTGTTGGAATGCAGCCCTAAGTCCACTTTCCGTCCATATGGCAGCATCATGGACACTTCCAGGGTGTGTTGCCATCTGCTGCACACACAACCTGGCAGTTCAGGGATGGTCAGCCCTATCTGTTTATGTATCAGTCTGTTTTAGGATATACTCGTGTCTTCACAGGTATGTGTGTGCAATCTATTGCACTGATTACATAGGGGAAGTTTGCAGTGCTGTAAAACTGGTGCATTACAGTTCTCCACTCCATGGGGGTGGATGGAAAGTGGATGTAGTCATCCACATTGCTGCCAGGAATTTTGCCAGGACACAGCTGGCAGCTATCTGTGACATTACTACAGCATCCCCAATGTCCCAGATGCAAGTACACCTAGGGACTCAAGAGGGAAGGAGTTTCCTCGCAGGGTAATTAAAGACATGTATGGGGCACACGTTGCAGACAGTCTGAACCATTTATTGATTATTTGCTCCTCTGACAACTGGTTTAGTTGCAGCCTTGCTCTGGCACTAGCTGGCTGCCTTCTAGGGCACACAGTCACATCCTCATTTATGGCATGAATCACTGCAGCCTGTTGCAGGTCATTGCCTGAATGTTACATTTTTATGTTCTTTTTTTCAGTATCATTACAGAATTCAGCAGAATCTGTAGTAGTAGCTTCTGTTCTTTGAAGTTTGTATAGCATACTCTGAGGATTTCAGAAACAGCTTGTCACATTTACATTGCACTGGGTGCAAAGAATGTGTTTTGGAATCAGACAGACGTGAGCAGAATCCTTAATTATCCTACATTGAATAGATAAGTAGTTGGAGTGCTTTCAGTGCATTTTCTGAAATTGCATACACAGCTGGTGCTCTGAAGTCTTCTTTCAGCATGCTGCGCTGTCTGCAAATAGTTTCTGCAAATGTTATGGAATACGGCCTATTGACTAAGTTTAACTGGTCCTGAACTGAACTCTGCAGCCTTAGCCAAGATCTTTGAACTGAGTTCCTATCTGTGCTGTCACATTAATATTTCACACAATTCCTGACAGCTATCCTGGATTCTAATACTGACTTTTTAATATCAAAGGTATAATTATTTTTTGTAATTTAACATCTGTACTACTAAGACAACTAGCTGCGAAAAGCTAGTACATTTCATTGCAACCAAATCTATGGTAGTGCAAAATAGCAAAATCAGTGGCAGTGCTGATGCAGATTTTTCCGTAAAAGGTTGTTCAAAAATAACTCCATTGCAAACAAGTTCATAAACTGACATCCTTACAGATTGATAAGCCTAAAACGCTATCCCTAGATGAAGCTCTGTTTGCTTTCAATAGGATCTTTTTATCTATAATGAATGAACTTGCCCCAATTAAAACAAAAATACTAAACAACCCTGCTTCCTGACTAGCAAAAAATAATGATTCAAAGAAACATGGTCTGGAAAAAAAATGGGCACAAAACAAAACACAGATTAAACTACAAACTATAGATAATTTCAACATTATGTAAAACATATCATCAAAACAAACAAGGGAAATTGCTACTCAGACTTCCTAAACACCAAAGCAACCAAAATGGTTCTGAACATCAATAAACCAGATATTAAACTTTGGCCACTCTTCACAACCTGTCCCTCCCATAAACAACCAAACAGATATAATAGCAAATCAATTTAATAACCACTTTATAGAAGCTATAGCCTCGTCAGTCAAACACAAAAGCTCACATTCACCCCTTCTAGTAATAAAACCTGACTCCACTAACCAAGATAAGCTAACTTTCCAACCTGTACCTACATCCTTCATTAAGACACAGCTGCTCAAACTAAAGCCAACAACTCTAGCCCCAGACAGTCTCGCTGCAGAATACATACAATTTCAGGTGATGCAACAATTATCCAGTCTCCATTCTTATAAATATATCTCTCAGTGAGTGTTATGTACCTACAGTGTGGAAAAAATCTCATATTCTACCCCTCCACAAAGGAGGCCTATCTATGGGCATATCAAAGTATAGACCAATAGCCATCTTGTCTCCCCTGTTAAAATCCTTGTGAAATGCATTTAGTCACAACTATTCAAGTTTGTCATGGAAAATAGGCTCTTGTGTGAAACCCAACATTGATTTCTTCCTCATCATAGTACCTTTGCTGCACCCTTTAACTTTACTAGTGCCATAAACTCACTGAGAAATTCATGTAAGCTGGAATCTTCTCTATTCGTAGACCACTCGAAAGCCTTTGACATGGTACATCAAAAACTCCTGCATAAACAGCCTCTATAGGTCTTGCTAACTCATCTCTTATAGGTTCAAAAGTTACCTTGGGAACAGATCACAAGCTGTTAAATGGCTAAATGCTATTTCATTATTCCAAGGTGTACCTTTAGGAATGCCACAAGGGCTCCATCGTATGGCTTCTGCTATTTAATATATTTATCAATGACCTTCATACAGCAAACTAACTTGCCACTGTTGTCCAGTATGCAGATAACTGCACCTTGATCTGCTCATCCCTTTACTTAGACAACAACCCCTTAACTAGACATCCTTCTCTTCCACTGAAACCTGATTATCCCCTAACCAACTACTTGCAAATCTAAAAAAAATGCAAACTAATGCTATTTACCCCAAAGCAAGGCAACACTTAAAAGCTTTCCTTCAATATTACATCATCAGACAAAACAAAAGTAGAATTTACAAACCAGACTAAATTGGTAGGAGTAATCATAGATGAAAACTTAAAATTAAACTATCACATAAACCTAGTTGTTAAGAAAACTTACCAAAAACTGAGCTGTCAATATAGGATCGAACCATACATGACAAATAGCACACATAAGCACATGGCATAAAAGTGCCTTCTCCCTATACTCCTATATGCTTAACCCATCCTCAGCAACCTACAATCCACCCAAAGAAATAAGATGAAACAGTGCTATACTAAAGTGCTCAAATTTGCAGCAAATCTACCATACGAAACACACCACTGCATTGTCTTAAGACTGACAAATTGGTTAGTGTTGTCCCACCACCTTTATCTCAGTTATTAATCTGTCATAAACTCATTCACAAACCAGGAAATTGCTGATATCTGATAGGCATTGCCTCACCCTACTCCCCAAACAGAACTCTATGATCATCAGACAAGAATCAACTTATTATAGTTAAATCAAGTAATGCAGCAGAAAACTCACTATATTGAAACTACATCTCAAAACTCTGGAAATCTGTCCCCTCCTTTTAAAACAAACAGATCACTTAAAATCATTCAAAACCCAGTTAAGAAAACATCTACTGAACTCTTGGCTATGTTATTGTAGGTCCCAAGGTTAACCTCTAATTCTCAATTATTCAAAAGATATTCCTCCCACTACTTTACATATGTGCTGCTTTCACTATTAATGTTCAGTTATCAACCCAGTAGAATTATATCAACTATTACTTTGTTTTATGTCCTGCAAGAGCAGTATCAGCTACTGCTAGATATTATGTACAGTCTGTGTTATTGCTGGATTTATGTTTTCTCTGGCATATTATAAAAATGCTTTGCAACTCAAATAACGTAATTGCTGTAACTTTCATATTCATCTGCATTTTACTGGAGTTATACTTATTCTGTTATATTATAACATGTTCTGTAACTTGATTAAATTTAATTGCTGGAGTTTTTCTCCCAGAGCTACCACTGAAGAGGGGTTTTATCCAGTTCGGACTTTCTCAGTTACCAAATGCAATCAATCAATAAATAAATAAATAAACCAGCATTACTGACTGACTAGAAACCTTAGATATATTTAACTCCCAGTGATTTATCAGAAAATGAAGACGTAAGTGAAAGTTTTGCACATAGTGCAGAGGGTTAAGGTTCTATGCTCTTAGTGAGGTGCTTCCTGTATTCAAGGGTACAGGGTTTAATTCTTTCTGCCTCTTTTTGCCTACCTTGTGACTTTGAGCAAGGCACGTAACCAAGTAGTGCTCCTCATGCCTCCCAACCTCTTAGAGCAAGAAATCTGGACAAAGTCATATATAAAAGTGGGACAATGGCCCAAAAATAGGGACACTTTTCAAATATTGGTCTTACAAACTTAGAAAGTTGATGGAATAACAGGTTTTGCGTTAGCATGAATTTTCTGAAGGGTATGAAGTCTGAAACTCAAATGTCTGACTATTTTCTAACTTCAATCTTTAATAATTTGCAATTAATTTGACAGAAAACCATATTTTTATGAAAAACAGACCAAAATATGAAGCAAAAATCTGGAGATTCTGCTAAAATCTGTACAGTTGAGAGGTATGGCTGGGTTGCCAGTTTTACCTGGTTTAGAAGACAGGAAAACAGCAAGACAGGGCATGCATATGAGGCTACTCACGCATACACAGTTTGTGAATAATAAGAGCAGAGTTATCATGATTAAATGGGGCCCTATGCAGAGTAATAGACCATCACCACCACCATCCCCAGCAGCCAAACCAATATTTCATTACTTGGCTTTCTGTCCTTGGTTACCATAAAACATTGTTAATACCTGTCAATTTTCACAATATTTTCTTCTTTACTTTTACAATGATTGCAGAAATTTTAATTTAATTTAAAACTTTTATTTAAAAATACAGGAAGAACACTGTCAGCCATTTGATGAACAAAAGAGAACAATCTCACATTGAAAACAGATAGCATGAGCAACAGTAAACTTATTTTCCGTTGAAACCCTCATTTATTGAAAATGCATCTGGCAATCCATTAAACTACAGCAGACATGCAGGAAGACATAGTCAAATAAATAGTGAAGCATTAATTAGGGGCTATCTGAAGGGTGTAGGAATTTCAAAAGACAAATGGGTAATGAATTTAACAGCTTGGGAAAGCCCACTGGCAAAAGTGTCTCTTTTCAGGGGCAGCCAAGGAGCATCATCTGATGAAATGACTTTGTCAGACTCTCACTAGACAGATGCAGGCTGAGGGAATCAATGGCTGCACCAGACAAAATGTAGCTAACATACTGCATTTTATACATTTGTGCTTGCAAAAAACTAGTTAAATTAAAACACATCCATGATATTTTAACATTAAACTCAGCCTTCATGTTGTCCATTTGGGTCACAGCCAAATAAGCACCCTGTAAACAGTCAACAATCAGAATATATTTTAAATCTTTCTCTTATATACTTAGACGGTTGCATTAACAAGCACTTTCTGAAAGACACAAAGTCTGAAATTCACATGCCTGAAAGTATTTAGTGACTGAAATCCACAACAATTTGCTAGAAAGTCACAAATTCTACAAGGAACAGACCACAACAATTGTCAGTTTCTTTGCTCAAGAATTCTACACAACACCAAAAATAAATGGAGGGACAAAGGCCCCACAAGGGGCAAGTTTTAAGTACTATTCTTTATTTATTTGTTAACCAGGTAAACCCAGTGGAGAAAGTGTCCCTTTGCAGGGATGACCCAGGAGTATGGTCAGAGTGACTTGCTCACAATTACACCAAAAGTAAAAAGATGTGGGGTGATTCAAACCTAGCATTTTTGACTAAATGAAGCAATTCATTAACAGCTCAGAGCCTTAAGTTCCAGATAACTTTTATTCACTTAAAAGGTTAACAGAACAAGAAGTGCCGCATAGACATGTATTTTCTAAACAATGAAAAACTAACTGATTTACAAAAAAAAGCAAAATTAATGGAGGTATGGTGGTTAATGTGGAGAATTAAGGCTCAAAGCTCTTAGTGTGCTGCATCTTGAGATAAAGGGTACAGGGTTTAATTCTTTTTATCTCCATTTGCCTACCATGAGACTCTGATCATGTCACTTAACCAGAAACTAACTTCTGGCTAAAAGTAACTCTAACCGGGGCATTTCACACACACAAACTTACTTTGTTGCAGCAATATTGCTCTCCAGCTACTAGCTGCAGCAGCAATTACACAGATAAATCTTGCACTAGCTACTAGCTGCAGCAGCAATTACACAGATGAATCTTGCACTAGCTACTAGCTGCAGCAGCAGTTACACAGATAAATCTTGCACTAGCTATCATGCTGCAGCAGCGATTACACAGATACATCTTGCACTAGCTACTAGCTGCAGCAGCAATTACACAGATAAATCTTGCACTAGCTACTAGCTGCAGCAGCAATTACACAGATAAATCTTGCACTAGCTATCATGCTGCAGCAGCGATTACACAGATACATCTTGCACTAGCTACTAGCTGCAGCAGCAATTACACAGATAAATCTTGCACTAGCTATCATGCTGCTGCCTCTCACTCTCCAGCCTTTAAAAAAGTAAAGGCATAAAGCATGGTTTGGACTGAAGCAGTTGCACATGGGAGACCCTGTTCTCATCTACTGTGCTACCACCTCTCTCTCTCTCTCTCTCTCTCTCTCTTTCTCTTCTCCTGTTTTTTAAAACATTCATGCCCAATTATAAGATCACTTTTGTGAGATTTCTTCAGCTGGGTTGGGGAGCTTTAAAAAGAAAAGAGATTTTTGAGGGACTGGGAAACATCTTCATGGAGGTGTGCATGTGTCCCTGTGTGCCACTGTCTACCACTGCCTCTGCTCAGAACTCAACACCATATTTCTTACGTCTATACAGTTGTGACCTTGTATTATATATACTGTTACCACCTGCTTGAGGTCAGATGCACCTATTACCCCTATTAAGCTGTCACAGGGAGACATGGCACCACACTAGCATCAGGCACTGCATTATTTTTTATTTTTTTATCTTATTTGTTTCTGTAACTCATCATTCAGTCTACAAGATCACGTCTATTACCATGTACTGTTTTGTATACATAAAAGAAAAAAATTCTTATATAATTGAAATCATAAAGCAACAATTACAGAGTAACAACACCACAATAAATGGCAAATATTTCTACTATACTGTAAACAAGAAAAAATGCATTATAGGTTTTTGTAGAGGGGTCTGTCACCCTTGCACCCCCAAGGGGTGTCAGTGGCCCCAGTCACTCTAGCGGACTATACTAATCCTGAGATTATATTACCTCAAACTAAGGGGAGTACTTGTTCAGTCAGGAAAACTAATTATTCACTTTATTATGAGGCTGTGAATCTTAGTGCTATATATTTAGTTGGTGGTGTGAGGTTACCTGGGGAGTATAACCCTCATGCAAAAATGTATTTCTCTGTGATCTGCTTGGGTTCTATAAATACATGTATATGATTTTTTTCAGTAACTTAATTTTCTTTTCATTTTTATAAGTTATATGTATGATTCTTTCCACATTTTCTTTATTGTATAACTCAGTGAAGTTGGGCTGTAGTATTATAATACTTCATTTACACAGATGAAATATGAATTCTTATAATACAGTTACTATGCTTGTGTTACATTTTCAACATTTAACATGAAATACTGCCCACAACTTAAATTGCAAGCTTTGTTTGCAAAATTAAACATGCATAACTTTCTGTAGCAAACTGCATGATATTCAGTGCTAAACTGCAATGCTGATTTGCAGATTCCCTTACCAGTTTTGTGGCTTGAATAGTGTTCTCTCCTTCTTCTTGTTCTTCTTTCAGCTTTTCCTGTTAGGAGGTTGTCACAGCAGAACAACTGTCCGCAGAATGATTGGCCGAATACTGTTCTCTAGAGAGCTGAAAAATATTCCTTACAAAGCTTAAAATTTATTTGCAGCTATCATTAAGTAATATTTCTACTTTTATGTTCCCAGGCGTTACCAAGTTAAGCAGACAGTCATTTCTCTAATGTTGAAGCAAAGCAAACAGGCATACATAAGGAATATATTGTGCAGATGTGCAGTTTTAATTTTAAATCTCCATGCATACTTGTGATTTATGAGAAATTGTTTAAAGCACTCTAAATACTTTGTGATAACAGTGACTGGCATATGCAAACTATTTTTATTATTTACAACATAGATCTACATAGACATTTTTCAGACTCATCTCAGGAGCATTGTCTGGTTAAGTGATTTGCTCAGAGTCACACATTTTGACAAATGGAGGTACAGGGAATCAAACCCTAGACCACATGAAGCAGCTCATTATCTGCTCGTAGGCTTAACCCTATGTACCAACTGCCAGACTGATGAATGAATCAATAAACAATGAAACTGCATTGTTCTTTTATTGTTGTAATACACTTTTGATAACTTTAGAGTTTAATTCATAATATATATATATATATATATATATATATATATATATATATATATATATATATATATACTGAGTACTGATTTTGTACATTTGTGCATTCATTATGTACTTATTCTTCTTTGTATGCAGTTTGATGGTCCATGTTTATGACAAGCTTTGCACTATACACCTTTGTAGCCATCTGATCTCTACAATGGAGCAATACAGTTTTGACATGTTCCACTCCTGAGTCTCAAGATGATTAGGCTGATCACTAGCCTTTATGCCATCACCCGTTCATCCCAATGGTTATCTGATGCCAGTGATACTAATTAAACCCCTGTCACTGGTAGTATAGATAGGCAGAAAATGTCAACACTGACACAGCAGTTAACCCATGCTCTTTCTTAATTGTAAGACTATAGCATTCAGGGCACCTACCACTCTCCCCTTAAGTGTTTCCTATGGTATTCCTAATAAGACTATAGTTTGCATAGCATTAAGCAGTAACACCTTAAAGTCGCATGCAGACTCTTTCACTATGTTGGCAGTTTTATCTTTTTGTCTTTACCTAAAAAGGCTTTAAGGGGTGGATAAAGTTTGAGCCAGTAACCAAAAGCCTATGTGGGACAGATGCAGCCCATCTTTGGCAAAGCAAAGTGGTCTGTTTACCATGTCCTCCCGTGGTCTCAGATATTGGATCAACCCTGGAGTGACACCAGAAATTAAGCCAATTATTAAAATCAGTCATTTTATTTTCATACTATGGCATCATTCTTGGTGAAGGCAGAATTCTGCTCAGTGTAAGGCTTGTACCTATCTGTGGCACATATTCTGAGAAATCCATTATTGCAGACAACCATTTCAAATACTGGGACCCACATGGTCAAGTCCCTTAAGGCGGATTTGTTAAAATTTTGGACTCGTGTATAGTATGCCCAAGACTGACATTTCTCATAATATTTCCTTTTTTCTGAGGTATAGTGACCTCAGCATTAGTATATTCACATTTGGGGATGCAGGTGGGTTGCCCCCTGCCAAAAAAAAAAAAAAAAAAAAAGTTTTAAGGAGAAGAGCGATGCTTAATATTCACTGTTCTCCTGGATTTTTGGACTTCTTTCTGCATATCTGGATTCAGTATTTAGAGTACCATCTTTTCAATAGGGAGCCTTTCTGCAGTATGTACTGTAGAACAGTGTGCGTATATTGAACCTAATCAGCCACTGTAGCTAGACAGCACATGCATAGAAGTTACTGAGCATGTGTGATATCAGTATCATTTTGTGTAGCCAGTCAGTGTGAATGTAAGCTTGAATGGAGATGCACGAGTGTGTGTGTGTTAGAAATAACAAGTCAGTTAGTAAGAATATGAAGTATGAAGTACATGTACAAGTTACAGCTCTTGATGTGTGTATGTATAATAAACGACTTGAATGCATACCCAGCCTCAGTGTCTCATCTGAATACACAAGATATGCAACATGGTGTCAGAATGGGATCCGAAGTTGAAGCAGCTTGCAAACCATGAAGCACGCAGTTAGAAGTGGAGTAATATCCAGGAGTGAATTTGCATACAGGTCAGTAGTTATTTTAAAAGTCAATTAAATTTGTTTCAAATGATTTTCAGTCATCAAACATGCAGCATAGCATTCAAAGTGTTCAAAATAATTTGTAAGATTCAAAATGTCAGAGATTGCAGCACAATGCTTAAAGTGTTTGAAATAATCTCCAAAGTGTTGAAAATATTCAAAAAGACTAAAATTTCTGAAATTTTTCACAATTTCCAACTTTTTCGCAGTAACTAAAACTTTTTGAAGTGTTCAAAGAGTCCAGAGTATTCGAGGTATTTGCATTTTTGGAGAGGTTGTTGTGCACTTCAGCAAAATTGCAAGTACC
The DNA here is from genome assembly GCF_019279795.1 of Protopterus annectens. Taxonomy (NCBI): domain Eukaryota; kingdom Metazoa; phylum Chordata; order Ceratodontiformes; family Protopteridae; genus Protopterus; species Protopterus annectens. The sequence continues at coordinate 695,468,637 of NC_056732.1, read as the reverse complement.
AGGTCTATACTTAAAAGAACTTTGTTGTTATGGCAAAGGTATTTCACAGATATGAACTGCTGCTCTTTGGTAATAATATTGCTGAGAACTGGAGAGTGTTTGAGCAAGAATATGATATTTTCATACAGGCTGCATTTTCTGAAAAAGACTCATGTACAAGAGCATTTATACTTCTCAATTTAGCTGGCTCAGAGGCCATTGAGCAGGAACTTTCATTTGTGAATGCACCTGCTGTGTATGCAGGGGAGGGGAAGAACTACCATATTGTGAAACAGGCTGAAACGAGAGAAGACTCTGAGTGCTTATAACATAAATATAGAGAAATGTGTAACCCTCAAACAAATATTACAATGGAAAGGCACACATTTTACACAAGAAGTCAAAAGCCTGATGAAACTTTTGCAACTTATGTCGCTGACTTAAGAAATAAAGCAAAAACATGCAGATTTGCTGATCTACGAGATAAGCTGATAAAAGGCCGTCTTGTATGTGGTGTTAAAACTGATGCAGTGAGAAAAACTTTGCTTTGAGATAGTGAATTAACATTGAGCAAAGCCATTGAGATTTGTCAAATACATGAGATTACAGAAAGGCATATAAATATGCTTACGAATGAGAAAAGTATGTTTGCAGTGCCACACCCAACCTCATTGTTAACTGTCGCAATTGTGGAGGCAGTCATGAACCTAAACGGGAAGAGTGTTTAGCTTTGGTCAGCAATGTCAAAATTTTAAAAGTGGAATCATTTCAAAAGGCTTTGCAAGTCTAAAGTATCACAGACTTATATTAAAACAAAAGTATTCAAAGAAGCAAATAGATCAGATAGAGACTGTAGCAAACTCTGAGAGCTATGAGCAAACTTTCTGTGTTGATGATGTCTCTGTGATTGATATTTTTAAATAATTTTCTTGGGTGGTGAAAGCCAGGGTAACTTTTTGGCTAGGCTTATATAGGCCCTAGGACTAATAGCCTAGTACCTACCTATGAACCTATGAACAGTTAATACAGTAGACTATCAGTTGTTAGCAAAAAGCAAAATATTTTGTACTGTACAAATTAATGGGAAACCTGTAGAGCTTAAAGTAGACACTGGATCTACAGTATATGCAATGTTATATCAACACAAATGTTGCTAAAGTAAAAGCTGGTGAGAAACTTGATTCAGCAAAGTGTGCAAAACTAGTTGCATATGGTGGTGAAGAGATTCAAACTGATGGCGCAGTAGTTCTTTCATGTCATTCTGCTAGAAACAGCTATGACTTACAGATTTACATAGTCAAAATATATGTGCAGTCACTGTTAGGCCTCAATGACAGTCTGAGAATGGGACTGATTTCATTTAATAAAGAGGTCCACCATTTAAGTCTGAATAACAACGATAGTTTTACACAGAATATTTTTAGTGAATATAATGATATTTTCGAAGACAGGCTTTGTAAACTTCCTATCACGTATTCTATGAAGTTAAACCATGAAGTAAGCCCAGTTGTCAGACCAACACAGAAGATTCCCGTAGCCATGCAGAGTAAAGTAACAGTAGAACTAGACAAAATGGTGAATTTAGGTGTCCTTACTCCAGTAGGAGAACCAACTGAATGGGTATCCTTCACGGCTGCAGCTCATAGGTAAAGCTTAAATGATATTCAAATATGTATTGATCCACAAGATTAAGTGTCCTCATTATCCAATGCGTATAGTAGAAGAGGTAGACGCTCTCATGCCAAATTCCACTGTTTTTTCAGTCTCAGATGCTAAAAGCACTTTTTGGCAAATTTAGCTGGATCACAGATGTTCATTGTTAACCACATTCAGTACACCATTTGGTCGATACAGATTTTTAAGAATGCCATTTGGAATTTATTCTGTCAGTGAAGTATTTCAATGTGCCATGGAACAAATTTTTTTTCTGGTTATCCATGTGTTATTATAGTAGACAACATTATTGTTGGAGGCAATGGTGAAGACGAACATGACAGAAATCTCAGGAAAGTTCTAGACTGTGCATGTGAAGTAAGTTTTAAACTGAATCCTCAGAAATGTAAATTTATTTATTTTATTTTATTTTATTTTATTTTACATTTGTTAACCGGGCTAGTCTGGCTGGATACATTGTCCATTTTCAGCAGAGGCCCGAGGAGAAAAGCTCCATTAACAGACTAGTAAATTACAATAAAAAGAACAATAATCAAAATCACACTCAACACAGAACCAATTATACAAAAAATGTAAACATACAAGCAAATAAAGGACAAAGTTGTTATTGGTGTAGTGAAATGCAGAAGTATTATAACAAGAAAAAAACAAAGGAGAGGCAACATTATTTAGTAGAAATTGCTATAATAAGACTGACTCGTAAGGGAGAAGAATTGAAATAAGGTGACAGATAGAGAGTCAAATGAACTGTACACTATTTACAATTTGGGATAGAACAACTTTTGCCAGAGCATTAGTATAGGAGCGAGATAAGAATAGAATAGATTTGCATAAAGTTAGAAAAAGAAGAGATGACAAATTGCGTAGTTATAGCATATAGTAGGAGCAAAAAGTGAAAGAGAGTACTGCAGGTGGGTTAGGATAGGGAAAACATCAAAGGTTGAGAACAACCAGTATGAGTGAGAAAAAAAGGGGGAATTAGAAATAGGGGAATATATTGCTGAGCTCAGTCAGGATTAGAGCATGGGCATAGCCAGTGGGTTTGTAAGTGGTTTCTTATTTGTTTTTTGAAAAGGTGAGATGAGCCTAGGGTGGTCAGGTGTATGGGAAGTTTGTTCCAATATGATCCTACAGTGTTGGCAAATAAGGAGTCACCTGCTTTATTGTTGGATTTGAGAGTAGTTACTAGAAGCTTACTGGCTGAGCGAAGGGAAGTGAGATTTTTATAAGGGGTGATGAGGTTGTTAAGTATGGGTGTGTTGGATGGGTAATGTAGAATTTTATAAGTGATGACTAATTGTTGTAGAAGTATTATGTTCTGAAGTTCTAGCCAATTGAGTTTTTTTAGATTGAGACAGTGATGAGTATGGAAAGGGGAGCCTGTGGCAAACCTGGCAATACTATGGTAGGCTGTGTTAAGTTTTTGAAGGTTAGCTCTTGAAAGGTTGATAAAAGATGGAGAGGCATACAATAGTGTGGAGATGAGGTGAGTTTGGGCGAGAGACACTCGGGTAGTGGCAGTAAGAAAAGGCTTTAGTCTGTAGAGGGCACCTATTTTTTTATTAACAGTCTTGATGGTAAGATCAATGTGGTAGTCAAAGCTTAGCTGATTGTCTATAGTAACGCCTAGTAGTTTAGTGGAACAGTCAGGTTTAATGATAGTGCCATTACAGGACATAATGGAAAATGAGATTGGGGCAGATTTAAGGGTGGGGGTGAAAAGTAGTAATTTAGTTTTTTTGGGATTGAGGAGGAGACAGATGTGTTGGAACCATTTTTCTGCTGCTGTAAAGATTTTTTGGGTGGAGGAGTTGAGTTCTTCTGGAGATAAAGCAGAGCAGATGAGAGTGCCAAATTCCACTGGCATTCAATTCAAACTGAAAGAAGTTACTTATGTGGGAAATTTGTTTACAAGTTCTGGCTTACAACCAGATCCATCAAAGCAAACAGCAATTGTTGAAATGCCAGTTCCAGAGAATTTCACATCTTTACACTGTTTTCTAGGTATGGTCAACTATTTAGGAAAGTTCATCCCAGACTTGAGTGAGCTTTCTGCACCATTACATGAGTTGACACACAGAAATGTAAACTGGTCCGGAATGGAACAACACCAAAGATCATTTGATATTCTGAAGAAGAAAATTGCCAGTCCACCCACACTGAGATATGATGATGTTCAAAATTCTGTAACTCTTTCTTGTGATGCTTCAAGGTACGGTCTTGGCATAGCATGTCTTCAAGAAGGCATACCCATTGCTTATGTATCAAGAACTTTAACTCAAACAGAGATGCATTATGCACAAATAGAACTTTTGATAGTGATGTTCACATGTTTCAAGTTCAATGATTATATTTAAGGCAGAGCTAGCCAAACAGAGACTGATCACCACCTGCTAGTGACAATTTTGAAAAAGCCAATACATACAGCCCCAGCTCAATTGCAATGCATGATGTAAAAACTGCAAAAGTACAATTTCAATATTGTTTACAAAAAGGGAAAACACTTGTACCTTGCTGATGCTTTGTCATTTGCACCCAGACAAAAGACAGAGACTTTGAACCATAGAAATCAGAAATTTTTCATCATCATGGCTTGACAAACTAAGAAATCACACAGTTTTAAACCCAATTCTCCAGAAGCTAAAAAACGTTATCAATCAAGGATGGCCAACACGACAAACCAGTTTACCACACATTTGGCAGTATTTTCCTTACAGAGATGAGCTCCTGGTGGAAGATTGACTCATCAAGAAAGGTCCAAAAGTGGTAATTCCTAAAGCATTACAACAGGAATATATCAATTTTTTGCATTGTGGTCACCCAGGTACTAATTCAACTAAGGGAAGAGCAAGAGGTATTGTATGTTGGCCTTCTATGTTGAAAGATATAGAAAAGGAAATGCTATAGGTTCATAATTTTATAGGTGTTTACTAGGCTAACGACCACAATGGCCATTTTAAGCCTAGCCATGCATCCCAAATCTCTGACAAGTTCTGATACCCTTGATAAGTGTAAGCATGGGCCTGGGAGATGAACCATTTACAGGTTACCTGTTTGCATTAGAGACATAGGTGCCCAACCATGGATGAATTTCTGTTTCCCATCCAGTTGTCCAAGTTGCACTTGAATTGGATTAGGGAGGAACTCTGCTTCACGTGGATGGGGAGCCTATTCCATACATAGAGTAGTCTCTGGGATACATACCTATCTCTCCAGCAGGTCCTATTTATATTACAGCCAAGGTTTAAGTCTTTAGAATTGGTAATTCTGGTACTGCTTGTTTTGTGGATATGCAGGAGGTCCATCAGAGTGGGGTCTGACAATGCCCTGTATGCCAGCCATAGATCTCCCCTCAAAAGCCTGTAGGAGACAGAATACAGGGATAGGGCCTTGAGACGGTTGGCATAGGACATATTACTTATGCTCTATATTATTTTAGTGAGGAACCTCTGTGGATGTTCCAGTTGTTGGATATGCCTGGTTAGGTACATACCAAAGGGGGCATTGTACTCAGTGATAGGTCTGATGAATGCAGAATACAGTGGAACAATGACTTCCTTGGACTCACATGCCATACCTTTGTTTGTAAGTTGCACAACATAGAATGATTTCCTCACCACTGTAGACATGTGATGATCAAAGGCTAGATTACTATCTATGTGTGTCCCTAAGTCCTTAACTACTCAGTCAACTCTAAGGGGTGTGTTGTCAATATGGTAGTTAACAGGGATGGATGGCTTCCCAAAGGATACTATTATGCATTTCTTAGCATTTAGTTTTAGTCCATGACTCTGACACCAGTTGTTTGTCTGTGTCAGCCCCTCCTGGAGAATATTTGTGTCAGTGTGAGATTCAGTGACGCCTCCAAATTTGCAATCATCTGCAAATTTAGTCAGCCAGAGACCACTGACATTGGACTTGACATCTGGGAAGTAAATGCCAAAAAGGAGCAGTCCAAGGACTGATCCCTGAGGGACTCCACTTGTGACTGGCCTCTTTGTAGAGGTGGACTCCCCAATTCTAACTTCCTGGGTCCTGTCTGTGAGCCATTTGGCTATCCACCGGGTGACATATGGGTTTGTACCTAACTTCTTGAGTTTGTCAACAATGCCCAAGTAGGGTATTGTGTCAAATGCCTTGGCCAGGTCAAGGTAGGCAGTGTGAATGATTCTGCCCTCATCCATTGCTTTGGTGACCTTCTCAAAGATGTCCACCAGGTTGAGTAGGCATGATCTGCCCTTGATGAAACCAAACTGGATTGGGTCCAGTGTCTGGAGGTTTACTATATCTCTATTCATCATCTCCATGATAATTCTTTCCATGGCTTTACATATAAAACTAGTGACACTTATGGGTCTGTAGTTTCCAGGGTCTGTAGATGGCCTACATTTGTGCAGAATGATGATTGTTGCCTTTCTCCATTCGTCAAGCATGAAGCCTGTTTGGAGGCTACAGTTAAATAGTAATTCCAGAGGCCCTGATAGGTCATGTTTCATGCTATTTAGAAGGCATCCTGGGATGTTGTCTGGGCCCATTGATGCATTGTTCTTGGTCTTAGAGAGAGCATTAAGGACCTGTTCCCTAGTAATAGTAGGGGGAGTTATATAACTTATATTTGATGATATTTCCTGAGGGAAGGTTGAGGGGGAGAGAGGAGTAAAGTTGGAGCTGAATTTATCAGCCAGGAGGTTTGCTATATCTTGTATGTTCAATTTGCAATAGCACAAAACCACATCAACAAAAAGAACTGCTTCAGCTACACCATATTCCTGAATTACCATGGTCAACAGTTGCTGTAGATATTTTCCACTGGAATGGTCAGCATTATTTAGTGTTAGTAGATTCTTACTCAAATTGGTTTGAAATTAACCCACTTACTAACTTCACACCCAGAACAATCATTACAAAATTGGAGAGACATTTTTCTGTCCAAGGTAGTCCGCACAAAGTCATGTCTGACATCAAGAAAGGTCCAAAAGTGGTAATTCCTAAAGCATTACAACAGGAATATATCAATTTTTTGCATCGTGGTCACCCAGGTACTAATTCAACTAAGGGAAGAGCAAGAGGTATTGTATGTTGGCCTTCTATGTTGAAAGATATAGAAAAGGAAATGCTATAGGTTCATAATTTTATAGGTGTTTACTAGGCTAACGACCACAATGGCCATTTTAAGCCTAGCCATGCATCCCAAATCTCTGACAAGTTCTGATACCCTTGATAAGTGTAAGCATGGGCCTGGGAGATGAACCATTTACAGGTTACCTGTTTGCATTAGAGACATAGGTGCCCAACCATGGATGAATTTCTGTTTCCCATCCAGTTGTCCAAGTTGCACTTGAATTGGATTAGGCAGGAACTCTGCTTCACGTGGATGGGGAGCCTATTCCATACATAGAGTAGTCTCTGGGATACATACCTATCTCTCCAGCAGGTCCTATTTATATTACAGCCAAGGTTTAAGTCTTTAGAATTGGTAATTCTGGTACTGCTTGTTTTGTGGATATGCAGGAGGTCCATCAGAGTGGGGTCTGACAATGCCCTGTATGCCAGCCATAGATCTCCCCTCAAAAGCCAGTAGCCCTGAGTATCCACAAGCCAATGGTTTAGCTGAATGTGCAATTCGTAGTGCAAAGTATTTGTTGGAGAAATCCAAAAGAGATGGTACTGATGTTTTCTTTAACTTAATCTCAGCAACATTCCAAGAGACAACTGGCTTGGTTCACCTGCTCAAAGACTGATGTCCAGACAAACATGAACAACTCATCTAATCAGTAAACAATTGTTAGTACCAAACACAAAGAACAATAGAGTGGTCAAGGCTCAACTTTTGAGAAAACATCAGTCACAAAAGTTGTACTATGGTAAAACCAGTAAATCTCTTTGACCATTGTTGCAAAGATAAGTTGTGAGAATGCAAACATCCAAAAGTTATGATCATGTAGGAATTGTGGAGGATATTTGTGAGGAACCAAGATCTTGCATATTACAATCTGAAGCAATGGATTTCAGAAGGAATCGTAGACATATGTTACCTGTCTCAGAACCAGTGCAACAACAGATTGCCTGTGCCAGTGACTCTAATTTCCAGATTGACTCATCAACTGTTTGAATTCAAAAGGACAATGTGCTGTCTTCAAACAACTCTGATGTAAACCCAGATATTCCAGTACTGAATGAACCTCTAGACACTGTCCCTGTTGCTAAACTCAGTCAGAATTTCTGTGTAACTAGATTGGATAGAATTTGCAAACCCAGTCCTAAATACACAGCAACTTGGACTTGAAATCAATTATGTTTTGTTGAAATGTTGAAATAATAATGTCTAGCTCTTAAATATGCCTTTGTTCTTGTATTTTGCAATGCTGAACAAAATTAAAGAGGGGGGATGTAGATCAGTTTGCATATTGAACCTAGTCAGCCACTGTAGTTAGATAGCACGTGCATATAAGTTGCTGAGCATGTGCAAGCACAAGTCAGTCAGTAAGCATATGAAGTACGAAGTATATCTACAAGTTACAGCTCCTGATGTGTGTATATATAATAAATGACCTGAACGCATACCCAGCCTCAGTGTCTCATTTGAATACACGAGACATGCAACATGTACTTTCTTTTTCTGTAGTAGCTTACACAGCAGTGGGAGCACTTGATCCATCTTCTGTGGGTAATTCCCACCATATGCTAAGTCCACAAAATCAGCCAGGAATTTCAAACCTACTTTCAGCATGTGGTCCCCAGTTTCTCGATTGTCTCAGTACACTGTCTGGTTAAGTGACTTGGTCAGTCACACAATAGGTAAATGTAGGTTGCAGGAATCAAACTCTGGAGTGTAGAAAGCAGACTGATAACAGTTCATAACCGTAATCATCTGCATTAACTACTAGGCTGGTGCTACATACCTGTGAGTCTATTGCTTAATGATAAAGACCAATCTACTAACTAAAAGGGAGTGTCCTGATGTAGAATCCTAAACTGATTTTGAAAGAAAAAAATCAAGTCAGTTGTACTTTGATGTACTTTAAGCAGAAACTATTAAAATTAGATTTTAGTGTACCCATTGATGTATGATGCTTTGTTTACTTGTTATAGCGTTTGGAACACAATACTTCTAGACCAACTTAATCCTATCTTTCCACAGATCTTTTTGGCCATCTAGTAATCAATGAGTGGGTGCCCTCATGGAGGACAGATACAAGTGCACATTTTGCTCGAAGCGAAGACAAAACTGCTGAAAAAAAACTTCCTGTTCTAAATACAGAGGGTGGCATTCAGAAAGAAATAGCACATTGGGTAAGGAGAAATAGTGCAGTTAACAATGTGCACGTGGGGGGGGGGTGACTCAGATAGACTCATACCATGTTCATGCTATCGTGAAAATAGCATGG